>NC_090383.1:2863611-3166111 GCF_036365525.1 Heterodontus francisci
ACACTCCTGACTCCTCTGGAAAAAAGAATTCCAACTCAGGGCTAATTAAACCTAACCATCTCAAAGACCCTAGGCAGCCATGTAAATGGGCAAACTGCATACAAACTTCCCCAAAGAGCCACCTGTTTACTGGGATGCCAAAACGGGGGCAATTAAAGCAGCACTGGCACCAAGAGAAGGCAGGATGTAATAGGTTTTAGGATTTATGAATGAATGCGAGAAATGCATGGGTCTTTTTTTCTGTATCTTATATTTTCTCTCAACCCTTTTAATGAAATGTGTTTTCTAAAATTGCGTTTCATTCCACTGGGTGTGGAGATGTCATGCAGGCCCCCCACCTGCCAAAAATGAGGCACATTGGTTTTGTTAGAGTTATACAGCACAGAAACAGGCCCTTCACCCATCGTATCCATGCTGGCAATCAAGCACCAATCTATACTAATCCCATTTTCCAGCACTTGACCTGTAGCCTTGTATGCTATGGCGTTTCAGGTGCTCATCTAAATACTTGTTAAATGTTGTGAGGGTTCCTGCCTCTACCACTTCTTCAGGCAGTGTGTTCCAGATTCCAACCACCCTCTGGGTGAAATTTTTTTTCCTCAAATCCCCTCTAAACCTCCTGCCCCTTACCTTAAATCTATGGCCCCTGGTTATTGACCCCTCCGCTAAGGGAAAAAGCTTCTTCCTATCTACCCTATCAATGCCCCTCATAATTTTGTATACCTCAATCTGCACGCGCCCCCCCCCCCCCTCAGCCATCTCTGCTCCAAGGAAAACAACCCTAGCCTATCCAGTCTCTCTTCATAGCTGAAATGCTCCAGCCCAGGCAACATCCTGGTGAATCTCCTCTGCTCCCTCTCCAGTGCAATCACATCCTTCCTATAGTGTGGTGACCAGAACTATACACAGTACTCCAGCTGTGGCCTAACTAGCGTTTTATACAGCTCCATCATAACTTCCCTGCTCTTATATTCTATGCCTCGGCTAATAAAGGCAAGTATCCCATATGCCTTCCTAACCACCTTATCTACCTGTGCTGCTGCCTTCAGTGATCTATGGACAAGTACACCAAGGTCCCTCTGACCCCCTGTACTTCCTCGGGTCATATCATCCATTGTATATTCCCTTGCCTTGTTAGTCCTCCCAAAATGCATCACCTCACACTTCTCAGGATTAAATTCCATTTGCCACTGCTCTTCCCATCTTATCAGCCCATCTATATTATCCTGTAATCTAAGGCTTTCCTCCTCACTATTTACGGCACCATGTCATCTGCGAACTTACTGATCATACCTCCTATATTCACGTCTAAATCATGAATGTACACTCCCTGCGGTACACCACTGGTCACAGGCTTCCAATCACAAAAACAGCCCTCGACCATTACCCTCTGCCTCCTGCCACTAAGCCAATTTTGGATCCAAATTGCCCTGGATCCCATGGGCTCTTACCTTCTTAACCAATCTCCCATGCCGGGACCTTATGAAAAGCCTTACTGATGTCCATATAGACTACATCAACTGCTTTGTTCTCATCTGCTCATTGTTAGACACGATCTGCCCCTGACAAAGCTATGTTGACTATCCCTGATTAATCCCTGCCTCTGCAAGTGGAGATTAATCCTGTCCCTCAGAATTTTTTCCAATAGTTTCCCTACCACTGATGTTAGACTCACCAGCCTGTAATTACCTGGTTTATCCCTGCTATCCTTCTTGAATAATGGTACCACATTCACTGTCCTCCAGTCCTCTGGTACCTCTCCTGTGGCCAGAGAGGATTTGAAAATTTGTGTCAAAGCCCCTGCTATCTCCTCCCTTGCCTCACATAACAGCCTGGGATACATCTCATCTGGGCCTGGAGATTTACGCACTTTTAAGCCCGCTAAAACTGCTAATACTTCCTCCCTTTCAATGCTAATTTGTTTAAGTATATCACAATCCCCCTCCCTGATCTCTACACCTACATCGTCCTTCTCCATAATGAACATAGATGAAAAGTAATCATTTAAAACCTCACCTATGTCCTCCAGCTCCACACACAGATTGCCACTTTGGTCCCTAATGGGCCCTACTCTTTCCCTGGTTATCCTTTTACCCTTAATATACTTATAAAACACCTTGGGAGTTTCCTTTATCTTGCCCGCCAGTGTTTTTTCATGTCCCCTCTTCACTCTCCTAATTACTTTAAGTATCCCCTCTAGTGGGTATATACTCCTCTAGTGCCTTCACTGTTTTCAGCCCTCTGAATTTGCCATAAGCCTCCTTTTTTCCTTATCCAATCCTCTATATCCCTTGACATCCAGGGTTCCCTGGACTTGTTGGTCCTACCCTTCACTTTTACAGAAACATGTTGGCCCTGAACTCTCATTATTTCCTTTTTGAATGACTCCCAATAGTCTGATGTAGACTTTCCTACAAGTAGCTGCTCCCAGTCCACTTTGGCCAGATCCTGTTTTATCATATTGAAATCGGCCTTCCCCCAATTCAGTACCTTTATTTCCGGCCCGCCTTTGTTCTTTTCCATAACTCCCTTAAAGCTTAAGAGTTATGGTCACTATCCCTGAAATGCTCCCCCACTGACACTTCTACCACTTGTCCAGCTTCATTCCCTAGGATTAGGTCCAGTACTGCCCCTTCCCTTGTCGGACTTTCTACATACTGGCTCAAAAAGCTCTCCTGTATGCATTTTAAGAATTCCACCCCTTTAAGCCTTTTGCACTAAGACTATCCCAGTTGATATTGGGGAAGTTGAAATCCCCCACTATTATTACCCTATTATTATTGCACCTCTCTGAGATTTGCCTACATATCTGCTCCTCTATCCCTCCCTGACCGTTTGGAGGCCTGTAGTACACTCCCAGCCAAGTCTTTTTGTTTTTAAATTCTACCCTATGGCCTCATTTGAGGAACCATCTAAGATATCATCCCTCCTTACTGTGGTAATTGACTCCTTGATCAACAGTGCAATGCCACCTCCTTTTATCACCTCCCCTGTTACGCCTGAAGATTCTATACCCTGGAATATTGAGCTGCCAGTCCTGTCCTTCCCTCAACTATGTCTCTGTGATAGCAATAATATCATATTCCCATGTGTTAATCAATGCCCTCAATTCATCTGCCTTACAGGTAAGACTCCTTGCGTTAAAATAGATACAATCCAGCCTGGCATTATTCACTTGTGCCTTAACAGGTCTATATTTGCTCTGCCTTCCAGACTGACTTAATTTCTCTTCTATATTTGGCTGTGCCTCACCCTCTACTGTACCTACACTCTGTATCCCATCCCCCTGCCAAATTAAACCCCCAACAGCACGAACAAACCTCCCAGCAAGGATGTTGGTCCCGTTCCAGTTCAGGTGCAACCCGTCCAACTTGTACAGGTCCCACCTTCGCCAGAAACAGACCGTGATCCAGGAAACTAAAGCCCTCCCTCCTACACCATGTTCTCAGCCACGCATTCATCTGCTCTATCCTCCTATTCCTATACTCACTAGCACATGGCACTGGGAGTAATCCAGAGATTACAACCTTTGAGGTCCTGCTTTTTAATCTGCTACCTAGCTCCCTAAATTCTTGTTGCAGGACCTCATCCCTCTTTCTACCTATGTCATTAGTACCAATGTGAACCACGACCTGTGACTGTTCACCCTCCCCCTTCAGAATGCCCTGCAGCTGCTCTGTGATATCCTTGACCCTAGCACCAGGGAGGCAACATACCATCGTGGAGTCACATTTGCAGCCACAGAAACGCCATTTGTACCCTTTACGATAGAATCCCCTATCACTATAGCTCTCCCACTCCTTTTCCTCCCCTCCTGTGCAGCTGAGCCACCCGTGGTGTCACAGACTTGGCTCTTGCTGCATTCCTGAGAAGCCATCTCCCCCAAAATTACTCAAAGCGGGATATCTGTGAGAGGGGGAGATGGACCCAGGAGACTCCTGCACTACCTGCCTAGTTCTTCTACTCTGCCTGGCGGTCATTCATTCCCTTTCTCTCTGAGCAGTCTTTACCTGCAGTGTGACCACCTCCCTGTATGTGCTATCCACGATGATCTCAGCCTCACCGATGCTCCACAGTTACCCCAGCTGCCGCTCCAGATCCGAAAGGTGGATTTTGAGTAGCTGCAGCTGGAGACACTTCCTGCACATGTGTTCGCCCTGGACACTGGAAGTGTCCCTGACTTCCCACATTGCACAGGAGGAGCACTCCACACTGCAGAAATGCTCTGCCACGACTTTCCCTTAATTTACTCCAAAAAAATTGAGATTATTTACACGAGGGACCTTGATTCCCTAAAAACAACTACTTACTATATAAAAAAGTAATTACTAGTAATTAATAAATTACACTAATTAAAAACAAAACACCTGATCACTTACAAGGTAGTTTTTGATTTTTATTTTAAATAACTTTCTCTCCCCTGATTTTTTTAAAGCTATTTACAGGCACTAACAGCTATTACTTACCCAACCAATCAGCTTACAGATTTCCCATGATGTCGCTAAGTTCTTCCCCTCCTCCTTTGAAACTCACCGCGCGCCGGAACAGAGAGAGAGCCTGTCCACTGCCCACTGCCACCTGCCCACTGCCGCTGCCACCTGCCCACTGCCGCTGCGGTCCAAGGTAAGTGAAGGCCTTGAGCCCCGCTCTTTATTACACAGGTCCCGCTCTGGATCTGCCTCCTCCCAGATCTGCCTGCCGACTGTGCTGCAGTCCAAGGTAAGTGATACATGAACATTGGTTTTGAACTGTTGCTGGAGCAAGGAAATGACTTGTTGAACAGATCAGCCGTGGCTGGAAAAAACATTTGCATACTAACAGATGGTACTTGTGTAGACAAAGAACCATTCCCTGACGCATTCAACCCACAATGGATGTTGATCAGTGGACAGTGAGGGGGTGGGGAAGCACATTCCAGGGCCTGCTGGGGTGATGCAATCCACAGGGGCCAGTACTGGTTGGACCAGCTGGTCACATAGCTAACTGGCTGTTCCAGGGTTCTTTGAACTAGCCAGAGCGTTTGAGCAGAAGGACTGTTTGCTCCTGGACTGAGAAGATCTCTCCTGTCTGCTCCCCTCTCTTTCTCACAAGCCTCTGAATCCACTGAAGACACATGAACCCCAAGGGAGAAAAGCCTCCTACAGCGAACAAGGTTGAAGAAGAATACTGGAACCCAGCAAAAAGCAAGATCTACCTACAATTAAGGACTCTACAGTGAGCTTGAAGAACTGTTAACGACTTTTCCACTTTATTTTTCTTCTGCTCTTTTCTGTCTCTATTTGCATGTATCCCATACGCACGCTCGTGTGGGCATGTCGTGTATCCGTAGGCATCAACTGAATTAGAGTTTAAGCTCAAGTTTAATAAATTTCAACTTTTCTTCTTTAAACCTAAGAAAACCTGGTTGTGCTGGTTTCTTTGCCTTATAATTGGAAAGTGGTGAACAAGGATTCACCAAGGGGGAACAGAAAACACGGTGTTTTAAAAATTAAACCCTGTTACAGTAAGACCAGGTGAAGGCAGAGAGGGATCCCTAGACACCTTTCTCACCTGGTCATAACACTATCCAAGAATGTTGCCAGGAAGAGACTGACTTGGTTACAACACTGACAGATCAGATTGTAGCAAATATTGATTAGGAACAAATCAGCTTTTAAAACATCTATATTTCTGATAATTCACTCCTAAAATCTAAATCATATTCTACTCTGCTTGTACTGTATGTCTGACCCTCAGTTTACAGTGAGCCTGTCTACCAAGAACAGGTCAGAGACTGAATTCTACAGCGAGTAACTTACCTCCTGACTCCCCAAAGCCTGTCCACTATCTGCAAGGCACATGTCAGGAGTGTGATGGAATACTCTCCACTTGCCTAGATGGGTGCAGCTCCAACAACACTCGAAGCTCAACACCATCCAGGACAAAGCAGCCCGCTTGGTTGGCCCCCCCATCCACCACTTTGAACATTTACTCCCTCCACCACCGACGCACAGTGACAGCAGTGTGTAACATCTACAAGATGCACTGCAGAAACCCACCAAGACTCCCTCAACAGCACCTTCCAAACCTGTGACCTCTACCACCTAGATGGACGAGGTCAGCAGATGCATGGGAACACCACCACCTGCAAGTTCCCCTTCTAATTTAAATTTCCCAACTGCCCAAATGAGGATTTGAATTCATGTCTCTGGATCGTTCATCTCTACCTCTGGATTACTAGTTGAGTAACATAACCACTACATCACTGTCATGTGGCCCATTGCTCCTGTTCTGTCTCTCTGAAGACACTTATTGCACTTAGTCCCATTTCTCACAACCATTAAAAGGTTTCTTTTATCAATTATTTATTCACTTCCTTTTTAAAAAGCTTCTGCTTTCACCACTGTTTCTGGTCAGGCATTCCAAGTGTTTAAAATAAAAACTAATTAAATCTAAACCCTCCCATTATTATTTGGGATAATGAGCTAACCTCTAGTTACTGACTCATCAACTAGTGAAAATAGTTTTGTGTCTCTATCAAAACCGCCTCATTCAGTTTTAAGATATCACATCTCTTGTTACCTCTGTCCTATTGAACAGAATTTAAATTCAGTTAATTAAATAAACTGGAATAAGGAACTAGTATCAATAATGGTGACTGTAACTATTGAATTGTTGTTAAAAACCCACTTGGTTCACTAATGTCCTTTAGGGAAGGAAATCTGCTGTCCTTACCCAGCCTGGTCTATATGTGACTTCAGACCCACAGCAATGTGGCTGACTTTTAACTGTCCTCTGAAATGGCCTAGCAAGCCATTCAGTTGTAGCAAAAAAACATTATGAAATACTATAATGCATGCAGACTGCAGTTGTTAAAGAAAGCAGCTGACCATCACCTGCTCAAGGGCAATTAGGGATGGGCAATAAATGCTGGCCTAGCCAGGGATGCCCACATCCCATGAATGAATAAAAAAAAAAGAGCTCTTTCTATGCTTTACTGTTCTAGAATACAAGTTTCAAACTGGCTATTCCAGGACTTGCATCTATTTAAGAAGTGCAGTCGTTTTAAAGAAGAGAGCTTGGGAAAGGAAAGCATTTTATTTTACAGTTTATTGTTGAATATAAAACTACAAAAGTAAGACTGCTCAATTCCACTTGCATTTGTCCAATTGCATTTAATTACTTACAGTTTGTAATTATGTGAATACAGTAACCTTGCTTTCAGATGTATATGTTTGAAATATTGCATAGAAAAAGGCACAGCTCCAGGGTCTGCGGGAAATTACAGTGTTTCTGCCTTGACAGAAGTGAGAAGCACCTCTAAGGAATCTCGAGAGAAAGCTGGGGCATTTCAATCTTTTGATTATGGCTTCCACTCTTCCACACAAATGTACATTCCAAAGGCTAAATACACTCCTACGATACATACATTCTGTACATGTAAAAATCCATTTAGCAGATTGTTAGCTACACATTAAAAATAAATATATTTACACAGAATAAATAAAGGTATAGGGAAAATATCACTTCACAACCAAAGTTTTTCTGCTCTTTTCTTGCTTTTGTTATCTTCCAGTAACCAATGAGAACTTGCTCTATGGTCCTTGAGTTTATACTGTTTCTACCAGTTCTGTCCAAACACTACGCTTTAAACAAAACATCTTTTTATATATACGCACAATTTCTAAATGGCCACTTTAGAGTGCTTTTTTTTTAAAAATCCCTATTAAAACATCAATGTTAAACCTAAAATTTAATTTGGAACTCCAAATATCTCTAAAATCAGACATGATATAAACTGTATAGTGAATTTATCTGAAGGAATTATTTTTGTTTTGTTTCTGATCAAAGCAAAGCTCAATAATACACCAATCGTCATCAAACTGGACAAAAACAATGCCATACTTTATAAATTTCCTATAAAGTGAGACCAGTATTGAAAAGTGGCTACTTCTGGTTGTAATCCACACATTAAGCCTTGGGTTTTAAGGGGAAAACACAGTTTGTAAACATAAAGACTTTTTTTTTTACTTCCAATCAATGGAAACTGGGCCAAGTAATGCAAATTACTGGCTGTTCCTTCATCTTGTTTGTAAAAGGTTTTAAATTTGCAACGCGAAAACCCAAATACAGTCACAGTTACAAATACTGCAATTAATCTTTTCAATTACAAGGACAAGAGCAGAATTTAAACAGAGAATAACACGGGAGAACAAACATAATTTAAAAATTCTTAAATAAATTAATTTAAAGAGTAACTCTAAATTATCTATATGCATTGCAACAATATAGGTTGTAATCTGCACACAACTGCTATGGTACCATAGAAAATAACAAAACTTAGAATGCTATTATATAATTTAGCAGTTGGCATGGTGCATTCCAATCATTTCAAAGCAATTTACAAGACAATTAGCAAATATGCTGTCTGTTCATAAACATAAGCTGTAGAAAGCATAATTACACTCAGTGTAAAAGTCATGCATAGAGATCAGCTTTTGCCTGAAACTTGATTGTTTAAAAAGTAAAACGGGAGAGGGAGGAAGGAACTCTTCTGCAAAACCAGCCTAAAGAATAACTCAAGATAAAAAAGCCAGTTGAACTGGAAATGCAAGGTGCAGTTACGTGGCTGGCTTCAGTTTGAGAGGCTCGTGGAAGTCCCATTCAATTGAAGCAAAAAGGCATGTACTTAGTCACAGTAAATAGTAAAGTCAACATTCCCGCAGAAAGCAGTCTGAGCAACAGCTAAGTATTGATATTGTACACAGATTTTTTTTAAAAAAGGTTAGGTTGGAAAATAAGGAGGTACTTTCCTCAGACCACAGCAGAATCTTTCAAAACACACAAAAAAAAAACAATCGAAATTTATTGCTGGTTCCTTGGACTTCATTTTAAAAAAAAGACCACTTACAGCACGTCACACAAAACCATTTCAGCATATTGCTGCCCTTTACAGTCTGAGCTAATGCCAGATCCAACTGTGGAACTGGAAAGCCGTTTGGTCAGATCCTAATTTTAACTGCCCTCCCTGCTTTACGGGGTATGAAAACTGTCGACATAGCACCAAGTTGTTGTGTTTATAGTTCCTGACAAAACACAAGACATCTGATTTCTTTCATTTCATTCACTTGCATAGATTTCCTGTGCCCCTCAGTTATAGAATGTCACAAAGATGTAAACTGGATGTGGTACAGTGTGCATTAGCAGTGAGACACCTCCTGATCCTGTATGAATGAATTAAAGAGGGTGGGGTATAATTGGGGGGGGGAAAAATCACAATTAAGGCCCAGATTTTGCAGAATAAATAACAGACAGTGTGAACAATGCACGCCATTACCAAGGCGCAAGTTAGTCGGCAACTCATGGCAAGGAAGAGATTCCTAAGTTGACAGATGTTCTGCGCAACTCCATTAGTTCTGTGAAAATGGCATCTCACCATTAATCTTCCCATGATTTTCATTAATTTCCCATCAAACTCATCACAGAAAGTTAAGTCTAGTAATTATCAGTGCAAGTACCCTTTTAATAACATCATAATTGTTAATGACTGGTGATCAACCTCTCTGGCCCAGAAAGTGAATTATTCTAAGTGTAGAATCTCATTCCGTCAGGTTGTGAATTGCTTTAGATTTTAAAAATAACTAATTTTAAATTCTTTCCTTTTCTTACTACTTCTTTGTGTCTCTTTTCCTCTTTCTCTTTATTCAATCTTTCATTCCCTCTCTATTTCTCTTTCTGTACCTGACTTGACATTGAATTCATGCACTCTAATTCACCCTCCTTCTTGTCCTTCCTCTGTTTATTTCCCAATCCTTTAATCTCATTGGTTAAGGAGATAGACTGTTGGTCCCATCATTGACTGAGCTCCCAGGTGCCCCGTTGCCCTCACTGCAACCGTTAACAGCTCGAACTTCTAGAAATTTCTAGGGCAAAAATGTTAAAGACTAAACTGCAAGAATAAGTCTAACTAACGGGGCAGGTTGTCAGCTTCTCACTTCCAGCAAAATCCAAGCCTGTACATCAGCTACTCTATTTTGTCATCTGGTTTAAAACTACTCAAGCATACTTCCATAAAACAGATTATTAATGCTCTAAATGCATGTATTAAGGGCTCTGGTAAATATGCTGGGAAAGGGATCAAAATTCACAGGGTTCATTCTCTAGAATGCAGTTAGTTGAGGTACATCTCCTCCACCCACAATCCTTTCTTTAGTTGCGTGTGTACTGTCTTGGATGCTGTTGTAGATCCCAGCTGCTTCAATATTCCCCTCGCACCTGCCAAATGAACATTCAGTTTATCTTTTTGTATAAAAGTACAAGTTATCCTTGTTCATCTGAACTTAGCAGAGTTTGTGAGAGCACATCCTATCAAAATAGCTATCTCCGGTGTATAAAACACAGTATTTTAGAAAAGAATACCATCAATTGCTGATCCTGTACAAAAATACAAAATAAACTCAGAGCACAGGTTTAAAAGAGCAAAGGTCAGTTAGTAATGAATGAACGACTGAACTAAAGACAAATGGAAGAATGTTGAGACTTGCAGAGCCTGGCTTACTGTAAAAAAAAAATGTACACATTTCATAACTTTGACATGACTGTTGTGCTGTGTGTACACATTGCACAATGCTTCAGTATTGACATGTCACATACACACTGTGAAGATAACCCTCACCTGTAGCAAGTATTCATAGCTCTTTCAGTAAGCGGTGATTAATAAAATAACATTTAAACCTACAAATGGACATACAGATGAAGATATTCCCAATGCTACTGCAAACAATAACTAGTGTAATTGTTATTTTATAGAGGCAAGCAAGAATGCATGCACAGAATTTGCAGTGACTCCATCACATTTAAAAACAATAACTGCATGAATGTTATCTGTAAATATTGTATAAAAAAACCTAGTCTTTTTGTCATATCAAGACCCAACAAGAACCTCCATTATGTGATCCAGTTCTGCAAGGTCCATTTTGAAAGGTTGACTTGGAGTCACTGATTGGTTACTGTAGGGAGATAAGGTTTTCAAAATGTCATCTGCTGTGACTGCAGTCATTTTTGCACTAGATCCTGTGGTGGAGGTGCAAGGATCAAAGTCATACATGGAGGTGTCGATGTCTGCAAATAGGATGTCATCGAGAGTCAGATCTGTTAAAAAGCCCGTGGTGGTGATCTCAAAGTTGCCTGGTAACGAGTCTGTAAACTTAGTTTCGGATGACCTGTTCTCCTGTATCTCCTCAGGTTTTTCACTGTTAGACTCACTCGAGTCTCCTTTACAATTTTTTGAGTCAGTGGTGGTAGAAGATGGGCAAAGCTCCTCAATTTCATCCAAGGCTGAAGAGAAACTATCTTTCAGCGAATGGGTTGGTGATTTGCTTGGAACCAGTTCAATAGTTTGACAGCTGCTAAAGGTATCCTCCTCAAGCACAGAGGCTGGTGTCAGACAGGAGTCTGGTGATGTAGTGCTTGCTAAACTACTCGCCTGGATTGGAGGAGCAGGAAGATGGTTGAATACAGGCTGGACTTCTCTGTAATTATCATTGAGTGTGTCACTGGACTGAGCAGGGGCAATGAACATGGGTCTCAAGCTACCTTCTCGTTTCACCTCTTCCTGAATTCGTCTCAGCATATTGTTGATTAATACTGTCTTCTGCAAGCTGGGCTCCATTAACGGCTGCTGATTGTAAAGTTTCATGAGGGAAATGTTGAAGATAGTCTGACGCTGTAAGGTATACGACACCTTCGATGAACCATTCCCACAGGACATTTTGCCTTCCAGCCCCTCTTCATGTTCACTAAATTTTCGTTTTGCTCCTTTAGCCAACATATATCTGAAAAAAAACAGAAACTAGGTGTTAAAAAGGACTCCTTGGAAAATGGATTATTTTAAGAATATCAAACACTGAATTTAAACAGATACTCGGAAGACTTAAAAGAAGGATTTAAGTGAGTCTTGGTGTCATATAGACCTGTAACCAAATGCTCCAATTCATAAAAAGGTTAACTTCTAACAGTTTATATCTGGAGCCAATAGTAAACAAATCTCCAATTCCCTAGTGGAGAAAGATACTCCCTTCTACAAACCTATAGGTGCAAAGCTCAAACTCCAGTCTCAGCACAGCTGGAGTTAGCCTCAGTGCCTGGAATTAACTGATATATAGATGTAATTTAAATATAATGAGTCAGATAGCATCACACAACACAAATCTGAAGCTGAGGAGTCATCTGAAACTTAGAGCTAGACAATTACCTTGGAATCATTTCACAGCACTGGGAATGTTTTGGAGCGTTTTCTAATTCTGTTTTTTTTTGGTGGTGATGTGTACACTGAGTGCAACTGTGCTCTAATTCACTAATTTCCAATTACCGTCATGCTGAGAGATTGCGAATTACAACCCCAGAAGATTTGCAGTTGATTGCATGGAATTAGTACCTATTATGTAACTAGAAAGGAAAAACTAAGGAGGTATACACAAAGCCAACAAGGTTTTGTGGAATCGTGCTAGTCTGTACGGTTGAATCACATTCATCATTTCTTCAATGTAGGAATCAATTGTCCCATTCCTCAGACTGGTGACTTACACCTGTCAGTACTGATTTAAACTCAGTACCAAAGCAGAGTATGCTCCAGTAAAACACACATTTCCCATCATTACCAAACATTGGAAGAGAATGAAACTATATTTACCAGCACCTTGTATCACATCGTCAGATTGCCCAAAGTGCTTCACATTCGATTAATGATCTATATATATTGAACGATATAATCAAGTTGCTAATAATCTGTGTATTTCACAGGCTAATGAATAATTGCTCAACTAAAATTAGCACCAGAAGTTTAAAATAAAAACTAAAAGTTACTGCTGAACACTGCAACTTTATAAAAATGTCCAGATATAGTTGGGGAAAATCCTAAGATGTAATTTTACACAGAAATCTTCTGGGATATTGACATCCCAACAGCTACTAGATGGAACAGGGATTCCCCATCAAATTATTATTTTCTTTTTAAATGACATTGTTGGTATTGTAATATTTGAAAAGGAGCAGTGGGCTAATTATAATTTTAACAATTTATCATTGGTCCAGAAAGTATGTTTTTGAAAAATAATTTAATTTGTAAGTTGCAGTTTAGTATTTCTCTTGTTTGATTAAAGGTTTTCTAGACAGTGAAACTGCTGCTGGAATGACTAAAGAACACTCCTATCTCCCTTAAATGTGCCCCATCACTAGACCCCATATTGAATATCTAAATACAGCCTGTTTCGATTCAATAATAAAATTCAGAGTCTCACTAGAGCAGGATGAATCCACTTTTTGCAATGCTCATGTAGTCTCGCAAACTGACAAAGGAACACATCACTTCATTCTGGGACTTCAATTCAGAAAGCAGCGTGTACCTGCACCCAAAGGACTGCAGCGGTTCAAGAAGGCAGCTCACCACCACCTTCTCAAGGGCAATTAGGGATGGGCAACAAATGCTGGCCTGGTCAGTGACACCCACATCTCATGAATGAAAAATATCCTGAAAATCATTCAGATGCCACCAGATATTTTCCATTCAAGAAAGCGTTAAACAAAAGACTGGACTAGTGATAATTGTTAAGGGGACGATGTGTATGTTGCAGATACTGAATCCACGAGTGAGCAAACTGATGGAGTTCACCGTGAGCACAATAGCTAGACAACCAATGGCCCTGATACCTTCACTGCATGAAGGTCGGCGTGAACTCAGACTCACAGTAGAGATGTGGAGCCACAGATTCTTGTGATTGACATCAATAAATCCTGTAGCTAATGACACGGATGGCTGTGGAGAATGTTCTGTCACAGGGCAATTAACCTCTGCCAAGGTTATGCTGCAGACACAGAGCATGAGGCAAGATCCCAACTCTCCTGGTCAATTCATTAATCGAAGGAGTCTCAATTTGTGAGTTTTGAAAGAACTTTGTCCAGCACACCACTGTTAACTTTCAATTCACATGTTGTGTTTTAAATAGTTCAAGAAAGGTTGACTCCATCATTGCAAAGGTCTCCTCTGAAGGGTCTTCTATTTAGTCTCTTTTAAACAGACGTCTAGATGTTTATTTTTTGGGGAGGGACGGACAGGGAACCTTCAGAAAATCCAGGAGAATTTGCAATAAATCGCTTTCTTCGAGAAGAACTTTTCCAGTCCTCATAGCAGAGGATAAGCTCCCAACAGGAAGTGTAACATTTAGGAAAAGTTAGGAAAGTGAGGGAACCAGAACCATATCCTCATTCAGAAATCTCAATTTGGAGCAGTTAACAGAAATCAGAGACAAGTCGAAGCTGATCAGATTAATGATGGAACAAAGATTGTTCAATGAAGGGAAAGGATGGGTGAGGTGAGGGCGAGAGAGAGTGGGGGTGAGGGCCGGAGGGGGAGGGGGAGATGAGAGGGGGAGGTGGAGGAGGTGAGTGAGCAAGCGGGTGAATGCTAAGTACTGGGCACTGTGGAGAAAGATTCTTCCTGGAATAAAACTGAGAACTAATATCCTACGAGCTCCTCTTAGGGATGATGTAGGTTTGATTAAATCATGTTGTAAATATGTGACAATTATGTTCAGCAGAGGGGAATTATGCAAATTAATGCCCAATTTATTTGCTGATGTTTCCTGCTCAAAACTGGTCATTTCCCCAGGTTGACATTACTAACTGCGCTGGTTCGGGAAGGTTCTTCAAATTTCGCTCATTCTTAGGCATACAAGCACCACTCAGCACATTTTAAACCATTTCTCATAACAAAAAATATTTAATTTACTATAACAGGCTAGTGTATACCAGCTGTCTGCAGTGCATTATGGGTATATCCTGGCAGGACAAAATCACAAATGCCACAGTTCTCTCAAAGGCAGAGCTCCCAAGTGTGTTGGCACTAATCAAACAGAGGCAGCTTCGGTGGATCGGAAACGTCTGCAGGATGGAAGATGGTCACATATCCAAGGACCTTCTGTACAGTGAGGTAGCCGGGGCCAGATGACCAGTGGGGCTCCTAAAGCTGCACTTCAAGGATGCTTGCAAGCGTGACATGAAGACCCTAAATGTCGACTATCGCACTTGGGAGTCACTAGCTGGAGAAAGAGGGAAATGGTGACACAGCCTGTGGACTGGTGCACGACCACGATGACCAGTTGCTACAGCAGCTTGGCAACAGGTGCCAACATCAAAAACAACAACTTACTGCATCACTTGGTAGCTTCATGTGCAGCACTTGTGACAGAACCTGCCTCTCAGGGATTGGCCTTCACAGCCATCAGCAAAGGTGCACCAAGAGACCTCACCCCACTTAAATGGAGTGTTTGCTCCATGTCTATCATCTTTCATTGATGGAAGGATGCTGACCAGTGAAACTAGTCGATGACTTGGTAGAGTTTTTTTAAAAAACATTTCAGTCATTATAAATCTGGTTACTCACAGGTGGCAGAACTTGAACACTGATTAAAAATACTTTTTTTTTTGGAGCTAAACCCATTTTCAGTTGTAATCAACAATGGTGACCATTCTTAAATAGCTCAAGAAATACTTGTTCATGGAAAGAAAAATGATTACATTCTACTGCGCTACCTGATGCGCTGGTTCATGGTAGATTTTATGTTTGTGATTATGCCAATTCATTTTAGCAAAAAATTTGAATGGTAACCAGTGTTTGCTGTGTGCACCTTGGCTGCTGCATTTCCTGCATAACAACAATGACTATTGGCTGTAAAGCACTTTGAGATGTCCAGTGGTCGTGAAAGTCTTTTTCTAAAAAAAGTGTCCCTCATTCAACAAGGTGCAACTTTCTAAAGGTTTTTACAGCGATATTAATAGCATAATAGGACAAATTCCTATCAGTGATTTCTAATTGATTGCTTACTCTGGAGACTTCAGCACTGCACTCTGTGGGGCACTTACAGCAACTTCTGGATTTCACCGTTAATCTGCGCATGTGTGGACTCTGGAAGTTGCTGTCAGTTTCAGAGGAGTTATGATTGACAGTTTCACCATCATTACAACCACAAAATCCAGGCCAGAAATAAGCTGATTGGTGTTTGTGCCTAGGTGATATCAGACTGGAGTGGGGTACCAACACTGTGATGATCCCTGATGGAAGGGATAAGTGCAGTAGCAGCTCTGCTAAACAACAGACAGAGGATATTAAATTGAAACACTGCATCTTAGGTTGATAGAAGTTCAAACAACCCATCATTAACATAGCAATTCTGTTGCAAACACCATTTACTATTGATTAAATATATGTTCATATTAGAAATATAGGAAAAATATGTTTTCAACAAACCAAAAACCTGGATCGGAATGATCACCTTACAATTCTCATAATTTACCTTATTGTTGTGAACTATCTTCAAATTGATTTTAATAAGCTAGTTAAACAACTAGCGGTTACTATAGAGAAAATATGAAAATTGAAGCTTTCTGAACACAAGTTAACAAGCCTCAGAACGTGAGATGACCAATAAAAGAATTTACCCCAGTTTCCTCGACTTTTCAAACTGTTGCTCATAATTTTAAGAGTAAGGTACAATTTCCAGTACACAAACGAACCAAAACCTGGTTGGATGTCAATAACTAGTAAACTACTTAACTAGACCAAAAGGTGATACAAATATAAAACAGACTCAGCAAATTCTAACGCAGTTGGATTCACAACTTTGTCAGAAACTGTTACAGCCATCTCTTTATAAAAGTAAATCTACACCCTTTTAAAGAACTGAGAGAGGCTGAATACAGTTTACTGGTGTATATGTAATTTGCACCGCATTTTCGGCAACTTAACGCCAGCGGAATTCTGCCGGACAAACTGCCCCTACAGTAAGTGCAGTCAGAAATCTGTGTGGAAATTGGATCCACTGTTCTGACAGATTTACAGTGGCAGAACGGAGGAAATTCAGGATACCAAATGTTAACAAATCTGAGCCTCCAACTATTTAAAAAGTGAAAGAGGAATAAAATTCTCGGTAAGAACTTATCCCGTGGACTTTAATTTCAATCAGAGGCAATTGTTGGTTTGGTTTTTATCACCAATAATTCATCTCCTACACAAAGACAATACAAGCCAGAAAATGGACAGAGATCATGGTAACAGAACTTACTTCCTGTGCTAACAGCCAACTTCTTCATTCAACTTTTCCTTTATAGGAATTCTTTAAAAAGAAACCTCAGCTCATAGTTAAATCAGCCAGGTTACTCCAGTAACAGAATTCTCTGCCACCCCACCCTGCTCACACATGCTGCACATTTTTTACAAGTTATTCACACATGTTGCTGCTGAATGATTGGCTGCTGAAACTCAATGGTTGCAAGAGTTTAAGAAGGGAGTTGCCAAAACCCTGTAGAACTCTGATATAACAGCACAAAAGCAGCCATGCTCACAACATGTCAATGCAAAACTCCCAAAGTCACAAACTCTTCACAATACAAGGGAGGAACACAGTGCCAGAGCATTTCTCGAGGTCATAAGTATGTAAAACTTAAAATAAACATCCATATTCACAATGGTGTGTGCAAACTATTCCTGCAGGATTGTTCAGGCATTAAAGATCAATTCCCCAGACACCACTGCAAACAACAGATTTAAGATAATGAAAGGGTTTTGATAGGGTAGATGTAGAGAAGATGTTCCCACTCGTGGCAGACCAGAACTAGAGGCCAACAGCATAAGACAGTCACGAATAAATCCAATCGGGAATTCAGGAGAAACTTCTTCACCCAGAGAGTGGTGAGAATGTGGAAGTCGCTACCAGAGGGAGTAGCTGAGATGAATAGTAATAGATATTTTGAAGGGGAAGCTGGATAAACACATGCAGGAGAAAGGAATAGAAGGATATGTTGATAGGGTGAGATGCAATAGGGTGGGAGGAGGTTCGTGCAGAGCAGAAATATCGGCATGGAGCAGTTGGGCCGAATGGCCTGTTTCTGTGCTGTAGACTCAACGTCATTCATTGTAAAATCACAAGGGCAATAAAAGAGAGTCTGTTTTTCCACCCCATTATTGTTGAACAAATTTTTATTAATGATAACGATATGGGGGATGGGGGTAAACAGGCAGTCAAGAATCATCCAACCAGGTGACAAAGTGTTTTTACTTTCGAGTCAGGGCTTGGGGGAGGGACACTACGAGGACGGACATGTCTGCTGACAAATGGGGGAAGTGTGAGGGAGCGGGAGTCAGAGGCCGGAGGTCACATGATGAAACCTCCTGGAATACATACAACCCAAAGGTGGCAATCACTGTGCGCTATTACCAACTGATCCAACCTGCACACACGACCATAGCAAAACCAACTTGGAGTCAGCTTCTAGGGAATGACTGACCCTCTCCCCCCCCCATTTCACCCCGTCTCCTTCCCATTACGGCAACACCTCAAAACATTCCCAGATTCCCCATAGCAGGAGCTGCTTGGCTCAGCAATTCACCCAGTGAAAGCCTCAACTCCCAACTCAGCTGCTATCTCAGTACAGTAAGTTTTTTACCTTACAATTCCACACTGCTCTACTTTGATATGCAGCAAGGAAATGGATGAACTCAAGGACTCAATTCCAAAGAGCAACAAGTCTAAGAATCTCAGTCGTTAACACATTGGAAAAGTCATTGATCGGCAATCTTTGGAGTTTGACCGTGATCAAATCCACTGTACAGTGTGACAAATCCAAAAACACACAAACTAACTTTCAGGAACTGCATTCCAGCTTTTCTTTGCTGCCAAAGGGTTTCCTTTTAACTCCTCAATCACCTCTCACCAGCTTCCTTTAATTTATTACAACGTTATGAACGCAGTTCTAACTGATCAGGACTGGACAGTTTACACAGAACGTTCCGATCATCATGTCCTTTTACCTTGTGGTCTCCTCATTAAAGAGAAATGGGTCATTCTGTTGGATTGTAACGAACACAAATGTTCTTTAATGTTAAAGGATACATTTCTCTAAATTCTCACTGAGGTTATGTTTTGATTCTGCCATGGTTTTTGTAGCAGTTTAGTGTCACATGCAAGCACTGCTGTAGGGAGCTGGACAATCTCCCCTACCTGTGCCACAATCAGGTGGTGGCCCTAAAGGTTCACCTTTTATAAGACAATGGAACGGGCTAAACGCACTAAAGCTTGGGGCAGCCGCTGCAAAGGCTCAATGAGGAAAGGACACTGTGTAAGGTCCTCCCGCCATAGTGAACCGAGGGGCTGCAACCCATGTAAAACCCCTCGGACAGTACGCACCAAAATATGTTTTTAGTGTGTAATGCAAATGTACATTGCATATAAAATGGAATGGCAAGAGTTGTGAGGCAACTCAGATTCTGCATCAAAGAAACCATGTTCTGTATCAAAAGAATTCCAAAATATCAAATTTGAACTATTTTGAACTGTTTTGTAATGTATTTTTTTACAAATTGTTATGAATAACATTTATTTTTGGAAAAAATGGAACTTTACACCACAGTGCACTAACAGTTAGAGGATACATTTGCTTATGATCAAATGATCCATCTATTCTTTAGAATTAATAACATTCTAGAAATGTTAATCAATCAGAGCAGATGAGCTGAAGTAAATAAACTATTTCCTCTGGTGGAAGAGTCCAGGACAAGGGGGTGTAACCTTAAAATTAGAGCCAGGCATTTCAGGGATAATATCAGGAAGCACTTTTTCACATAAAGGGTAGTGGAAATCTGGAACTCTCTCAAAATCGAGATTGATAGATTATTGTTAGGTTAGGGGATTAGAGGGTTACAGAAGCAAGGCGAGTTGATGGAGTTAAGATACAGATCCTCCATGATCTAATTGAATGGCAGAATAGGCTTGAGGGGCTGAATGGCCTCCTGTTCCTATGTTCCTTGCATGTGCAACAGTACTTCAACATATACTTTAAATAGTACTTACAAGCAAATGGCCTCCATCTGTGCCATTATGTCTATGACATACTGGGTGATGTTTGGGTGTCGGAAAACATGACACTTGAGAATTCAGTATTCAGGTTGATCGAATTTTCAGGTGCAAATATCCCCCCCCCCCCCCCCCCCCCGAGGCCATCAGTCTATTTTCATTAAGCCAGTACCATGCATTATCACTGCAGCTATTTCTCTCAATGTTCGTACTGTGATAAATACACAGGAGTTATTTCAAGTGTGGGCTACAGTAGAAAGCGAGAACCGTTCATATACCTGTGTTGTGTCCGTGTGGTGAATTCTCTGTATCCTGCACTCAGTATAATGTTAACTCTTTCTTACAGATGGGTTTCAAATTCATGTTTGGTTTCAATCAATAAATCTCAATGAGGGGAATGAGAAAAGAATTACTTTTGTTCATACAAGTGAGGTGAGAGAATCACAAACAAATGCCTTCGTATTATTCAAGAACCAAGACAACAAAACACAAAGTTTAAATACACAAACAAGCTGTCCATTTAATTGGACAGTATATTGCTAAAGTACCACATCCTACCATGTCACAATTCTGTAATCCAACACAGATTCCATTTTCACTACATTGAGACTCAGAGGCTGAAAGTGTCCATCAAGGGTCAAGCTGCAACTGATGGTCAACACACTGAGGGAGGGGTTAACCACGAGGCGGCAGCAAAGCAGATAAAATACAAACTGTTCCAAAGGAAGTGACTGAAAACAAAGCCAAGCAAATTACGTTTGAAAGTGATTCTGCACAGCACTTGCCACACACAGGATTTAAGGTGATACAGACGTTTCAAATTGGCTTCAGTTTGAGAGAGAAACAGAAATGCTGGAGAGCCTACAGAATTTTCCACACATTGTTGGTGTTCCATATTTACTGTAGTTTGTAAAATGATCAAAAATACACAATCAGGAACAGATTAATGTTCCAAACTTAGACTAATTTAAATAGTGAGTTAATATTCCTAGTGAACGCAGGTGCGAGTGTGTGCAGGCATGTGCGGGCATGTGTAGCTGCAGGTGTGTGTGGGGGCGCGTGTAGGTGTGTGTGTGCAGGGTACCAGTGTCTTTGGATGGCAGAAAAACAAGCCATGTTAAAGTGGTTCCCACATTTACCTCAATAATGAAACATACATTATTGCTGAAATATCACCTGGAAATATACTGGTTACTTGATGGAGAGTTTTTTTGGGGGGAGCTTGTGAGACAACCACTGTTAATCAAACTTCTAAATCCTTTGAAAAGTGCAATAGGCTCTGACACTGGTAAAGCCCAGTGTGGAGCAACCAGTGACTTAATTCATGCAATTTCCCGAGACACAGACTTGTTAGAAAGTGGTTTGAACTGTAATCGCGCAAATCGTTTATTGCATATGAGAGAAATAAATTGTTCTTGAAATTGGAGGCAGAAATGTGGAAATTAAATGAACAGTGAAAGGGTTCTGCACCAGTGAACGTGCATTAAAATCTAAAACACTCGAGCAAAAACCAAAAAGTTACAAATATTGCAAAATGTAAAAGCAAAAATCAAGGCAGAAAAGAACTTTCAGTATCTTGTACTCATCTCCTCCGCCGTGCAGAGTTCATTTAATAGCAACTGATTACCTTCTTAAAAATAATATTCCTCCACAAAGACCGATTGGCAGACCTAATACCTGGCATTTGACTGAAGCAGTTGCCTTGATAGGGACCAGGAGAATACAGCCACTCATTCCCTTGTACAGGACTCAGTGACAGACCGTGTACAGGCTGTGGAAGACCTCTTGCCTGAATTCAGCTTCACTAATCGTTAGGCAGTCTGGATCCATTCTTAATTCAGTGCAGGAGACAGATTTACAGAAACCAGAACTCTATTTAGAGAAAATTCTGAAAAATGCAGCAGCTCCCATTTCAAGTGTAACTTGTTTCTCTGAACTAGGAAGTGACTCCCAGTCGCCCTGTGATAGACTCAAACTATTCCTAGTTTGTCTTTGTGGCCTGTCCACATTTTCTGGGAAACTGCTTGGATTAAAATTAATTGCTTGTTCTTCTGGACTAGTTTTATTCCGCAGTGGAAAGTTATGCAGGTCTTTAAACAAGAGTCTTTAAAAGTCAACTAATAAACGTTTAGGACAGGCCAGCAGCTTCCCTTGCATAACTTAACAAACTGAAGTTGTGTTATTTTCAAGATTTGCAGTGAAAATATAACAGTGAGAATCTAAAAGGCTACCCAATATCAAACCTAATCTAGACAGCCCATATTAACATCAGCAGTGTCTGCAGTAAACATTGCTATGTGGGAGGACAGAAATAAAGGACTGGTATTTCTTCCAAGAAACCTACAGTACCCGAGGAGTTTCACTGCGGTTTTGTAAGAGCTGCAGAAGTAGAGGCTAACTGGATTTCAAATACCAAATAAACACAAGATGATTGCATCAGTAACTCTCACATAAAGTCTATTCAAACAGAGATGGACAAAAATAAAAAGTGAATCCAAATCAAAATTTGCTTCATCCTGTGGTGACCGCTGGTTGTAGGAAACCACAAGCACATCAGTGGGTGCCCCGTGAACCCGCTCCAGGTCCACTCAACTGGGCACAATTCTACAGAAGAAAGGCAGGCAGTCTGTCCCTCTCCATAGATCGCAGAGCTGGGGCTAATAAGCAGCAGACGGAGGCTTTAAATCAAATTTTTAAATTGATAAAATTGGTAAAAGGATAAGAAACACTTCAAAAGTTTTTTTTTGTCTTCGAATTAAATTCAGATTAAAAATTCAGATTTTGCAGTCAGTGACAATGTGGCAGCACTCACCACGCTGACTGTTACCTAGAGAGTTTTCATGGGCTGTTAAGTGGAGACTCACTGTCATCAGGTATCTGATCCAGCGCGATGCACTGTGCAGGGGATCTGCAACACTGTGACTCTTCAACCAATCAAATTGGAGAATCCTCACTGAGACACACAGAGTCGAAACCAGGAAGTATAAATCTGATTTAAATCATGTGCAGAAATGAAAAAGATTGGGAAAGAAAGATAGAAAGAGAGAGGTAAAAGGATAAGAAACATTTCAAAAGTTTTTGTCTTTGAATTAAATTCTGAAGGAGTGAGACTCCACTCTTATAAAATTAAATTTTCAGGGCCAGAGAGGCTGTTTGTCATTAGGACATGCCACGTCATTGAAATTTCACTTTATACATGAATACACCAGCCCTAACATTTTCTGACAAAATTAGTGGGTAAGACCCACAACTTCATACTCTTAGATTGATTTCAATGCTGAATCTATCAGCGAGGTAAGTTATAGTGTTACCTGTGGAGGAGACAGCAATATCCAGATTTCTGTGTTTAACCGCCCACGTGTGGACTCTGTAAGCTGCTGCCCGAGTTCCTCTACATTCACAACACAAATTCAAGCTCAATATACTCTACGGCTTCTACCTCTTGAATAGTGCTGCCTACGTCTGCGACACCGACCACTCCCTGGTGTGCAGCAAGGTTAGACTCAAACCAAAGAAGCTGCATCACTCCAAGCAGAAGGGCCACCCGCGCATCAACACTAGCAGAATTTCTCAGCCACAGCTGTTACGCAAGTTTCTAAATTCACTTGAAAAAGCTCTTCAAAACACTCCCACAGGGGATGCAGAGACCAAGTGGGCCCACATGAGAGACGCCATCTATGACTCAGCAATGACCACCTATGGCAATTGTGTGAAGCGGAATGCAGACTGGTTTCAATCTCACATTGAAGAGCTGGAACCTGTCATAGCCACTAAGCGCATTGCACTGTTGAACTACAAGAAAGCCCCCAGCGAGTTAACATCCGTAGCTCTTAAAGCAGCCAGAAGCGCTGCACAAAGAACAGCCAGGCGCTGCGCAATCGACTACTGGCAACACCTATGCAGTCATATTCAGCTGGCCTCAGACACCGGAAACATCAGAGGAATGTATGATGGCATTAAGAGAGCTCTTGGGCCAACCATCAAGAAGATCGCCCCCCCTCAAATCTAAATCAGGGGACACAATCACTGACCAACGCAAACAAATGGACCGCTGGGTTGAGCACTACCTAGAACTGTACTCCAGGGAAAATATTGTCACTGAGACTGCCCTCAATGCAGCCCAGTCTCTGCCAGTCATGGATGAGCTGGACGAACAGCCAACAAAATCGGAACTCAGTGATGCCATTGATTCTCTAGCCAGTGGAAAAGCCCCTGGGAAGGACGGCATTACCCCTGAAATCATCAAGAGTGCCAAGCCTGCTATACTCTCAGCACTACATGAACTGCTATGCCTGTGCTGGGACGAGGGAGCAGTACCTCAGGACATGCGCGATGCCAACATCATCACCCTCTATAAAAACAAAGGTGACCGCGGTGACTGCAACAACTACCGTGGAATCTCCCTGCTCAGCATAGTGGGGAAAGTCTTCGCTCGTGTCACTTTAAACAGACTCCAGAAGCTGACTGAGCGTGTCTACCCTGAGGCATAGTCTGGCTTTCGAGCAGAGAGATCCACCATTGCCTTGCCCGTCTTAGAGCGAAGACCAAAGTACGGAAAGTCCTCATCAGGGAACTCCTCTTTGCTGACGATGCTGCTTTAACATCTCACACTGAAGAGTATCTGCAGAGACTCATCGACGGGTTTGCGGCTGCCTGCAACGAATTTGGCCTAACCATCAGCCTCAAGAAAACGAACATCATGGGACAGGACGTCAGAAATGCCCCATCTATCAGTATCGGCGACCACGCTCTGGAAGTGGTTCAAGAGTTCACCTACCTAGGCTCAACTATCACCAGTAACCTGTCTCTCGATGCAGAATTAAACAAGCGCATGGGAAAGGCTTACTCTGCTATGTCCAGACTGGCCAAGAGAGTGTGGGAAAATGGCGCACTGACACAGAACACAAAAGTCCGAGTGTATCAGGCCTGTGTCCTCAGTACCTTGCTCTATGGCAGCGAGGCCTGGACAACGTATGTCAGCCAAGAGCGACGTCTCAATTCGTTCCATCTTCGCTGCCTCCGGAGAATCCTTGACATCAGGTGGCAGGACCGTATCTCCAACACAGAAGTCCTCGAGGCAGCCAACATCCCCAGCTTATACACACTACTGAGTCAGCGGCGCCTGAGATGGCTTGGCCATGTGAGCCACATGGAAGATGGCAGGATCCCCAAAGACACATTGTACAGCGAGCTCGCCACTGGTATCAGACCCACCGGCCGTCCATGTCTCCGCTTTAAAGACGTCTGCAAACGCAACATGAAATCCTGTGACATTGATCACAAGTCGTGGGAGTCAGTTGCCAGTGATCGCCAGAGCTGGCGGACAGCCATAAAGGCGGGGCTAAAGCGTGGCGAGTCGAAGAGACTTAGCAGTTGGCAGGAAAAAAGACAGAAGCACAAGGGAAGAGCCAACTGTGTAACAGCCCCGGCAACCAATTTTATCTGCAGCACCTGTGGAAGAGTCTGTCACTCTAGAATTGGCCTTTATAGCCACTCCAGGCACTGCTTCACAAACCACTGACCACCTCCAGGCGCTTACCCATTGTCTCTCGAGACAAGGAGGCCAAAGAAGATTAAGACTGGGCAGAACAGCGAGCATCCTTGTGAGATGTCACTGTGTGTGTAAATAGCCAATGCATTAATAGTGGTAATTATTGCAGTGTAACTCTTTCAGAGTGAAACAGATAAAAACAGACACTCCCAAAAAACAGACTTGTGTTGAGACCCCAAATAACCAGCTGTAAACTGTACCAGAGGCACTCGTAAATCGTAAACTAGGGGCAGCTTTCAATGTGCTGAGCACCTTTTATAACTTAAAACACGAGAGACAAACTGTCACAAAGTTGTCGTATCTGCAACTTGCACTGAGTTGGAATCTCTGGCCTTTCACCTTGCGCTTGTTCCTTTCTACAACCCCACATAAATGCTCGTGTGGTCTGTTAGCCAGGTCAGTGCAAGGTGACAACAGGTTCTTTTGTAGAGTGGGAGCTCTTTACTCAGCGAGCATTATGGCTGAGAGACTGCTCTGTCTCTTGGGATTGAACACTGCACAGCTCCATGCCAGGGATAGAGTGCCTTCTCTCTCACTACAGATGCTGGGTAAAGAACTCCCCATTCTACTGAAATTCTTTGCTTTCAAAATGGTCATTGTATGCACTGTAAAGACACCCGTGAAAAAAACGACAGCAGACACCCGTCCCAAGGCTGTCAGTAATTTACAGGTTTCACTGGAATCCACAATCACATTCTGGCTACCCATCAGTAAACGGAGTTCACCTCTGCAATAATGACATTTATTTCACTGACGTGTGGCGTGCAGTCCTGTACACATGGTGAAAGCACCGTTTGGGAGTTGTCGATTGTCACCCCAGCGTCATGAAGAATGGAAACACAAAACTTTAACAAAGAAACTATCAGCTATTGTATTACTGTAAATGATCGCATGTAATAACAGTATTTAAAGGAACAGATAATGATGTAGATTTACTCCATCGACCTAATTAATAGAGGACCGTGTGATTAGATATCAATTAAATTGGCAAACTGAGGTATTTTGCTACACCCTCACATCTTGCATGACTGATACTTTTTCTTGCTGGAACATTACCAAAACGTGAGTTCAGCTGCCAAAGAAAAACTCCAGTAAACAGTGGATCCCACACAGTCAGGTGTGAGATGTGATTTTATCTGCTGTGTGGGAATGGAGTAATTCATATGTAACAATTAGTCAATTTCTTCCCCCTCCCCCTCATTTTGTATCTCACTTCATTTAATGATAATTAATTGATTTGAGGAAAGAAATAATTAATACCTGGAGTAACAATAGAGAGACTCAGCACAGGCAAACTGAAGAGCAACAATTAAATTGTCTGTAGCAGTTACCTGAACTAATGTTAGCCTCATAACACTGACATTAGGAAGCTGTCCGTCTATCAGGCATTATTATGTGATTTAAGTTTGAAAAGCCAGCTTTCCCCAGCACCAGCTGTTGATAAACTTCATGCTCTTCGGGCAGGTATATTCACACAAGAGTGTTTAGAAATGTTATCAAAATGGACACAAATTTTAAACAAAACACAATTATGTAGACAGACCCTTAATAACCCAATCACCCGGAGTCTGGCAATCATGGTGTTCAAAGACTGGTGGGAGAGAAGGGGGGAAAAAAGACCACGAATTGGACAAGCCACTGATTCCACACAAAACATTTAGCAACACGCAAAATGTAATCATGCAACACTGTAAAGTCTCAGAATTATAATTAGCTCCTGCATTTGCTAGGATATTCATTGCGCCAAATGACATTTGGGACAGGACTGCCTTTCCATTCAGCAGATGGAGTAAAGCTCCATGGTTCCATGGGTGTGATGCTCCTAGCGTCGAACTCTATGTGATGGGAGAGCATGTTAGGAATTTGAGCACAGATATTTTCACATCATACACTTGAGAACTGTGGGCCTGCTGTTCTCCGTGCCGGAAGGTTGAATGGATGCTCTCGGTAGTCAAAACTTTGTACCCAGTGTTAACACGTAAGATTTACTCCTACGATCCTAAATAATTTCAAATTTTGAGCTTTGGGTTTATACAAGGCAGCATAAATCCGGAAGTCAGACTGACACAGCACAGAAGGAGGCCATTCGGCCCATATTGTCTGTACAAGCTCGTTGAAAGAACTATCCAATTAGTCCCACTCCCCTGCTCTGTTCTTTTCCCATTGCCCTGTAAATGTTTTCCCTTTAAGTATTTATCCAATTCCCTTTTGAAAGTTACTATTGAATTTGCTTCCACCGCCCTTTCAGGCAGCGCGTTCCAGATCACAGCAACTCACTGCGTAAAAAATAATCTCATGTTGCTTCAAGATCCTTTGTCAATCACTTCAAATCGGTGCCCTCTTGGTTACCGGCCCTTCTGTCACTAGAAACAGTTTCTCCTTATTTACTCTGTCAAAACCCTTCATGATTTTGAACACCTCTATCAAATCTCCTCTTAACCTTCTCCGCTCTAAGGAGAACAACCTCAGCTTCTCCAGTCTCTCCACATAACTGAAGTCCCTCATTCCTGCCACCATTCCAGTGAATCTCCTCTGCACCCTCTGCAAGGCCTCGACATCCTTCCTAAAGTGTGGTGCTCGGAACTGAACACAATATTCCAGCTGAGGCATGACCAGAGATTTAAGAGATAATGGATATTATAAGGAGCAGTGCTGGAGGGAGATGGTGCCGAAATTCCACAGGGGTTTTACTGGCGTCCACAGTAACTCCAACATGGGATCAACAAAACTCCCAGAAAAATGGCATAAACTGCAACAGGATTTCACGGACACAGGTTTCTCCAGAGGTGTCCGAGCTGAGATGCAGCTTTTCCCTAATTATCTCATAATTCAGTTTTTATCTGCAAGGGGCGTAAGACTAGAATTTGCAAACTTGTCAAACACACTTGAATTCAAATTGTGATTTTAAGATTCTGCTCAATGATTGTTGTATCTTCACAAATTAGAATTTACTTTACACTTGGTGCTGCAGTTTACAAATAAAGCTCAGCTGGCTTCACATTGAGGAGTCACATCTGGAGTGCATTGGTTTAGTGATTGGGAGGTGCAATGGGTCAGTCTCTGGTCTTTCACTTAAACAAATAATCACCTGGCTTGGTCGATTTTACTGTTAACAGAAAGGACTTGAAATTTATAGGTGATGTTGGGATAAGTTCTCCAGCAGCTTTGTATCTTCTGACAGTTACCCTGACAGATGTATTCAACAGTCCCCAAAAAAGTGCTAAACTTTAAAAGCAAGAATAATTGAGTCATTCTTGTTAAGTTACCAATATGATTATGGATCCCAATTTATATTTACAACACTAGTTTTTTTCAGCTGTCAGAATTAAACATATTCAAAGCAATCTTCATTTCTGTTAAAATGAAAAGTTGCATTAGAATTTCCCCAACGTTTCTAAACGTTAATGTTTAACAACACATTTCAATCTACAAAGCCTACAGCTTGCTAATGCAATAAAGGCTAAATGAGATGTGTGACGGGTCGAATTTTTTGGGCAGGCTTAGTTTCTGGAACATGCTCTGAGAATTCTGTTGCCATAACCACCAAAGCAGTTTCATGCAGCATCTGAACTTGGCGAAGCAGTTTTTATTTCTGTTCAATGTAATACTAACAGTGGATGTAATACCAAACGGGCAGGATGAGCTTGTGTACTAACCCAGTGAACTGACTTGTAAGACACTGTCTGTTCAGATAGCTCATTACAGGTTACAGTCCCCCATTAACTGCTTCAGGTGTGTTTACATTTTTGAGTTCTGCACCTGCTACCCCTTAATACAAGAGAGAGTGAACAACAAAGGATGAAAAACAGTCCCCAGATAATTTGTCAAGACAACAGTACAGGCAAATCAAATTGGTTCTCCCACTCTACCAGTTCTCTTGCTCTCATGTTTTGTTCCAGCCAGCTCAACAATTATCATGTGGTGGGGTCAGTACACAAATATTTTATGAAGAAAGTTTCCCCACATCTTGATGAATGGAAATTCCCTCTTCCACGCCCCTATTTTACACAGATTTCTGCTTGCAGGATCCCCGAGAGATCAATGTTTGGATGACCATATTTGTAGGATTTCAGGATTAATAAAATGAAACAGGTTATCCAAAAAACAGCAATCAGCAAAATATATTTTACACAATCAGTCCCCATGGCAAAGTATTCAATGCTGCAATAATCCTCCCTCTGTATGAAGGAGTTTCTCCTAATCTTCCGCCTCTTCACGTTAGCAAACCCTTTGTAATTACAAAACTCTCCGCAATCACCCCAGCACCAGATATCACATGAGTCATCAATCTCACTGACAGAGAACAAAAGCGGGTGGACACTCCAACCCCACAGGACTAAATGTGAACTTAGTTTTTATTGAAATTACCTCTCCAAATCCAGATTTCCAAACTGAATTCAAGTTCAGAATTCCACGATGATTCTCCAATTGCAAACCAATCTAATTCACTATGTATTCCAGAGACAGCCTGCCAGAGACAGCCTGCCTTTACCTACCCCTGTCCCATTATGTGAGCTTCTATATTGGGGTAATGAAATAAAGAAAAAACAGAGAGAAGGAAGGATCATGTTTATATGTTGCTTTACCACATCCTCAGAACATCTCAACGTGCTTTACAATGAATGGATTACTGTTGAGAGGCAGTCACTGCCAAAGGCGAGAGCCATTTACACAAAGCAAACAAATAACCAGATATCAGGGAAATTCTTAGTATTTTATATTGTGGGATCTTTTACATCCATTTGTTAACATTGCAGTGCTCCCTCAGTCCTGGATTATGTGCTCAAGTCCATAGTGGGAATGGCATCTAATTTGGAGAGGACAGTGCTACCAACTGGGACAGACTGGCAATTTTAAAAAAATGCTGCTTTCTTTGCAGCTTTTAGAGCAAATGCATGTTTCCTTTGATAGAAATAATGGAGTGGGGCAGGGGAGTGTTCAAAACGTGGGCTAAAACTCCTCCCTTGAAACCCTGTGAAATTAAACAGATTCCAATAATCTAATAATAAAAGCAAAATACTGCAGATGCTGGAAATCTGAAATAACCCGGTGAAGGGTCACTGACCTGAAACGTTAACTCTGTTTCTCTCTCCACAGATGCTGCCAGACCTGCTGAGTATTTCCAGCACCTTTTGGTTTTATTTCAGACTCCACTAATCATTGTGCGCTTTATAAATACAGACAAAGAAGTGAAATGGTTTAAAGAACAAAATGGATTAGCTTACTTCTGAAATGAAGAATGCATGAATTATACTAATTTGATCTAATTTACATAAAATTAGAAAATGTGCTTTCTTCCACAGTTCAAACAATGTAAATTTTCACTACAAAGCAGCAATATTGTGCTAAATTTCATCTTACAAATAAGATGGATTTTAAAGTGAGCAACATAAAGCATAGGCTAAGGAGAGGCAACTCATTCTTCAAACTCAAACTCATTTACTCCACAAAGCATCATTTTCCTGACTATGGAATCTACCCTAATACACAGATCAAACCAAGAAAAAAAACTCCCAAAAAGTGTCCCTAATGGCCAATGCTGAAACAAATGAATCTCCAAGATATGAATTCCAGTTTCAAACCATGCGTTATTCAGCAGTGACCACTGATTCTGCTGATAATGGATCCACCACTTCAGCAGCTACTAGAAGCATGTTGTTCTGAGAGAGTTTATATCTGTTCATGTCCTTACAATCCCAGTCTAACCAAATATTTTATCCATATAGTTAACAACAAATACTCGCATTTGTATTGCACTTTTAATGTAGTAAAATGTCCCAAGGGGCTTCACAGGATTATCAAACAAAATTCAACACTGAGCCACATATTGGGGCAGATGACTAAAGAGGTAGGTTTTAGGGAGCGTCTTAAAGGAGGAAAGAGAGGCGGAGAGGTTTAGGGAGGGAATTCCTGTGATTAGGGCTCAGGCAGCTGAAGGCTGCCAATGGTGGAGTGATTAAAATTGGGAATGCTCAAGAGGCCAGAATTAGGCTGTTATTGTTTGTTTAAAAAAAGAAACTTTTTGCGGAAAGTCTATTCAACAAAGCTACAAAACAAGACTAAACCCTAATCACCCTTGGGGTTTGTTAAATCCGATCCTGGATTCCAGTGAGATGCAGAATTATTATAATTTGTATTGATGGACATTAGTGGCAGAAGGGCAGTGTCCTGTCTGTTCATACCACACCAACAGGACACAACTAGGTCTCCTCAAAGAACAGCACCATTTCCCATCTCAAACTTTCCTTTCCCCTAATGGAAAGTTCACTTTATCATGACTGTATGAAACCATGGGAAACCCTAAACCAAAATGGACCTATACAGACACACAAATTAACAAGACATAGAAAAAAAAACTTTAAAACACATCAGTCCGTCAAGATTTGCTGCAGCTCCAACAGTAACTGGTATGTTGTGATTTTTTATTACTTAGGGGAATTGGAATACTGCATTGAGTTTACAGCACAGAAACAGGCCATTCGGCCCATCTGGTCCATGCCAGTGTTTATGCTCTGCACGAACCTCCTCCCATCCTATCCAGCTTCCCCTTAAATGTATCGATACTATTCACCTGAACCACTCCCTGTGGTAGCGAGATCCACATTCTCACCACTCTCTGGGTAAAGGGGTTTCTCCTGAATTCCCGATTGGATTTATTGGTGATTATCTTATCCTGATGGCCCCTTGTTCTGGTCTCCCCAAATTTTCTCCAAATTACCGTCAAACCCTTTCATTATCTAGTGATGTGCATCAAGTCATCTCTCAGTCTTTTCTTTTCTAGAGCAAGAAACCCCAGCCTGTTCAATCTGCCCTGATAAGTTTATCATCTCAGTTCTGGTATCATCTTTGTGAAGCTTTTTTACCCCTTCTCCACTGACTTCATATTCTTTGTGTAATATAGAGACCAGAATTGTGCACAATATTGCAAGTGTGGTTTAACTAAGGTTTTATATAAGTTTAGCATAACTCCTCTGCCCCTGTAGAAATTAACCCCAATGCTTTGTTTTTTTAAAAAATGGCTTTATGAACCAGTGTTGCTACTTTTAGTGATTTGTGTACCTTGTGTTACAGCAATACTAAGATCTACACAAGATTTGACTCATTTTTGAGTCTGGTGACTCATCAAATGAAGGAGATCCTCATGACAAATGCTTTCTACTGAACATTATTTGTGATTATTTGTGATTCCAGTGAACATCAACGGAAGCTCGGGGAACAGCATCTCATTTACCGATTAGGCACACTACAGCCTGCCGGACTGAACATTGAGTTCAATAATTTCAGAGCATGACGACCCCCCATTTTACTTTTATTTTTAGTTATTTTTTTCTTTTTCCTTTTTTTTTTTAAAAAGGATATTTTTTCTGTTTATTTTATTTTATTTCATCTTAGTTTGTTCAGTTTGCTTACCCACTGTTTTTTTCATGTTTGTACTTGTGGTTGTTCAATCTTCAGTCCGTTAACACCCTATCTGTACTAATGCTTTGTCTTTCAACACACCATTAACATATTGTTTGCCTTTGCTCCACGACCTTTTGGTCAGCTATTCTGTGACCTTGTCCTATTTACACCTTCTCCTTTGTTATCTCTTGTCCCACCCCCACTTTACTTGCTTATAACCTTTTACATTTCTAATATTTGCCAGTTCTGAAGAAGGGTCACTGACCTGAAACGTTAAATCTGCTTCTCTCTCCACAGATTCTGCCAGACCTGCTGAGTATTTCCAGCATTTCTTGTTTTTGTTTGAGATTATCTTGCTTGTTTCCATTTTTAAATGTCAGAGAAATGCAGACAGTGTAATCCTCAGAGAATTCCCTGCTCGCAGTAAGCTACTCTTCCAATGTCTAAATGTAACTTAGTGACACAATAAAATTGAAAGTTATAAAAAAAAAAACTGACCAAACTTAAAGGCCAATGAAACACGTTAAATTGACAGGTCAGGGGTTATACAAAAATACATACGGCAACAAAGATATTCGGTTCCCAGTCCCGATTATGAACTTTTGAAATCTGCAGTCCTGATAAATTCCAATTTCTTTGGTAACATCCCCCAAGAACTAGGTCTGCACACTGGCAATGCTTTTTTGTTTTACAATGATTTGGATTTATGGAAAAAAGAATCTCAAATCACTTCACAGGAACTGTCATCAAAAACAAAGCCAGATGGGAAAGAGATGGAGGAGATAGTAGGAGAGGTGAATGCAAGATCAAATAGGTGGATATTGAAGAGGGTCTTAAAAACAGAATAGGTGTTTACTGACAGAGAGGTTTCTATGTGGGAACAGAGTTTTGAAGAGGGGGGATGTAAATGGTCACAGAGAAAGGAGGGGGCAAGGCCATGAAGGAATTTAAGCACAACACTGGCATCTACCCAGCAATGTAGAAAATTGCCCAGGTACGTCCTGTACACAATAAGGTTGTCAAATCCAACCCGGCTAATTACCACCCCATCAGTCTACTTTCGATCAGCAAAGTGATGGAAGGTGTTGTCGACAGTGCTATCAAGCGGCACTTACTCAGCAATAACCTGCTCAATGACGCTCAGTTTGGGTTCTGCCAGGGCCACTCAGCTCCTGACCTTACAGCCTTGATTTAAATATGGACAAAGAAAAACCTGAACTCAAGAAGTGAGGTGAGTGTGACTGCTATATACATCAAGGCAACATTTGACCGAATATGGCATCAAGGAGCCCTAGCAAAACTGGAGTCAATGGAAATTGGGGAAAACCCTCTGCTGGTTAGAGTCATACCTAGCACAAAGGAAGATGGCTGTGGTTGTTGGAGGTCAATCATCTCAGTTCCAGGACATCACTGCAGGAGTTCCTCAGGGTAGTGTCCTGGGCTCAACCATATTCAGCTGCTTCATCAATGACCTTCCCTCCAGCAAAAGGTCAGAAGTGGGGATGTTCGCTGATGATTGCACAATGTTCAGCACCATTATTGACTCCTCAGATACTGAAGCAGTCTGTGTAGAAATGCAGCAAGACTTGGACAATATCCAGGCTTGGGCTGATAAGTGGCAAGTAACATTCGTGCCACACAAGTACCAGGCAATGACCATCTCCAACAAGAGAGAATCTAACCATCTCCCCTTGACATTCAATGGCATTACCATCACTGAAGCCCCCACTATCAACATCCTGGAGGCTACCATTGACCAGAAACTGAACTAGAGTAGCCATATAAATACCATGGCTACAAGAGCAGGTCAGAGGCTGGGAATTCTGTGGCGAGTAACTCACCCCCTGACTCCCCAAAGCCTGTCCACCATCTACAAGGCACAAGTCAGAAGTGTGATGGAATACTCTCCACTTGCCTGGATGGGTGCAGCTCCAATAACACTCAAGAAGCTCGACACCATCCACAACAAAGCAGCCTGCTTGATTGGCACACCATCTACCACCGATACACAGTGGCAGCAGTGTGTACCATCTACAAGATGCACTGCAGAAACTCACCAAACCTACTTCAACAACACCTTTCAAACCTATAACCTCTACCACCTAGGAGGACAAGGGCAGCAGATGCATGGGTCTACCACCACCTGCAAGTTCCCCTCCAAGCCACACACCATCCTGACTTGGAACTATATTGTCGTTCCTTCACTGTCACTGGGTCAAAAGCCTGGAACTCCCTTCCTAACAGCACTGTGGGTATACTTACACTCCAAGGACTCCAACTGAGCAACAGTTCAAGGCGGCAGCTCACCACCACCTTCTCAAGGGCAATTAGGGATGGGCAATAAATGCTGGCCTGGCCAGTGATGCCCACATCCCGTGAAAGAATTTTTAAAAATGTGACTTTTAAATTGGGGCAATGGGGGAACAGGAGCCAATGAGCACAGAGGTAAGCAGGACTTGGTGTAGAATGCGAGATTGGCAACAGAATTCCAATGAGCTGAAATTTATGGAGAATAGAGAATCAGAGGCCAGCCAGGAAAATGCTGGAATACTCAAGTGTTTTCATTAGTAAAAAATCTGATGGCAGGATTCCTAACATCAAATTGTTTTTTCTGCCAAAACGAGAGTGAATGTTGACCAGAAGGGGACAATGGTCCTTGACCTGTGATCCTTCTCTGGCTCAATACACAGAATATGGCACTGTTCCCTGAAGCACTGGCAAGGACACAGACAGGGAGCCAGATACACACACACCATCCTTGGTGCAATGGAATATACTTGGGCGATGCTGCACTGGATCAGTTAAGTTACACACCTTCATCAATGAAAAACACATGGTCAAGATACTGTACTCTCCTTCCAGGTGAACCAGTGATTTATTTGTACTTCTTTGAATTTAATATACTGTATATGCTGCTCACAATGCAATCTCCTCTACACTGAGAAGACCAAATGCAGACTAAGTGACTGCATTTCTGAACTCCTCTGTTCTGTTCGCGTGACCCTGAGCTTCTAGTTGCCTGTCATTTTAATTCTCCGCCTCATTCCCAGTCTGACCTCTTGGTTCTCAGCCTCCTTCACCGTTCCAATGAAACGGAACAGAAGCTTGAGGAACCTCATCTTTTGACTGGGCACTTTACAGCTTCCAGACTGAACACAGAGTTCAACAGTTTCACACCTTAATCTCTGCCCCCATTTTTTCAGACAGCAACTGTTGGTGATGATTCTGCTGTTATCATTTACACCTCCTCTAGACCCATCTTTTGTTTCTTTACTTGTTCCATTACCACTCCCTTTGGCCTTGCACCATCATCCCTGGTCTCATTTACTCTTTCCTGACTTCCACCCCAACCCACACGTTCCCTTTTGTTCTTTCCTCCCCTCCCACCCCTTTCCCTCCTCTGTTCTTGCTTAAAATCTGTTACATCTCTAACTCTTCCCAGTTCTGATGAAAGGTCACAGACTTGAAACATTAACTCTGTTTCTCTCTCCACAGATACTGCCTGACCTGCTGAGTATTTCCAACACTTTCTGTTTTTATTTCAGATTTCCAGCATCTGCAGTATTTTGCTTTTGTACTGTACACAACACATTCAGTAAAGAGCAATCTCAACTTCTTTTTAGAACACAGATGCACAAATGTTAAGGGTCCACTATGAAGTACTAATTTTATTCCACAACCAGGAAAATTAAATATTTGTGGAAAACAATAAAAGGACATTTGAGTGCATCAGGGACTCTTCTATAAATACATCAGCAGAGCAATTGACTAGAGTGGAAAATACAGAGTGTTTCACAGGATTGTACTCTCTACAATCTGACAAAAATAATGTCAAAGGATAAATGACTTGGGATTGGATTCTGCATTTACTGAAGATCATCTAAAGTAAAAGAATGTTACGACAGAGCCAGCATCAGCTCAATATTTTGTATTTAACAAGGAACAGATACCATTTCAGACAATTATTACATGGCCTAGCAACATATACAACAGGGTTGTCCAACATCAGGCCCGCCAAAGGCTTCCATCCGGCCTGCAGGTGTAAACTGTACCCGGGCCGTTCCTCATCCTCACCAGGGCTCCGTGACTGGGGATGGGAAATTTCCCTTTGTCGTCTTCTTGCACAGCGACCTTTTTAAAAACATCGCACTGAGTTTCACAGCTCAGCTGGTGAAGCAGGAACGTGCTTCCTAACTTTGACAGATTTGGGGTTTTCCGAATTCTTTTCAAAAGCCCGCTTGAAAACCCCGAATATGTCCAATGTTGGGAGGAGAGTTCCTGCTTCAGCAGCTCAGCTGTGAAACTCAGCGTGATGTTTTTAAACAAACTGACCGAGCACACCCGTTCAGTGCAACTGTCAGAAAGAGGGTGTGGGGGGGAGGGGTGGGACAGACAGAGAAAGGGAGGGGGGAGACAGAGAGAGAAAGGGTATGAGAGGGGAACAGAGAGAGAGAGAGAGAGAGAGAGTCGGGGAGAAATTGACAGAGCCAAAAGTTGAAATGTTACAACAGGCGACTTAAAGGAGGAGAGTGATGAGCTGAATATAGAACAGGACAGGATGCATGTGATAAAGACCTCTGGATGCAGGTTTACGTTAACTAATGTAGCCTCTAGAGCAGCCTGATGCTACATTTCACAGGATGCCTTTCACCGGTGTGAGCAGCACATCTGATCAAGCTTCGGACTGCTCCAAATACACTCAGCTGGAGGCTGATTTTATATTTTTGAAAAGAAAATGAAGAAAGAAAACTACAAAATACAGCATTTCCCCATGGGGGAGCACTTGATACAATTAAACACATGGCAGGAATACATCAGAACGAGGAGGCAATGTAAACTCTGATTGGGCCACCAAGAGACGCAACTTTAACCACCAATAAAGACAGAATTTTTTTTTATATATATAGCACCTTTCACAACCTCAGGACTTCCTAAAGTGCTTTAGAGCCAATGAATTAGTTTTGAAGTGTAGTCACCATTGTAATCCTATCATAGAATGGTTACAGCATAGGACACCATTCAGCCCATCCTGTCCATGCCAGCTCTCTGCAAGAACTCAGCTAGTCCCAGTCCCCCATAATGTAGGGAATGCAACAGCCAATTTGTGCACAGCAAGATCCAACAAAGAACAATGCAATAATGACCAGACAATCTGTTCTTAAGGTATTGAGTGAGGGTTAAATATCAGCCAGGGCACTCAGGAGAACTCTCCTGCCTTCTAGTAGAACAACCAAATCACCACCCAAAATGATTGTGTCACAAGTCCTCTGAAATGTTGCACTTTGTTACAAGTCTCACTATTCCTTTAACTTTATTTGTAAACTAGAGGAACTGAAGATATTAGTGTACCACACCCAGTCCCAGTATGATACTGCATTAATACAAATTGTATTAATGCAGTAACACTTTCAGTATTTTGTCCCTCTGGTATTATGCAATAAATCCCACTTGTTCACTATTTAAATGAGGAGAGGCATATAGCATGTACGACACCAACATATCAACTGTACTAAAATACTGGAAAACTGGAGACAGCTCTACTTTCTAATAGTTCAGGCTAGCTTGGATCTCAGCTGTAGCAAAGGGTTGGTCTTCTTCACGTGCAAGTTACTCCAAGTATTGCAGAGAGTGAATTGCTTAATGTACTGGCCCACAGGGAGAGCACAGGACTAGCAGAATAGGCTCTAATTTTCCCTTGTGGATTCTGATCTTCCAGACAATAACACAAGATATTCAACCCTACTTGCTAATCGCAAATTAACAAAAAAAAAACAAAATCAGCAGGTCTGACAGTGCTCGTGTTTGATTATGTCAAAGCAGATAAAATCAGAGACTTCCCCACTACTTCAAGCTCTGCTGGCCAATGTTGAACTTGTTTGTACACTACCACAAAACTCAATCCCATAAAAACAGCCATTCCCCTTCTCTTTGCTCACAGTATTTATTATAACCACTTGGATAATAACCTTTAGTACCAGCTGATTTCAAGTTTGTAATTAACTTCTTTGTCTTTCTGAAGTCTACGTAAACAATGAAAGGATCCAAGCCAGAGAACAATATAAACATTTAATATAGGTTGAATCACTTGTTCTGGTTAATGCTGGAACTAAACAACTATCAAAAATATGAACCATTAAAGACTGGAGTTGGGGTATTACTTAGATGATCAAATAATTGCAGAAACAGGTGTATTAGCTATAAGCTTAGTTCATCAGGAAAATGGACCCCATGCAATTGTCACTCTGACTAAAGAAGGGCTCAAAATTAAGGCCACATGTACAAGGCTATTCCTGGAAAGAAACCCGAGTCCCCTTTTCTGTATCCTACTGTTAGAGATACATCCGAGGGTTAACAATTACTTACAGTAATCTGCAAACACACTATCTAATTCTCTTTGAAAGTGCAGATATTACCACATAGACTGAAGGTTGAGAGACTAAACTTGCTAATAATTATATAAAAACAAGTAAAAAATATCTGTATAACAAGCAGATGGCAAAGAGGTTAATCTCCCCTCGTTAAGTCAGCTCTACGTAGTTTGAGCATCTCTGTCCATCTGACAAAGGTAGTTCTGGCTAGTGTGCGGATTGCCCATCTCCACCAGCACTAACACCTCGAGGAACTCTCCAGTCCGACCGCTTTCACACAACTTTTTCTCTGTTACAGATTTCCTGCTGTTAACTGCATAGATGCAAGACTTCTGGGAAATCCAGGATTAGGTGATTACTAAAACAAATTACTTTGTGAACAAATATATTTACATAGAATATACACCACATATACAGGCTATTCAGCCCATCTAGTCTGTGCTGCTGTCTATGCTCTACATGAATCAGGAATAGACAGCCTCCATGATATAGAAGCCTATGTTTACAGGAGGTAACAGCACAATATTAACACCTCACGTATCTGCACTACTTAACACACCATAGGAAATCCCCTGCTATTTAAATCAGAGGTCATTGGCAATGTAAAGGAACAAGTCAATCTGATCTAATATCAAAGATCCTTTGAACATAAGTCAAGAAAACCAACAAGAGATTTTATCACATGAAGGATGTGGGGAACAGTGCATGGCCAAGAGAATCCTGTATTACATGAACAGCTTCGACAGGAACAGCTCCGGGGGATGTGTGAGTGGATCAGTTTTTCCTCTTTGAGCTCTCAGTCTCGACAGCAAGCAAGAGTAACACAGGCTAATGTAAATGAAGGCTGCTTCTCCTTTACCCCAATCTCTTGCTGCACCAATGGGAACTTGTGTCAATAAACAAAGGACACAGATTTAAGGTGATTGGCAGAAGAACCAGGGGCGAGATGAGGAAAACATTTTTACACGAGTGGTTAGGATTTGGAATCCGCTGTCTGATAGGGTGATGGATACAGATTCAATAGTCACCTTCAAAAGGGAATTGGTGAAATAGTTGGAGAAATTTGCTGGGAAATAGGGAAAGAGCAGGAAAGAAAGACTAACTGGAGCTCTCTACCAAAGAGAGCCAGCACAGGCACAAATGGGCTGAATGGCCTCCTTCTGTGCAGTATCATTCTATAATTCTAATATATTGACACTCCAGTGCAGTACTGAGGGAGTGCTGCATTGTTGGAGGTGCTGTCTTTTGGATGAGACATTAAATCGAGGTCCTATCTGCTCAGGTGGATGTAAAAGATCTCATGGCCACTATTTTGAAGAAAAGCAGGGGAGTTCTCCCCGGTGTCCTGGTCAATATTTATCCCTCAATCAACATCACACAAACAGATTATCAGGTCACTATCACATTGCTGTTCGTGGGATCTTGCTGTGTACACATTGGCTGCTGTGTTTCCTACATTACAACAGTGACTACACTTCAAAAGTACTTCATTGGCTGGAAAGCACTTTGAGACGTTCGATAGTCAAGAAAGGGGTTATAGAAATGCAAGTCTTTCTTTTTATTTTATATTGCACGCTTTCATGAACCAAGAAGGCGAGTGGCTAACTCCCTGATCACTGTGAATTTCCACCGCTTCACGGAGTTGTTCATCTTCTCACTTGATAGAAGACACTTTGCCTCTACTTGTTATCAATGTGCAGAGGGTGTCACTGACATCTTGGAGTAAGTGATTAAATTTGTGTCCCAGCGCTGCATGGAGTTACAGCAAACACTCTGCTCGGTTCCACACTAATAGAAGCTGCATTCAAGTTTGTTTTGTGGAGTGGATTGTAGCAGGGGGTGAGGGAGGGATTAATATATCCAAAACAGGAGATCTTTCAGAAAGAGAGCTAACAGATATATATGTGAGAAAGACAGAGACCGAGACACAGAGGCAGCGACAGACAAGAGAGACAATGACAGATGGACAGAGAGAGAGACACGCACACACACGGGGGGGGGAAAAGAGTGAGAAAGTGGGGGGGGGGGAAAGTGAGAAAGAGAGAGAGAGACACACACACACACACACACACACAGAGGGGGGGAGAGAGACATGGCGGGGGGGGGGGGGTGGTGGTAGAGAGACAGAGACACACGCACAGAGGGAGAGAGAGAGAGAGACGGAGACACACACACACACACAGAGGGGGAGAGAGAGACACACACAGAGTGGGGGGGGGGGGAGAGAGAGAGAGAGAGAGAAAAAAAGAAAGAGGCAGACAGAGAGAGATCAAATTCAGATCATAAAATTAGATGTAAAATGTGATTTTTCATTGCCAAAGGATTTTCTAGCTGTTTTCTAGTTTGTAAATGGGTCATATTTAAATTTTTTAAAAAGTTTCAAAAACTTTAATTACATGAGCACAAGCCCTATTTACGCCACAATTACTATTTCATATTCATTGGTGTCGATTCTCACCAAAAGTGCTAATATAAACAGTGCGTCAAATAAACTCGGCGAGGTGAATTTTATGCTGCTGTTGTCCTGTTTGTAACTGTAAGAAAAAACTTGCCAATAACAAAAACAGCAGTAGAAGCTGTTAGTTTTTTTTAATGCAAAGAATCTTTAACTAATGCACACTCCATGTAACACTTATAGCAATGACTACAAACATACATTTTCACAACCTTCACATATGGATAGTTTGAAGCAGAGGAAGATGGAGGGATAAAGCATGGAAATGAGGATCAGTTTTAGGATTGCTTTAGCAAAGGACTTGATGAATAAATGACTTCCTTCAGTACGATACGGTGTGAATTACTGTAAACTACTTGTATTTTACATTGGGTTTCAAGGCAGCAGTGAATCTTGTGTCATCTTCAATCTCGAAGGAAAAGGTGTGTCTACGTGAGCACACAATCTCATAGAGCAGGTATAAGCAATCTGACGGGGCACGCTAAACAACACTGTAGTTTGTCAGTTTATTCTGCACTCTGCCCATTTTCAACCATTATAATTCCTCTTGAACAAGCTCTTGACAGCAGTTCAAACTAATCAAACCGGTTTCCTAACATTGCACATAGTCCGAAAACAAAATTTACATTACACTCCCAAACCTAATCACCCCACCCTGCACTTTATCGTTTACTCGTGTTGGTGTTTCTGTGCATTCTGAGCTATAGCACTTACTCAGCATTTAAACTGGACCTTGGCCCTGTCTCTGTCAGCTCACTCCTCCCCCACCCTCCACAAAACTTGCCCTTTAGACTCAAAGCATAGTTACTGCTTCTGACATATTTCTTTCTCAAAAGTAATGTTGCAATTCAAGCCATCACTCATTGCCTCTCCAGTCTAAGCTCAAGGCAGAGAGAGAGACACACAGACAAAGAGAGAGAGACACACACACACACAAAAAGAGACAGAGACACACAGGGAGAGAGTGAGAGAGACACACACACGCACACAGACAGAGACACAAAAAGGGAAGCACAGAGACACACACACACACAGAGACACACACAGACAGAGAGTGACTCAGATAGAGAGACAGACAGATGCAGAGAGAGACACACACTCAGAGAAAAGAGACAGACACATACACACAGACAGAGAGAGAGAGAGACACACACAGAGATAGAGACAGACAGATCCAGAGAGAGACACACTCAGAGAAAGAGAGACACACACACAGAGAGAGAGACACACACACAGAGAGAGAGACACACAGAGTGAGAGCGTGCACAAGAGTGCAACACAGAAATAATACACACACATATTTTCTCAAAAAAAGTGCAAGCAATGTAACACTGTTTTATGAAAGTGGATTTAAGTTGCCACATTGCAAAGACCATTCTCTCATATCAAAATTCAGCTAAATGGTGTCAAACAACTGCCTGAAATGTTACCACATTATTCCAAAACCAGTCCATGAAAACTTTACTGAACTGTAATATTAAATCGTTTTAAACGAAAGTCAAGCGGTTACATTTCCTGCATCTGCCAAAATGAACATGTTCCAGCGAATTCAGCACTGAAAATTAAAGCTGAAAATTGATTCCTGCAGGAAAATAGTGTTTGTCAATACAATACAGAGGCTAATTTTTAAAAAAGAGATACGGGCCTTAAAAAAACTATCTGAAGGTTTATTACATCAAAAACCAGGGCAACCACATGCAAAATTTAGTATCATGTTAAGTTTATTTATACCGACTGTATGGAGATCTTGCAATCAGTGCTTTGATTTGCTATTCTCATATACACAGTTGTTATATTTAACATCTATGGTTACCTCTTTCATTCTCCCTTTCCCTCAGCCAACAGATGTTGGACACCAGTTGTCCATGTATTCCAGTCTCACTAATACCTCATTCAAAAGGACACTGTTACAATGCCAAAGTAATTCTTCCAAAGCTCCATCCAAAATACATTGGTCATTTACTGAAAATTGTGAAAGATATTTTTAAATCTGTCATACACAAAGCATGCACAAACGTTTGCTCACACATTACAGTAAAAATCCTTCAACTGCACACAGGCATTTTTGGACTAGAGTGTTCAGGAACTGATCCCAATATACAACTCAGAAAGGGTAACAATGTCCATGTGTAGATAGGAACAGACATTCCCTTACAGATCACATTCAGTCAGAAACTCTCCTTTATCCCCTTTCTCTTCTGTGAGCAGAACTCCTAGCTGCATTCATACTCACTCCAAATCCTTTCTATTCAGTAACCAGAGAGTAATGAAGACCCACTGTGGAGACTGTTGCTGCAGAACTACATTACTGTGTAAAGCAGCCCAACTCCCAAACAGCTCAAAGACAAACAGCTTCAAAAAGGAGCACTATCTTCATGAGAAAAGTGCTTGCCAAACTTGTTTTGAAAGAGAGAGAAAATGAATCATTTCAATCCTGATATTACATGTATTGACTGCATGTTGGTTATTGAAAAAAAATAGCTTTGCCAAACACTTCCATGAAGAAGGTCTTGCCCCTTTCTGTGGAATTATTACTTTCATGCATCATACAGAAACAGACTAATTCAATTTATTACTCTCCAAAAATAGAAAAAAATTACCTCCCGAATAGAGCACAATACCAATTTTTTGGGAATGCACTCCACCTCATTGTGTATGCTGCCTTTGGAAACTGTAACTAGTGTTAATCAGCAAGTTATATATAATTAATATTCACTTACAGTAACCAGAAGACCAAATTTTTAAAAAATGTCCAAAATCTGATCAGCTTGGCTAACCACAACTTCAGATTTTAAATTGCCCTTAGCAATGTGATTATCACCAGTGAACAGTGAAATCCCACAGTATTCAAACAAATCACTGTTTTTTCAACATGACTCCAATGAATGACAAGTTGCGTAAAATACTAGTGAGACAGAACCCTCTGCCCTCGATGTGAAACTGGAGAGCTGCCTGCTTTCCACCCCCCGGGTTCTACAGAGCAGTTTGTTGGTTTGTACAATACTAGCGATCTACTACTGTGAACATTACTTAAAGACCCTGATGTGTGGACTTTGATAATTAAAGAGCTCAAAGTCTTCGATTTTTTTTTAAATGTGCTAGCTTACCAGCAGCTAATTACTGACAATTGTCTTCTGAAAGACCAGTCATTGTAAAAGTGCATTTCACTGGCTTGTTTATTTAACATACACTCTTCAATGCATTTTCACAAATGTTAAATCTGTTCTGTTTACTGTGTTCCTTTATTAGCTATATAACAATCTTTGCTTTTAGAAAGGTTGTAATAAAGAACGTGCCCTAAGCTTCAGACTAGCAGCGATCAGCCAGAGCCCTTCTAGAAATGAAATATTGCTGATCTTACCAAACACTTTGCTATTCAAGGCCAGTTAAAAGCGAAACATGTCACATGCGAAACCACTTCAGCTCCATGATGTCAATGGACAGATCTCTCCGCTTTACTCAAAGTTTGCAGACTCACTAACCACTAGTTCCCAAGTATTATGCAATGGTGAATCCCACAGTGATTTACAAAGCAGCCTTAATTCATAGGTACTGCCCATAAAAGCTGACGTGAAACACAGTACTTTATACTGCTCCTCTGATGTCAGAATCCCGCCCCTTTCCTAATCCTTCAGCAGCTGGAAACAGCAAAACTCATACATGCCCTTGCTCAGACTCGCTTATCCAATCAAACGTAGGATACTTACTGGGCTCCAGCCTCTCGTGTCTGATCCATGTGCTTTTATGTCTCAGGGGAGTACATATGCTAATATACTGTAAATCAGCTGTAGTACACTGTGAAGCTGTAACATCATGTCCCACTAAAGGAATAATGGATAATCAAAGTAGCAAAGAAAAGACAATAAGGAACCAATTCTAAAGCGAGTAGAAAACTGGACTGCACAGAGAGAGATGGAAACTATCTGATCAATTTCAGTTATTTACGAAAAGTGGCCACATTCAAACTCTTCAACAACTTCTACTCAAGCACCTTCCTTTGGCAATACACAAACTTGAGAGAAGAAAGGCTGTAGGTTATAGTATTGCAGCCATTTGAAGCATTGTAAAATCATCCATAATTTTTGACTGGTGAAAAACTAATAACTGTTTTACTACATTAAAAGGTGCTACATAAATTGCAAATTGTTGTCTTGTTGTTGAGAGGTGTTGGGCTTAGTTGGGTTTGTATTAGGAGCATTGTTGGGTGTTCTCGAGAAAGTCTTCGACTTCGGTAAAGGTTAACTAACAACTCTATTATTTACAGTTACTGTATACACTCTCCACAAGCCAGCTATGTCAGCATCCTTCGTGTCGCTATACCTTCTTCTCCTCAAGCCTATCTCATGTGACTGTTACATCATCACTCATACAGTGGGAGGGGTCTCTCACTGTCTTTGGTATTAACCCTTTACATCCTTATACTACATCATCCCCCAAGTTTTTATCCAACATTTTTCCCAAACATATATACATTTATGACTTCTCTACTACTCTCTTCCCCTGCCCCAAAAGTCTCTGATTTTATGTAATTCCTTTTTTCAAAAAGGGAGACAGAAAGCAGGAAACTACAGGCCAGTTAGCTTAACATCGATCAAAGGGAAAATTTTAGAAGCTATTATTAAAGATGTTATAGCAGGGCACCTTCCAAACCCGCGACCTCTACCAACTAGAATGACAAGGGCAGCAGATGCATGGGAACACCACCACCTGCAAGTTCCCCTCCAAGTCACACACCATCCTGACTTGGAACTATATCACAGTTCCTTCACTGTCGCTGGGTCAAAATCCTGGAACTCCCTTCCTAACAGCACTGTGGGTGTACCTACCCCAAATGGACTGCAGCGGTTCAAGTAGGCAGCTCACCACCACCTTCTCAAGGGCAATTAGAGATGGGCAATAAATGCTGGCCTGGCCAGCGACGCCCACATCTCATGAATGAATAAAAAAACATAGAAAAATTCAAGATAATCAGGCAGAGTCAACATGGTTTTGTGAAAAGGAAATCATGTTTAACCATTCATTGGAGCTCTTTGAAGAAATAATGTGTACTGCGGATAAAGGGGAACCGGTGGATGTACTGTACTTAGATTTCCAGAAGGCATTTGATAAGGTGCCACATCAAAGGTTATTGCGGAAAATAAAAGCTCATGGTGTAGGGGGTAACATTGGCATGGATAGAAGATTGGCAAGCTAACAGGAAATGGAGAATAGGTATAAATGGGTCATTTTGTGCTTGGCAAGATGTAACGAGTGGTGTGCTGCAAGGATCAGTGATGGGGCCTCAACTTTTTACAATTTATAATAAATGATTTGGATGAAGGGACTGAAGGTATGGTTGCTAAATTTGCTGATGACACAAAGATAGGTAGGAAAGTAAGTTGTGAAGAAGATATATAGGAGGCTACAAAGGGATATAGATAGGTTGAGTGAGTGGGCAAAGATCTGACAAATGGAGTATAATGTGGGAAAATGTGAAATTGTCCATTTTGGCAGGAAGAATAAAAAAGTATATTATTGAAATGTTGAGAGATTGCAGAGCTCTGAGATGCAGAGGGATCTGGATGTCCTAGTACATGAATCACAAAAGGTTATTGTGTAGGTTCAGCAAGTATTTAGGAAAGCTAATAGAATGTTATTGTTTATTGCGAGGGGACTTGAATACATAGTGGTAATGTCACTGGGCTAGCAATGCAGAGACCCAGGCTAGTACTCTGGGTTCATGGGTTCAAATCTCACCATGGCATTTGGTGAAATTTGAATTCAATTAATAAATCTGGAATTGAAAAGTGACTATGAAACCCATCTGGTTCACTAAAGTCCTCAACTGGTCTGGCCTACATGTGACTCCAGACCCACAGCAATGTGGTTCACTCTTAAATGCCTTCTGAAATGGCCTAGCCACTCAGAGGGCAATTAGGGATGGGCAATAAATGCTGGCCCAGCCAGTGATGCCCACATCGCATGAATGAATTTGAAAAAAATCATTGAAGGTGATAGGGAAGGTTGAGAAAGTTAATAAAGCATACAGGATCCTGGGCTTTATAAATAGAGGCATAGAGTACAAAAGCAGTTAAGTTATGGGGGCGGTGCAGTGGTTAGCACCGCAGCCTCACAGCTCCAGCGACCCAGGTTCAGTTCTGGGTACTGCCTGTGCAGAGTTTGCAAGTTCTCCCTGTGTCTGCGTGGGTTTTCGCTGGGTGCTCTGGTTTCCTCCCACAGCCAAAGACTTGCAGGTGATAGGTAAATTGGCCATTATAAATTGCCCCTAGTATAGGTAGGTGGTAGGGAAATATAGGGACAGGTGGGGATGTGGTAGGAATATGGAATTAGTGTTCTTTTTTCTTTCTTCTTTTGGGCCTCCTTATCTCGAGAGACAATGGATACACGCCTGGAGGTGGTCAGTGGTTTGTGAAGCAGCGCCTGGAGTGGCTATAAAGGCCAATTCTAGAGTGACAGACACTTCCACAGGTGCTGCAGAGAAATTTGTTTGTCGGGGCTGTTGCACAGTTGGCTCTCCCCTTGCGCCTCTGTCTTTTTTCCTGCCAACTACTAAGTCTCTTCGACTCGCCACAATTTAGCCCTGTCTTTATGGCTGCCCGCCAGCTCTGGCGAACGCTGGCAACTGACTCCCACGACTTGTGATCAATGTCACAGGACTTCATGTCGCGTTTGCAGACGTCTTTAAAGCGGAGACGTGGACGGCCGGTGGGTCTGATACCAGTGGCGAGCTCGCTGTACAATGTGTCTTTGGGGATCCTGCCATCTTCCATGCGGCTCACATGGCCAAGCCATCTCAAGCGCCAGTGACTCAGTAGTGTGTACAAGCTGGGGATATTGGCCGCCTCGAGGGCTTCTGTGTTGGAGATACGGTCCTGCCACCTGATGCCAAGTATTCTCCGGAGGCAGCGAAGATGGAATGAATTGAGATGTCGTTCTTGGCTGACATACGTTGTCCAGGCCTCGCTGCCATAGAGCAAGGTACTGAGGACACAGGCTTGATACACTCGGACTTTTGTGTTCCGTGTCAGTGCGCCATTTTCCCACACTCTCTTGGCCAGTCTGGACATAGCAGAGTAAGCCTTTCCCATGCGCTTGTTGATTTCTGCATCAAGAGACAGGTTACTGGTGATAGTTGAGCCTAGGTAGGTGAACTCTTGAACCACTTCCAGAGCGTGGTCGCCAATATTGATGGATGGAGCATTTCTGACGTCCTGCCCCATGATGTTCGTTTTCTTGAGGCTGATGGTTAGGCCAAATTCATTGCAGGCAGCCGCAAACCTGTCGATGAGACTCTGCAGGCACTCTTCAGTGTGAGATGTTAAAGCAGCATCGTCAGCAAAGAGGAGTTCCCTGATGAGGACTTTCCGTACTTTGGTCTTCGCTCTTAGACGGGCAAGGTTGAACAACCTGCCCCCTGATCTTGTGTGGAGGAAAATTCCTTCTTCAGAGGACTTGAACGCATGTGAAAGCAGCAGGGAGAAGAAAATCCCAAAAAGTGTGGGTGCGAGAACGCAGCCCTGTTTCACACCACTCAGGATAGGAAAGGGCTCTGATGAGGAGCCACCATGTTGAATTGTGCCTTTCATATTGTCATGGAATGAGGTGATGATACTTAGTAGCTTTGGTGGACATCCAATCTTTTCTAGTAGTCTGAAGAGATCACGTCTGCTGACGAGGTCAAAGGCTTTGGTGAGATCAATGAAAGCAATGTAGAGGGGCATCTGTTGTTCGCGGCATTTCTCCTGTATCTGACGAAGGGAGAACAGCATGTCAACGGTCAATCTCTCTGCATGAAAGCCACACTGTGCCTCAGGGTAGACGTGCTCGACCAGCTTCTGGAGCCTGTTTAGAGCGACTCGAGCAAAGACTTTCCCCACTATGCTGAGCAGGGAGATTCCACGGTAGTTGTTGCAGTCACCGTGGTCACCTTTGTTTTTATAGAGGGTGATGATATTGGCATCGCGCATGTCCTGGGGTACTGCTCCCTCGTCCCAGCACAGGCATAGCAGTTCATGTAGTGCTGAGAGTATAGCAGGCTTGGCACTCTTGATTATTTCAGGGGTAATTCTGTCCTTCCCAGGGGCTTTTCCACTGGCTAGAGAATCAATGGCATCACTGAGTTCCGATTTGGTTGGATGTATGTCCAGCTCATCCATGACTGGTAGAGGCTGGGCTGCATTGAGGGCAGTCTCAGTGACAACATTCTCCCTGGAGTACAGTTCTAGGTAGTGCTCAACCCAGTGGTCCAGCTGTTTGTGTTGGTCAGTGATTTTGTCCCCTGATTTAGATTTGAGGGGGGCGATCTTCTTGATGGTTGGCCCAAGAGCTCTCTTCATGCCATCATACATTCCTCTGATGTTTCCGGTGTCTGAGGCCAGCTGAATATGACTGCATAGGTGTTGCCAGCAGTCGTTTGCGCAGCGCCTGGCTGTTGTTTGTGCAGTGCTTCTGGCTGCTTTAAGTGCTATGGATGTTAACTCGCTGGGGGCTTTCTTGTAGTTCAACAGTGAATTAATGTAGGATTAGTATAAATGGGTGGTTGTTGGTCGGCACAGACTCGGTGGGCCGAAGAGCCTGTTTCAATGCTGTATCTCTCTATGACTCTCTATGACTCCAATACCGTGACACTAGCCCATGTGCCAAACTTAACATTCGTGAGGTGTCTATTTACATAGATGTCTGCTGTCCAGAAATCTTAGTCTGGATTCCTGATTTCTCCCAAAATTCTCCTGGTTCTTTCGCTCGTGTGTATTGCTGTACCTGATCCAGTGCTGTTTTCGTGAAGATCTTCTGCTTCGTACCTTTAAACGAAGAAATGTTGCTCTGGCACACCTTCCCATAGTTTTTCCACAATTAAACCACTCAGCTTTACTTGCTGGGCACTGCTCTCATCTGTGGGTCTTCTTGGCTCCACAACATAGACAAGGTTTTCCTATTTCATGCAACTTCTCACCTGGATGTTTTTTCTCTTCCTCAAAGTGTTTTCCTGGCTTTGGCTTAACCAATTGGACGGGCATTGGACTCCTTCTCATCCACAGCTTGTCTTCAGCTTGTAGGATGTCCTCATTCTGTGTGAACTTCAGCCTGTTTTACAATGTGAATGGCCTTTTCCAGTGTGAGGTCTTCCTTAGATTGCAGCAGGTCCGACAAGGATTCATCTGCTATGCCGATGACTATCATGTCTCTGATTAGTTCTGCCTTTAATTCACCATATTCACAACCTTCTGTCAATCTATACAGATAATTAATATAGGAGTCTACAGCCTTTGTGCAGGTAAGTAGTTTTCTTACTGTACCGGGCCAGTCTTTATCTTTAAATTTCTCTGTTGTTCACCAGGTGTTTCTTCCAAAGTTAAGGAGATTTTCAAATTCTCCTGGTCGCTTTCACTGCTGCCACCATATTGGGTTTAGTTGCATTTGTATTGTAGCATTGTCAGGCGTTTTACAGAAAGTTAACCTTTACTGGAGCCCAAGATTAACAACTCTATTATTTACAGTTACTATATACACTCTCCAAAAGCCACCGAAGCTAGCATCCTTCATGCTGCTATACCTTCTTCTACTCAAGCCTATCTCATGTGACTGTTACATCATTGTTCATACAGTGGGAGGGGACTCTCTCTCTCTCTCTCTGTCTTCAGTATTAACCCATTACAAACTTATACGACAAGAGGGGCTTTCCAAACCATCACTGATCTGCTGCAGTCTGCTGTCCAGCAGATGAGGGAGTGTGCTGGGATCCATCCCCATGGGAGAGGCAGTGAATTTCAGCACCTCAACCAACACCAACCACACTTTGAGTTGAAGATTGCAGCCAGATCCTCTTGGGCTCAAGCTCTCCAAGGCTCCTCACACGAGTAACAGTTGCCTTCCACCAGGATCACTTGAATCGCTGGGGCAGCAACTTGACTGAGTAATAGAAATAGCAAACTTCTTGGGACTAATTGGGTAGCTCTACCAAAGAGCCTGCACAGGTACAATGGGCCAAATGGCCTCCTTCTGTGCTGTATAATTTATGATTGTTATTCTGTGTGAACACTGGGCTTCTTAATTCTTTGAAGATTTGAAAACAGTGAAAGATCCTTGCTTTCCTTTGCGGAGCTGCTCCTGAATTAACACCGTTTTTACTTGATGAGTACAGGAGTTTCTCTCTTTCTCCCCCTCCCTCATAAAAGTTACTGGGTAGTAACTCCTCCGTATATCTTTGAAAATTAAGACTTTTTGGGAACACTAATATTTGTCAGTGGGTACAAATGAGACGACCAATTTACACTCAGGCCTCTGTCTTCCAGTAAGTTTCACTGGAGCATGCATGTAGACTGCAGATATTCAGAGTTGCTAGGTCCCTCTCTGTCTCTTCTAATGCAGTAGGTTCCAGAGGAGAAAAAAAATGAAACATCTCCTTTCTTTTCCAAGGCTCGAGCCTGTCAAAGAGTCTTTGTAATCATCCATTAAGAGGGAAGCTAGCACAGAGAGGCTCATTCGACAATTCCCCTCTCTGTGGAGGTTTCGGAGCAGCTGTTAACTGGGACCATTATTGTGTTTGGTTCCTCATCCATGCCTTTGTTACCTCTAGACTTGACTATTGCAATGCACTCCTGCCTGACCTTCCACATTCTACCCTCCAAAAATCTGCTACCTATGTCCTAACTCACACCAAGTCCCATTCACCCATCGTTTCTGTGCTTGCCCGCCTACACTGGCTCCCGGTTAAGCAACACCTCGATTTTAAAATTCTCATCCTGGTTTTCAAATCTCTCAATGGCCTCGCCCCTCCCTATCTGTTCAAACTGCCCCAGCCACAGAACCCTTCGAGATCTCAGCACTCCTCTAATTCTGGCCTCTTGAGCATCCCCTGATTTTAATCACTCCACTATTGGTGGCTGTGCCTTCAGTTGCCTGAGCCCTAAGCTCTGGAATTCCCTCTTTAAACCTTTCCACCTCTCTTTCCTCCTTTTAAGATGCTCCATAAAACCTACCTCTTTGACCAAGCTTTTAGTCACCTGTCCCGCATATCTCCTCATGTGGCTCGGTGTCAAATTTTGTTCCTGCAAAGCCCCTTGGGATGTTTTATTACGTTAATGGTGCTATATAAATACAAGTTGTTGTTATTAATTGGGAAGCGGTTATGCGAGTCTTGAGCAACAGCTACATTCGTGAGGACTGGGGAGGGTGCTGGGGTTGGGGCAGCGGGGGAGGGGGTCATTCTTATGCTGCTCTCTTGAACTTCCCTTTGGGAATAGAAGGAAGGGAAAGAAAAAGAAAGAGAGAGGAGGAAGATTCCAAAAAAGAACTGAAACCTACAGACTCCCAACTGGTAGGTAGCTCTAAATATAGATTCTAGTCAACAACAGGAAATATCTCCCACACCAAAAAAAGCAGCATGCAAACTCACCAATCTCTCAAAGCACTGACAACAATCTTGCTCCAAAGACTTTTCAGTCCAATATCCTGCTAGCTGCCTGGCTCATTGGTTCCTCTTTTTCTAAGCGGTTTTAAATACTTTTCTAAAAGTATAACTTATAAAGCAAACTAACTAAAGCTGATCCCATACCAACAAGAACATGTCTTAGTTTTCAGGTGTAATTTGCCCCTGGTTTTTAAATTGAACCAATTTGAAGCGATACAGTATCACTTTCAGCTAGAAATAAACCAATTTCATGCACTCAGGTTTAGATAAAGTACATGGTTTTCTAAATAACCAAGCAACGAAAGCGTAAGTAAGGAGATTATTGCACAAAACAAGAAGTAACAATTTCAGTGTACACTTGAGTGAGAAAGTTTACAGTGTTTTGCTCTCAATGGGGTCGATCTCTTGTACAATGTGTAAACCGGGGCGGAGGAGAGAGCAAGTCAGCAACCCTCTTTACATCTCTCCCCATTTTTACTTTTGCGTTTAATGTAAATAGTTCGTTTTACACCAAACTCCACGATTTAGCCTAGTATCTTAATTAAAACAAAACTACAAGACGAAGCCTCAATGCCAACAAATGAGAGGGGCTCACCCAGACTCACTCACGATAATGCCCCAACTTTGGGCAGATTGTTTTGTTGTCACTTTTGATACTTTCTCAGACACGATCTCCTGTAATTAAATTTACATCTATCGCAATTTCCACAATTCACATTTGGTATCAGCAAAGAAAGACAGACTTGCATTTTTATAAAGACTTGCATGACCTCAGGATCCAAAGTGCTTTATATTCACTGAGGTTCTGTTGTGGCAGACACGATGGGCCAAATGACCTCCTTCTGTGCTGTAAATGTCCTACGTTTCTCTGAAATGTAGTCACTATTGTACTGTTGGAAACGCTGCAACCCAGTTGTGCACAGCAAGATCCCAAAATCAGCACTGCTATAATGACTAGATAATCTGTTTTTAGTGATCCTGGTTGAGAGACAAATATTGGCACCAGGACATTGGGGAGAACTCCCCTGCTCTTCTTCACATAGTGCCATGGAATCTTTTACATCCACCTGAGGGGCTAGACGGGTATTACTAGACGGGTATTACTAGACGGCCTCCTCCGGTGCTGAAGTGCCTGTCCACGGCTGGAAGATTTACAGAAGATTAAAGAATTTAAACACTGATACTGCATTTTATTCTCCAGTTATAAATGGCATGCTGCCACTTTCATAGGAGGCAAACTATTTGGTAAACTATAATTGTGGTCACTTGTGGGTCCCATCACCTGAATGAATTAGAATTTAAAACCTATTCCCGTATAAACACAAATCTTGAAGCGTTTAAGTGGTTAAATCAGTTCTTAAAACATTCAAACCCATTTCAGCTGCAGCAATGAATCCAGGAAAAGTTGGTAATCTAGGCAACAGCAATACAGTCCATTTGCTTTTTTTAATGAATTGTTTAAAAAGCTAATGGCAGATATTACTAAAGTAAACCTTTACCGGAGACATAAACACTAATGATGGTTAGAAAGGAAGGTTAAAAGGAACGCAGATACTCCAGAATCAGATCTTACACTGGCTTTATGTAGGAAACATTGCACCAAATTCAAACAGGACAGAAGGGAACGAGAGAGAATTTTGCAAATGTACATTTGACAGTGGCCTCCCCCAGCCCCTCTCCCCTCCTCCACCTGCATTCGCAGAGGTCATCACTGGCCCAAAGATTGCTGGGTCCTGATGGTGTTGGAACTGGAGTATTAAGTAGGCATGAGGCGACCACTCTCCACAGATATTGTGGTGCATCTCAATAGATAGGAAAAGCAGAGTCTGCGCCAATTCATGATAAACAGCCCATGTGTGAGGTTGCGGTCAATTGCTGCTCAGCATGACTAATATAGCCATCTCTACTTCAGAGGACAGGATAGATAAAGGAACAAGAGGAGGCCATTTAGTCCCTCAAACCTGTACCACCATTCAATTAGCTCATGGCTGATCTGTATATTAACTCCATTTACCCGCTTTGATCCTGTAATCCACAATTCGTCTTTTGCAACAGAAACCTATCAATCTCAGTTTTGAGATTTCCAATTGACCCCCAGCCTCAACAGCTTTTTGGGTGGGAGGGAGAGTTCCAGATTTCCACTCCCCTTTATGTGAAGAAGTGCTTCCTTACATCATTCTTGTGGCTAACAAAACAAGTTAAGGATTGCATTAGGTCAAAGGAAGTGACTTATAAGGTCACCAGAAAAAAGTGATAAGCCCGAGGATTGGGAGCAATTTAGAATCCAACAAAGGAGGACCAAGAAACTGATAAAGAAAGGGAAAATAGATTATAAATGCAAGATAGCGAGAAACATAATGGTGGACTGTAAAAACTTCTTTAGCTATGTGAAAGGAAACGGATTAGCAAGGATGAATATGGGTCCATTACAGGTGGAGACAGGAGAGTTTGTGGTGGAGAATGAGGAAGTGGTGGAGAGACCAAACAATTACTTTGTGTTTGTCTTCACAGTGAAAGACACAGAAAATCTCCCAGATATACTTGGGAACCAAGGGACTTGTAAAAATGAGGAACTGAGAGTAATTAGTATCAATAAAGAGACAGTACTCGAAAAATTAACTGGATTGAAAGTTGATAAATTCCCTGGACCAGATGAGCTACATCCCAGAGTATTGAAGGAGGTGGCTATAGAGATAGTGGATGCATTGGTGGTTGTCTTTCAAAATTCTATAGATTCTGTAAGGGTTCCTGCAGACTGGAAAGTAGCAAATATAACCCCAATATTTAAGAAGGGAGCGAGAGAGAAAATGAAGAACTACAGACCTGTTAGTTTGACATCAGTAGTCAGTGAAATGTTAGAATTTATTACAAAGGTTGTGATAACTGGACACTTGGAAAATATGATTGGGCAGAGTCAACATGGATTTATGAAAGGGAAATTATGTTTGACAAACCTGTTGGAGTTTTTTTGAGGAGGTTACTTGTAGCATAGATAAAGGAGAACCAGTGGTTGTGGTGTATTTGGGTTTTCAGAAGGCTTTTGATAAGGTCCCACACAGGAGGTTAGTGAACAAAATTAGAGCACGTGGGATTGGGGGTAATATACTGAAATGGATTGAGAATTAGTTAACAGACAGAAAGAAGAGTGTAGGAATAAACGGGTCATTCTCAGGATGGCAGGCTGTTACTAGTGGGGTACCGCAAGGATCAGTGCTGGGGCCACAGCTGTTTACAATCTATATAAATGATTTGGATGTGGGGACCAAATGTAATATTTCCAAATTTGTTGATGAAACAAAACTAGGGAATGTAAATTGTGAGGAGGATGCAAGGAGGCTTCAAGGGGATTTGGACAGGCTAAGTGAATGGGCAAGAACATGGCAGATGGAATATAATGTGAATAAATGTGAGGTGATCCACTTTGGTAGAAAAAACAGAAAGACAGAGTATTTCTTAAATGGTAAGAGGTTGGGAAGTGTTGATGTCCAAAAAGACCTGGGTGTCCTTGTTCATGAGTCACTAAAAACTAGTATGTGAGTGCAGCAAGCAATTAAGAAGACAAATGGTATGTTGGCCTTCATTGCAAGGGGATTTGAGTACAGGAGTAAAGATGTCTTGCTGCAATTGTATAGAGCCTTGGTGAGACTGCACCTGGAGTATTGTGTACAGTTTTGGTCTCCTTATCTAAGGAAGGATATACTTGCCATCGAGGGAGTGCAGTGGAGGTTCACCAGACTAATCCCTGGGATGGTGGGATTGTCTTATAAGAGATTGTAGAAACTGGACCTGTATTCTCTGGAGTTTTGCAGAATGAGAGGTGATCTCATTGAAATGTGCAAAATTCTTACAGGGTCTGACAGGGTAGATGTGGATAGGATATTTCCTCCGGGTGTTGAGTCTAGAACAAGGGGACACAGTCTCAGAATAAGGGGCAGGCCATTAAAGACTGAGATGAGGAGGAATTTATTTACTCAGAGAGTGCTGAATCTTTGGAATTCTCTACCCCAGAGGGCTATGGAAGCTAACATTCACTGCCTCTCCCATGGAGCTGGGTCCCAGCATTCTCACTCATCTGCTCGACAGACTGCAGGAGGTCAGTGACACTTTGGAAAGCCCCTCTCAACAACAAGACAACAATTTGCATTTCTATAGCACCTTTAATGCAGTAAACAGCATCAGGCACTTCAGAGGGGCAATTATCAAACAAAATATGACAGACACATAAGGAGATTTTAGGACACATGACCCAAAGTTTGGTTAAAGAGGTGGAGTTTAAAGGAGCATCAGAGATAGATTCTTGATAGACAAGGGAGTCTAGTGTTATAGGGGCCAGACAGGACAGTGGTGAGGCCATATTCAGATCAGCCATGGTAGAGCAGGCTTTTGTGAGGGACCAAATGGCCTATTCCTGCTCCTAATTAGGAGAGAGGTGGAGAGGTTTAGGGAGGGAATTCCAGAGCTTATGGCCCATGCAGCTGAAGACACGGCCACCAATGGTGCAGTGATTAAAATCGGGGATGAGCAAAGGGCAGAATTGGAGCAGCACAGAGATCTGGGAAGGTTGTAGGACTAGAGGATGTTACAGAGATAGGGAGGGACGAGGCCATGGCAGGATTTGAACAAAAGGTTGAGGATTTTAAAATCTACGCATTTCCAGACTGGGATCCAATGTAGGTCTGCAAGCACAGGGTGATAGGTGAATGGGCACTGGTGCGAGTTAGGGTACAAACAGCAAAGTTTTGGATGAATTTAAGTTTATGGAGGGTGAAAGGTGAGAGACCGACCAAGAGCATGTGGAATGGTCAAGTGTAGCGGTAACATAGGCCTTGATGAGAGTTTCAGCAACTCGGTTAATCTGTCCAAGGGGGCAGTCAGAAACTTGCATGGCTGTCACTTGAGCTTCTAGCAAAGCTGTAAAAGGCTGCTGACCATTGATTTCTGTTCCATGGGCCGAGAGAATTATTTGTTTCATAGTCCTGTTGTGACATTTATTCATGGCCAACAGATTCACTTTTTATTTCTCTACTTCCTGAAAACGCTAGCTCCTTCTGAGGTACAGCTCTATGAGCACCGAAGCCCAGGAATACCTCATTAAAGTGGTCGTCCTGCATGTGTAGGCTTTGACAGAAAGTATCCAACACTGACTGGGGGGAGGGGAGTGAAGAGCAACACCAAAGCCTTGTCTAAATCAGTCACTAAACAATTCATAGAATCATACAACGTTTACAGCACCGAAGGAGGCCATTCGACCCATCGTGCACATGCCTGCTCTCTGCAAGAGCAACTCAACTAGTGCCACTCCCCTGCCTTTTCCCAGTAGCCCTATAATTTTTTTTTTCCATTCAGAAAATTACCCAATTATCCAATACCCTTTTGAAAGCCACAATTGAACCTGCCTCCACCACACTCTCAGGTAGTGCATTCCAGATCCTAACCACTCTCTGCAAAAAGTGTTTTTCCTCATGTTGCCTTGGGTTCTTTTGCCATTCACCTTAAAATCGGTGTCCTCTGGTTCTCAACCCTTCCACCAATGGGGACAGTTTCTCTCTATCTACTCTGTCCAGACCCCTCCTGATTGTGAACACCTTCATCAAATCTCCTCTTAATCTTCTCCCCTAAACAGCCACAGCTTCACCAAGCTATCCACTTAACTGAAGTTCCTCATCCATGGAACTATTCCCGTGAATCTTTTCTGCACTCTCTCCAATGCCTTTACATCCTTCTTCAAGTGCGGTTCCCAGAATTGGTCACAATACTCCAGTTGAGGTTGAACCAGTGTTTTATAAAGGTTCAATGCCCTTACTCACTGCATCATTGGGAAAATCTCATCTTTTACTTTGTATTTCAAAAGGAAAGGCATCTCGTTAAAAATAAATCCTCGGTGAAGATGTACTTAAAAAGTGTCAGAACAGAGAGTGCTAACAAAATCTCACAAAAAAAATGTAAAATGTCAAAAAGGACCTTCACAACAATTTCAAATCCAATTAACTCAGTCATCTACAGAATGCAGGGAGTGTTAAGTTTAGTTTAGTTTAGTGATACAGCACTGAAACAGGCCCTTCGGCCCACCGTGTCTGTGCCGACCATCAACCACCCATTTATACTAATCCTACACTAATTCCATATTCCTACCACATCCCCACCTGTCCCTATATTTCCCTACCACCTACCTATACTAGGGGCAATTTATAATGGCCAATTTACCTACCAACCTGCAAGTCTTTGGCATGTGGGAGGAAACCGGAGCACCCGGAGGAAACCCACGCAGACACAGGGAGAACTTGCAAACTCCACACAGGCAGTACCCAGAATCGAACCCGGGTCGCTGGAGCTGTGAGGCTGCGGTGCTAACCACTGCGCCACTGTGACTGAGTACAAAAGGAGTCAACCAATCTGTCTGAAACAACAACTTGCATTTATATAGTGACTTTAACATAGTAGTGTCCCAAGGTGCTTCACAGGTGTGTTATCAAAATTTGAGGTTTAGAGAGGGAACTCCAGAGATTAGGACCCAGCTACCAATGGTAGAGAGTAATTCAAATCAGTGAAGAACAAGTGGTGAAAACACCAAAGAAATTTTTTTACAGGAAGTCCCAAGAGGTCCCACCAAAGTCAGTGAAGACAAAGCAGCCCACCTGATCAGCAGTACATCCACCACCTTAAACATTCACTCCCTCCATCACCAGCACACAGTGGCAGATGCATTGCAGCAACTCGCCAAGCCTCCTTCGACAGCACCTTCCAAGCCCACAACCTCTAACACCTAGAAGGACAAGAGCAGCAGACACATGGGAACACCACCACCTGAAAGTTTCCTTCCAAATCACACATCATCCTGACTTGGAACTATATCAGTCAAAATCCTGGAACTCTCTTCCTAACAGCACTGTGGGTGTACCTACCCCACGTGGACTGCAGTGGTTCAAGAAGGCAGCTCACCACCACCTTCTCAAGGGCAATTAGGGATGGGCAATAAATGCTGGCCTGGCCAGTGACGCCCACATCCCATGAATGATTATTTTGAAATCTGCACGTCAAGTCATTTTACTCTGTCCTGGCAGATTTTCCTCTGCCTTCCTGAGATAGCAAATGGAAATCTGAAACGCAAATGTCTGTCAAGACTGGAATTTGGACTCTGCTTTCTGAGTGCAATCCAAAGCTCTCCTGCTTTACCGCAATAAACCCATCCTCGGAGAGTGACAGTGGGGGGGCGGGGGGAATAAAATAAGGGAAAACAAAGGAGAAATTGAAATTGGTTTTGACATGCAGCTCTTTTCAAATGCAAAATGTCTCTTCACAGAAAGAGGTGACTGTACATTGTTGCAGATTTCATGCTTTCACACAACACAGTTGGAAGCTTCGTGGCAGTTTTCACTGCTGGTCAACAGTTAACTCCTAGCTAATGAAACACAGCACAACAGCAGCTGCTTGAATGTGTGCCAAACTGCATCTGGCCCTCATCTATCTTTCAGCCATCTACATTTACCTCAAAATGTACAAAAGCAGGCGCTTAGCTCCCAGCAACTACCGAAACACATCAGCCTTTGTCTAATCAATCTGGTTCAGAGATTTGAAGCAATTTATTTTACAATTTGCTCAATGTCATATAGTGGTAGCATTATGAGAAGAAAGAAGGAGGGGAAGTGTGAAAAAGAAAAACTCTTCTATTTCAACCCCCCCCCCCACCCCCAACTCTCTCAAAATCAATGTCAGCAGACCATTTAAACATCTCTGTGTTCAACGGTCGTGCGTTCAAGGGTTTTCCACTAGAAACAGAGAGAGGTCCCTACAGTATTTAGGGAGGGGGTGAAGTGTGGGGGGGGGGAGAAAGAGAGAGGGGGATATTGGTTCTATTTTCTCTTAATACAGAAGACAACAGCCACCATCTTCTTCCCGTTCCTGGTATTTTACAATGTTTTCCCTCTCCGTAACATTTCTTATGCCCAGGAGGAGGTCATTATTTAGCACAAGTGTCCATATGTGCCCATTGCTCAAATATTAGCAGTCAGGACCCCTGCTCTGGTATACATCATTAGATATGAGTGCTGGATTCCCCCTGGGAATTCACTGACCATGTTGTACAGCACTGCACATTACATACTCCACCTCGCAAAATGATGGTGCTTGCAAACTGTATCTGTACAACTGATAAAAAGCTTTAAAATATGTTCATGGAACGGGGAGAAAAAATCCTCAAAATTAACCATCATGAAGTGAAGGATTACTGACTGGCAACATTTATACCAATACTTGTTAAATATAATTTATATTTAATTTGAATACAGCTGAACATAGGAACAGGAGGAGGCTATTCAGCCCCTCGATCTTGTTCCACCATTCACAGGATCATAGAATGGTTGCAGCACAGAAGGTGGTCATTCGGCCCATCGTGTCTGTGCTGGCTCTCTGCTTGAGCAACTCATCTAGCCCCACTCACCAGCCTTTTCCCCCGTAGCTCTACAAATTTTTTTCTCTTCAGATAATTATCCAATTCCCTATTGAAGGCCTCAATTGAACCTGCCTCCACCACCCTCTCAGGCAGTGCATTCCAGATCCTAAACACTCACTGAACCTGCCTCCACCACCCTCTCAGGCAGTGCATTCCAGATCCTAAACACTCACTGAACCCGCCTCCACCACACTCTCAGGCAGTGCATTCCAGATCCTAAACACTCACTGAACCTGCCTCCACCACCCTCTCAGGCAGTGCATTCCAGATCCTAAACACTCACTGAACCTGCCTCCACCACACTCTCAGGCAGTGCATTCCAGATCCTAAACACTCACTGAACCTGCCTCCACCACACTCTCAGGCAGTGCATTCCAGATCCTAAACACTCACTGAACCTGCCTCCACCACACTCTCAGACAGTGCATTCCGGATCCTAAACACTCACTGAACCTGCCTCCACCACACTCTCAGGCAGTGCATTCCAGATCCTAAACACTCACTGAACCTGCCTCCACCACACTCTCAGACAGTGCATTCCAGATCCTAAACACTCACTGAACCTGCCTCCACCACCCTCTCAGGCAGTGCATTCCAGATCCTAAACACTCACTGAACCTGCCTCCACCACACTCTCAGGCAGTGCATTCCAGATCCTAAACACTCACTGAACCTGCCTCCACCACACTCTCAGGCAGTGCATTCCAGATCCTAAACACTCACTGAACCTGCCTCCACCACACTCTCAGACAGTGCATTCCGGATCCTAAACACTCACTGAACCTGCCTCCACCACACTCTCAGGCAGTGCATTCCAGATCCTAAACACTCACTGAACCTGCCTCCACCACACTCTCAGGCAGTGCATTCCAGATCCTAAACACTCACTGAACCTGCCTCCACCACACTCTCAACACTCGCTGTGTAAAAAAATTTTCCTCATGTCACCTCTGGTTCTTTTACCAATCACCTTAAATTGGTGTCCTCTGGTTCTCGATCTTTCCACCAATGGGAGCAGATTCTCCCTCTCTACTTTGTCCAGACTCCTCATGATTTTGAACACCTTCATCAAATCATCTCTTCGCCAAGGAGAACAGGTCCAGCTTCAATTAGATCAGATTTCCATCCTCCTTTGTGTGATCAAGTGCTTTTTGACATCACCCCTGAACAGCTTGGCTCTAATTTTAAGGTGATGGGCCCTTGTTTTGGATTCCCCTCACCAGACGAAATAGTTTCTCTCCATCTACCCTACAAAATCATTTAATCAATTATCTTAAAAACCTCAATTCGCTCAGCCGTTAAGTAGCGATATTGCAATTTTACAAAGTCTATTTAAAATAATTAACAAAAAGTTCTCAATCATCTTGATCATGCTTGGGCAAAACAAGTAATTAACACAGCTTTTATAAACAGTGACTAAACTGAATCAATCTGGTTGAGGGCACTGGATGTCTCAAGGTTTCACATGCCATCAATCTTGTTCTGTCCTCCTGAGCAACATCACCTTGGTTTTAGTGGTGACACGCCCAATCAAAATATACTTCAAATGACATTACCTGGAACAAGAAATTCTCCAATGGAAACAGTGTTAAATATTCATGAATCACATGTAACGGTAAAATCCCTCCCTCCTTCTCCAGAAATACAAGTCAAAACAACAAATAACTCAGGATACTGATCTTTAGTCAGTGAAGACCATTAGGTGAAACTTAAAGAACAAGGATTTGTAACCAGCAGTCTTCCTGTTTCTGTAGCAGCAACTCAATGGGATGTACTGAAAGGGCCTAAATAACAAAGTGTACTCATAAATATTGAGATTCTTCTTACACACTATTTACAGCACAGAAACAGCCCATTCAGCTCAAGTCCATGCCAGTATTTATGCTCCACACGAGCCTCCTCCCACCCTATCAACATATCCGTCTATTCCTCTCACCCTCATGTGCTTATCTCGCTTCCCCTTAAATGCATCTACACTATCGACTACCCAGGACAACATCGACTCAAATTATTTTTTGTGTGGCTCAGACAGTCAACTGCCTCTCCAACTGCCCCACAAAAAGAACTCCCCCCCCCCCCCCACTTACCTTGGAGAACCTTTGCTTCCAAGCTGAAAAGGATCTACTGAGTGGAGCTCTCTACAAAAGACAATTTGTCCGTCAGGCTGTACAAACACCTTCACCTCCTTGCCTGTGGAATAGGTCCCTGATTTAAACATATTTGTGAGGCTTTTGCCCGCGTCGCGCTGGTCTCTGAACCACTTACGAAACTGGTGGTGGGAAGATGACGGAAGAACAGAAATCCAGTGCTAAGTCTACCACTTTTAATGCTTGTACCACCCACTTTCCGCTAGGCAGAGAGGATGTTAATTCCCCCACTGGTGTTGCACTGAAGAATTGAGAGTGACTCAATTTTCTTCGCCTTACTGAAATGTATGGAAGAGATCACGAAGAAGTGATTTGGTCATTGCACTGCGAGAGGAATCGTAGAACATTGTACAAGACTGGCTACCCTCCTACATCAATCACATATCCCTCTCGCTTTTCTACATATTAGATGTGTTATTGCAAGGGACTAACATAATTAGCCCACCCTACCCAGTCAGTAAAGCTGCACACCGAAACCCCCAAAAAATTCACATTTCAAAATGTTTATAAAAGTTACTTCTAATTTACTCCAGCACTGGATTGGAGGAGATCTCAAAGTTTTGTTAAGAATTTGCATCTTTCGCAATCATGAAGCTTACAGAAATTTCCCTTCAGTGCATACTGTCCACACACTCTCCCTGTCTTTACCCCCAACCTTTCGATCATTCTTTACTGAATTTCTGAAATTTCAGTGTCAGTACACAGCTTTCTACCAGGCAATTGACAAACAGTTCAGAAGCTCAGCGTGATGCTCATTGCTACCAATGACTTGCCTATTCAGTGTTTGTACAATCATGCAGCTATGTAATTAAGCACTGGCCTTTCCGTTCAGTTCTCTAGATTTGAGCTCTTACTCCTTTTCTTCAGTTACTTTGTACATGGTTCATTTTCCTGGAATGCTTTAAATGTGCACTAAAACTTTGATGTGTTTCAAATAAATGGGATGGGTTTGCCTAAAAATACATTCAATACATCCGACTTGAATAAACAAAGAAGAATGTTTTTATTACCAGTCCTCCTAGTTTGTGTAACGTAGCAGCACAAAAGTACAGGGATCAGCTGCTTCACCAAACCAGTTTCCTTCACAATGAAACAGTCAACACTCTCGGGGAAGAGCTGATTAAACTTTTACAAAGATGGATAGCAAACTCTTTAATGATGAAATTCCCCCAATACAGCTTGGTTCATTTTCAACTAACCCCATCCCGTGGTGCCGTTAAGTCTAATTTTATGTCAATTTCTCTTCCCTGTTAAATACTTTTTCTGATTTCACCATAAAAGATCCTGTGCCTCGTTGTACAGAAACAAGTCCTTCTGTTCCCTTCCAATCTCGGCCAGGTAGCAGAGGAGAGACATCAAGAATAGGTAAAGCACTTGTTGCTAGCTGGGAGAAATGAGAGTCAGAGAACATTGTCTTGAGAGGGACAAGAGGAAAATAGGTCAGGGCATTGGAACTGTGGGCTTTATTGGATGGTCAGTTACAGAGAGACAGACAGATACTGGTCCAGGTCTAAAAGCAAATCACCTCAACGACCTCTCCAGGGAGTAGCAGGAGAAACAGGGGAAACATGGTGATGTTAGGAACTGAGACAATAGATAGACAGGCAGACAGATGAGAGAGGAGAGAGAAAGGAGAGAGGGAGAGAAAATAAAAGAGAAACAAATTGCATTTATATAGTGCCATATACATCCGCAGGATGTCCCAAAGTACTTTACACCCACTGAACTACTTTTGAAGCTCAGTACATGGGCCTTACACAGCATGGAATCTGCATCCACCCACCCTGCAGAACACGGATGCTTGGGCTGAAGGTTTTGCCCATCAACCAAGCATATACTCGAACACGGTGAATTTAGTTTCCATTTCTCAGCAGGCTGCTGCCTTTGAGGGTTGTTCAGCAAAAAGGGAAGTGAAACCCTCGACCCAGCTGCTGCTTCTGGTGATAAGGGGAAAGAGAGTGGAAAGTGAGCAGCACTAAAAAGAGTTTTAAAAGAAGCCAACCTACTCTGAAAGAGGTGAACTCACTGACTTCCAAATAATCGACTGTATTTACACCGAGACTTTACAAACCACTGCATTTTCACAGCTGAAATGCACACCAACAAGTCAGTCAAACTGGTAAATACTCCACTCCATAGCAAATCTTCCCAAGTAAACAGCGGAGGTTAATGCAGTAACTGTCATCCACTGACACACTCACTGTTTTAGTACAGTGAGCAATATGTCTGTCAGTAATGTCAATGAGTAAATGTAATCATTTTATACAGAGCATTATGCCCATATTAATATAAACAGTGTGTGGAATATTAACTTTTTTGACAAGTCACACAACAGTGGAAATGACTGTCTTTCACCATTTGATTTCCTCTCCCCACCTCTACACACCACCGCCACCCCCCCCAATCACCAGACTCCCCACTGACTTTCCTCCAATTTTCTACATCCTATATCACAGCAACCCTCGTAGTTTTGAATGTGTGGATTAGGTTTCCTTACGAACCCAGCTAGCTCAAACTGGTAATTAGCAATTAGCAGTTTACAATGTCTTATTAGAGGAGCATAATTAATATGGTCGAGGCTCTTATTTCACACATGACTGTGTGCAGGTGTTACATGGAAGTTTCAGATTCAACTCATCCATCGCTCCCAAAACCAATAGATTTTTGCAAAAACACAAATGTAGGATGCCATTGAAAGGTGTCTCCTCTCACTCCAGTGCTCAGACACTCACTACACTGATCACACAGGCCACAAGCTGCTGTGTGTGCAGATTCTGCAAACTACCTTCAACCATGAACAAAGTCTGGCCTTTTGATGTGAGCCAGGGAGATCCATCAGTAACTGACCCCTGCTTCTGTCCTCAGATACACCTGTTCCATCGATTTAAAAACCAAGTGGCAGAATTAGCAGAATTCCAGTACAGCCTCTTCTATAAACATTTAAAATCAGAAACGGAGTACCTCTGTGCTGTTAATGGCTAATAATATAATACATTCCATAATGGTGAGAGAGATGATTTCTGATAATTGGAGATTTGAATTCTGTGTAGCCATCTTTAGAATAAAAAGCATCATTCTGGGTCATTCTGTCCACAGGAGCTTACATTCAGAATGTAATTTCCACCATAAAGTGGACTGGGATCACTAGATTTGAAGTACACAGGTGATGCTGACCATCTAGACTCACACACACTTAGAAACATGGAGTGCCATACCATAAATTACCTGTATTTACAGCATTCATTAACACTGCCAAAGTAGTAATTGATTGGTACAAGATCGTTCTGGTGCAACCTCTTCCGTTATTTTCGACACCGACACCAATGGGGCTTTATAATGCAGCCTGCACTAAAGTGATTAATGACTAGGAGACTAGTCAGATCCACAGCACCGAACCAAAATATTCCAGGAGCTGATCAGTAGCAAGCCAGCTGGCCCATTAGTGTCAGGTCCGTGACTCGAGCACAGTTCCTATACTGACTGGTAGAGTAATGGATCCTCTTTAACCTGCTTCCTCCTCTTCCCCTCCCCCACTGAACAACTGAACTCAACAGCTTGCCTGCTGTCTCCTGCACTGGGACTGTTCCATTTCGTCACAACCCCATTAGTTACCAAAAAACTGCATTCTATTCATTTTCAGGATTGGTACCATGTTGTTTAAAAATGAGCAAAAGTTTTTAGACAAGACACTCTCACACCCCAGTCCCTAACACTACACATACACACTCACTTCCTAGTCCCCAACACTACACTGCACACCCCCCCAACACACACACACACACACCCTAGTCTCTAACACTACACACCCACTCACTTCCTAGTCCCTAACACTACCCCACCACATACTCACTCTGTAGTCCCCAACACTACATACCCACCCCCCCTCTCCAGTCCCTAACACTACACCTCCCGCTCCACCCACCCACACCCCAGTCGCTAACACTACCCCACACACATTCACTCCCTGGTCCTTAACATCGCCCCACTCACTCACTCTCCACCTCAGCAGACAGCACAAGCCAGAATGCAATCATTATGGAGAGATGCTATCAAGGCTGCTCTATTCATTGACCTGCCAGTAGACATGTCTGACCATTAGGGCTCCGAGGAGCCAATACCTACAGTGCTGTGTCTACAGGGTTTCTGTGTTATCAGTGTGAGATATGGTGGCGCATTCATCATTTTTGTTCAGTTAACATCTCTTACTGAAAGTGCAGATACAAAAAATGTTTTAGAATTTACAAACGTCCCTTTGAAGTTTAAACAGAGCAGACACTCAACATTACATGACGCGTCTTTCAAACATACTCAACTTGTGCAGCAAATTATTTTTAGGTCACTGGAATTCCTCAACAGCTGGGAAAAGATCAAAAAGAAATGATAGACTTCAGAAGGAGGCCATTCAGCCCATCATGCCTGCGCTGAATCTTTGAAAGAGCCATACAATCGGTCCCACTCCTCTGCAAATTTCCCTCCAAGTATTTCTCCAATTCCCCTTTGAAAGTTACTGTTGAATCTGCTTCCACCGCCCTTTCAGGCAGCACATTCCAGATACTGATGGTTATAACCTCTCAGCTGTGGCAACATCCTTGCAAATCGTTTTTGCACCTTCTCCTTTTTTTGCTATTTTAGAATTTCAGACAGCTGAAGGCTCTTCTATTGCTGGTGCAGGGCTGAGACAGACAAAGCTTAGCACAGTTACACACAAGAGCAGAGGGTGTGAGCTGGGTCACAAGGCAGGTTGTAGGTGTAAGACAGGAAAGGTTATGAAGGGACACAGGCCAATGATAGGAGATTCACTGTTGACCTGCATCATCATCAGGCTGTGGAAACATCTTTCTCTCACTCTCTCTCTCTCTGTTGCCCAGGATGCTGGTGACTCATTTGCTTTAGCATTCCTGCTGGTCGTAGCACTGGAAAGCGAAGGGTGAGAAAAGTACCCTCCCTAGCTCAAAATGCACAGTACATTGCACCAGCACACTATAGAAATGCAAGTTGTTAACAGAGTAAAATGTCACAAGGTACTTCACAACTAGGAACAAAATTTGACACCAAACCACGTAAGGAGATATTAGGGCAGGTGACCAAGAGCTTGGTCAAAGAGATAGGTTTTAAGCAGTGTCTTAAAAGGAGGGGCAGGGTAGAGAGTCAGCAAGGTTTAGGGATGAAATTCCAGAGCTTAGGGCCTAGACAGTTGAAGGCAAGGCCACCAATGGCGGAGCGATTAAAATCGGGACGCGCATGAGGCCAGGATTGGAGTGCAGAAATCTTAGACGGCTTTCAGAGATGCACCCAACAGTAGCAGCTTAATATTTAATGCTATATCAATCTGAAACTGCCGCACAACTATAGAAAGATACCAATAAAGACAAACCGCAAAAATAAATACATCAGAAATTCAGTAAGATTATTGAAATGTACATTATTCCCAGTGCTTAACTAACAATCTCCTGGTCCATAATCAAAATGCACTTTTGACAAAGTTGTTAGATGACCTGGACCAAAGATTATTCACAGGAACAGAAAAAGTTCTTGACAACAAGAGTTGCAGACCACTGCTGAATTACAAATTCTAGAGACAAGGCTCGGAACAGGGAGCATATCGCAAAGCACACAACCAATCAAAACCAGCAAATCTACACAAACAACCTCACTGACACAAAACTTCACACAATCACGACAAATACAAGATAGCTGGTCAAGGACTTAGACTGTTCCAAAACCAAACATGATCCTAATACCTAACAGATGGCATTAAAAAGATTCAAAGAAAACAAAAGGCAACAGACACCATTACTACAATTTCTAACTGAACAACCCAGTAATTCTAAACCTGCAGAATAAATTCTACCTCAATGACACACTACCTCAATCCAAGAGCAAGACTGCTCTAAATATCATTATTCTTTACTAACTGGACTGGTGCGAAGCAATGTTAAAAGCAATTAAAATAGGAATCCGGGGGAAAACTCTCTGCTGGTTGGAGTCATACCTAGCACATAGGAAGATGGTTGTGGTTGTTGGAGGTCAATCATCTCAGTCCTAGGACATCACTGCAGGAGTTCCTCAGGGTAGTGTCCTGGGTCCAACCATCTTCAGCTGCTTCATCAATGACCTTCCTTCAAACATAAGGTAAGAAGTGGGGATGTTCACTGATGTTCAGCATCATTCATAACTCCTCAGATAATGAAGCAGTCTGTGCCTACACAGAGCAAGCCCTGGACAATATCCAGGCTTGGGTTGATAAGTGAAAAGTAACATTCACACCACCTAAGTGCCAGACAATGACTATCTCCAATAAGAGAGAATCTAACCATCTCCCCTTGACATTCAATGGCATTACCATCACTGAATCTCCCACTATCAATATCCTGGGGGTTACCATTGACCAGATATAACTGGAGTAGCCATATAAATACCGTGGCTACAAGAGCAGGTCAGAGGCTAGGAATCCTGCGGCGAGTAACTCACCTCCTGACTCCCCAAAACCTGTCCACCATCTACAAGGCACAAGTCAGGAGTGTGATGGAATACTCTCCACTTGCCTGGATTAGTGCAGCTCCAACAACAGTCAAGAAGCTCAACACCATCCAGGACAAAGCAGCCCTCTTGATTGTTTGTAGATAGGGTGCCATTCACTCCCTCCACCACCGACGCACAGTGGCAGCAGTGTGCACCATCTACAAGATGCACTGCAGCAATGCACCACGGCTCCTTCAACAGCACCTTCCAAACCTTTGATCTCTACCACGTAGAAGGACAAGGGCAGCAGACACATGGGAACACCACCACCTGCAAGTCCCCCTCTAAGTCACACACCATCCTGACTTGGAACTATATTGCCGTTCCTTCACTGTCACCGTGTCAAAATCCTGGAACTCCCTTCCTAATAGCATTGTGGGTGTACCTACACCACATGGACTGCAGCAGTTCAAGGTGGCAGCTCACCACCACCTTCTCATGGGCAATTAAGGATGGGCAATAAATGCTGGCCTGGCCAGCGACACCCACAAGCCATGAAAGATTTTTTTTTAAAGTTACAAACACTACATTACACACCATGTCAACAGATAATCATTTTTGTTTCCAAAATAAATGTCTACAGATGAGAAAAGCAAATTACTGTGTGCTGCAAGATGCTACAGAGCAAAGCAACAAAACTCAAATGGGGAAAATGTCCAACTAAACCCCACAGCATACTCCAAACCGCATCCCCCCCCACTCCCACACAACCCAAACCGCATCCACCCCACCCCCACACACCCCAAACCGCATCCCCCCCCACCCCCACACACCCCAAACCGCATCCCCCCCCACCCCCACTCAACCCAAACCGCATCCCCCCCCACCCCCACTCAACCCAAACCGCATCCCCCCCCACCCCCACTCAACCCAAACCGCATCCCCCCCACCCCCACTCAACCCAAACCGCATCCCCCCCACCCAACCCAAACCGCATCCCTCCCCACCCCCACTCAACCCAAACCGCATCCCCCCCCACCCCCACACCCAAACCCACCAAACCGCATCCCCCCCCACCCCCACACACCCCAAACCGCATCCCCCCACCCCCCACCCCACCAAGACTTGTAGGAACATTTGGAAGCCAGGAGTACAAGAAGAAAGCAATAGCTTCAGCGGGTGTAAGGCAGGCTACCCTGGACAACTTGACACCCAGGGCCAACTGTGATGCGAGCTGGGTGAGGTGTCCTGTACAGGTGCGATGCCTATGCTGCACAAATTCAAGGTGCCAACCACCAAAAGGTACTTGTGAAGATGCTACAGTACAGAAAATGCTGAAGGTTCGTGCCATATCTGTCAACAGATAAAAGGATGGGTTAACATTTCTGGACTGCAGGCCCAAACTGTTAAGATCATAAGAACTGGGAGCAGTAGGAGGCCGTCCGACCTGTTTTTTTTCTTTTAGATGTTGGTGAGCCTGCTGTGTAATTCCAGTACTTTCCTTTCCTCTCTCAATGAGTAATGATGAAGTAAGTTGTTAGCAATCATTGAGCTGCCAGATAAGGGTGTGCTTAAAGCAATAATCCGAGGTAAGACCTACAGTCAGCATGGAGGCAATAAAAGCTGATGTGTGCAGTTTGTGTCCTAGGTGTGCGAGACCCTACCCAGCCACCCACCACACCCCCAGCTCATGCACTCTATAACAGCAACATGAGGGATTAGGCATGGGCAACAAATGCTGGCCTTGCCAGTGGCGCCCACAACCCATGAAAGAATATAAAAAAAGTTAGAGGGATAAAAGCGTATTTTCATTGAGAAAGAAACTGAGAAAGTGATGAATACAGTCTGCCCCTCAATGAGGTGTTGGAATGAGTTAGCTTCCTAGCCAATGGGATTGATTGGATTGCTCTATTGTGATGGACAGGTGGTAAAAACAAAAAAGGGACGATTGCCCCTTTTTCACTCTCAACTGACCCAAGACAGCATTTTAGGAAATAAAACACATTTTTTTTAAACAAGTGTTTTAATGGTTAACAAACAGACAAATGACAGGTTTTCTCCTAAGTTTAAAAGGAAGATAAATGTTTATTATACAACACCCGAAAATGTACGCAACTTCACCCATTCTCTCTCACATGTTCACACACAAAAAGGTAGAGATTAAAAGATAAAATGCATTTAGGTCTGTTGGTTTAAAAGTGTCCTTTGTTTAATTTGCGTTTCCCTGGGCTGAAGAGTTGGAACGGTGCAGGCTCGTATTCTTTTCTCTTGTTCACCGAAGAAAGACTTGGGAGGTTTAGGAAGACGGATATGTTGCTGCGGACTGCTTTTGTTATCTTCCAGCCAAAGGTCACTGGAGAAGTCAGGGTATGATTTTTCAGGTGGGGAGTTCAAGGCCAAGTTCCAGTAGCTGCCTATATGTTGTTCAAAACTGGTAATCTTAGGCAGGGACCTGACTCTTTGATGCATAGATGAATCTCTGTCTCTTCTCCTCTGGCTTTGTCTGCTAAGCATATACCTTTATTAAGTTCCTTATCAGAAACTGGGTTTCTGTCATGTGACCAGAGTTTTTCTCTCATTGTTCTCATAAATGGTGTTTGATAGTGAGGCCATTGTTAGACAATGGGGTCTGGGTGTCACTCACCTTCATTCCATCTCAATAAAGTGGAGTTTTTTCAGATCCATTCTCTTGAGTTTGAATTTGGAGGCACCAAGTCTGCAATGCTGTTGTTAACCCAATTCGTTGGAGAGAAGTAGCCATTAGCACAGAATGGGTCATTTACATTTTAATGCCTTCTCCAAGGCTTGTCCAGACATGTGGTTCAGGGTTCTTGCAGTTTGCATGTGTATTAGCAGTACAGAATAAGGTCACCTGACCTCTAGACGCCTTTTTGTTTTGTAGGAAAAGTGTCTGTTTTGGGTTTGTTTCATAAGATTATATCGTTCATAATTTCTCCTTGTGTGAGTGGGTGACTACAGAGAGCCGGCAAGGATTCAATGGGCCATAATAACTCTTAAACAGATGAAAATATTAATGATGTTTGGAGTACTGAATGCCAGAAAGAGGGGAAAAAGTGAAATATTACAAGATAAATAAAACCAAAAAGGTATTTTGAAAGTAAATGACATATTACCATATAAACACACAACTTTTAAACACTACAGCAAAACATTTTTTTTAAAATCCCAACTTAAACTAACAGTGATATGAAACCTAACTCCCAGAACAAGGGCAATTTCATGGACTACATATTTTTTAAAAACCTCCTGATTTTAGTGGACACCCCAATCAGCAACACCCACAGTTTGGAATCTACCAGCTTGGAATCTACCCCAATAACTCATTAGTGGGGGAATTGGTCCCTGGTGATAATGAACTGGCCACTGACTTTACACCTGACTGATTTATTTTCCATTGGCTTCAATGTAGAGTGTAAAATGAGTGACCAATTTTCCATCCCCAAAGACCATTCTGCAGTCTGATTCCACAGGCATTCGCAACCTTCCAGTGCCAGGCCCAAATATTCATTCTCCCTACAATTCAACAGACGGGGCGTGTTGGCAGATTTTGTACGCATCTCTGAGCTTATTTACCATATTAATAATGCACTGTTGGAAAAGTACTCTGTAATGTTGTGCCAATACACTGCATGTAACATTACTAGAAAGCCATCACCTTAAATTACTCCCTCCCCTACCATCCTTAAAAAAATTCTCCGACACAAGCAATATTATACTCTAAAAGCTGTCAGACCACAAACTGATTTGTTGTTTCACTGTTGACAGGGACATTAAAAAAAGTCACATACTCATAACACTTTGCTAAAATCTAGTGACAATGCTGATTTAGATTTACCATACAATAAATCTAAAACCCCAACCTTACATTGATGTTTGCAACCAACACAACCGAGAAAATATCTGATCAGTGCTAATACAACATGCTGTATTCATGTATCTTCATGGTTACATACTGCTTAGGCAAAGAACAGAATCCATCACAAAACGAACACTTCAAAGGCAGTTTGAAAAAAAATGCAGCATGAATTAACAACACAACAAGGAAAAACCTACAGCCATTTAATTTCTGAGGCTGAATCAAATATTTGTTCCTGTCAATTTGTTTAAACCAGTCCCAACTATAAAACTCCATTCCATACCAAAATTAATAGCTAAAATGGGAAGATTTTAAATTAAAACTTTGAACAGCCAAAGAAATTAAGACTTTCCTTTTAATACAAAATTATAAGCATTACTCAGGCCAATTATTCAGATCCTTTCCATAAAGGAAGATGTCATTGTTTGTTTTAGCGACTTTACTCTCTAGAGGAGCAGGAGCCCACACTTCATTCTCACGCTGTGTTGCCTCAGACAAAATTTACTTCTGCAGTTCCATAATACTGCTTCTCCAAACGCACATCCAACAATGTTTAGGTGCAAAGTGTCTCTGATGAAGAGGCAGAGTGGTTTAGTGTCACAGCACCAGTCAAAGTGACTAACAAAACCTGAGGATTTACTTAAATCACGGCAGGGGAGCTAATTTGATACATTTGGTAAAGTCTCAGTTTTCTCAGGTGGGGAAAAGGAGACTCTTCCTGAACTTTGCACAGTGTGATTTCAGTTGCTATCTTTGACTGATCGAAAGCTGTGAATGAATACAAACCTGCTTATTGTGAATCTATGCTGTACTTCAGATACAAGATTAGGAAATCACTAAGTACTGCCTGAAACTCACTTTAGTGCAACAACATTGGGAATGCTGAAGTACATTCCATTCTTAAATAACTAACATAAATAACGGTGGAGAGTTTGTCAAGTGCCAAAGCTTATATTTTACTGATCCTTCCTAAACCATGTCTCAGCAAAGTTATATTCCACAAAAGACAGCTTCAGGTCACAATTGGCCACTGGTTCAAATGAGGGACAGGCTTTGCAGAGATTGAAAGGAACTCCTCATTATCAGTTAGAAACCTAGGAGCATACTTTATATTCATATATTATGAAATTCCTACGTTATAACAGTGACTACATTTCAAAAGCATCTCATTGGCTGCCAGGTGCTTTGGAACATCCTGAGGATGTGGAAGGTGCTATATAAAAGGCAGGTCTTTCTTTCTGTAAGGATTGCTAATTGATCATCATGCAGCAAGAATATTCAGCTGCACTATAAAGTTTGCTATCAGCCAAGAAGTGAATGAGCCCTTAAGATATCCTGAACTGGTTTATTAAATATATAAAAAGGTCCTTCTCTCTCCAAACACACAGGTTTTTCTCATTACACTATAAGGTACTGCACTCTCCCTGCATCCTTACAACTGCCAGAATGGCCAACATAATTCTTTCAGGGAGACCCTGCGCTTTTTTAAAAAATGAAAACCTCCCTATGTTTTCACAGTAAAGCACAATTCTACACTTCTAGTACTTGTCGCAATTCATTTTTGTTTCTTCAAGTTTAGACATTTATTGAAGGCATACTTTAACAGATTTGCTTATAAATCAACACTTCAAAGTTACCAGCATTTTAAAGTTATGGTCACTCTTCCAGTCCACAGGTGTCCAATAACAACTGGTTCTACTGCACATACATTTGTGAATAACAGGAGAGATGCTGCGGTCCAGAATTATTAAATATAGATAAGATGGCAGGATCCCCAAAGACACATTGTACAGCGAGCTCGTCACTGGTATCAGACCCACCGGCCGTCCATGTCTCCGCTTTAAAGACGTCTGCAAACGCGACATGAAGTCCTGTGACATTGACCACAAGTCGTGGGAATCAGTTGCCAGCGTTCGCCAGAGGTGGCGGACAGCCATAAAGGCGGGGCTAAAGTGTGGCGAGTCAAAGAGACTTAGCAGTTGGCAGGAAAAAAGACAGAAGCGCAAGGAGAGAGCCAACTGTGAAACAGCCCCGACAACCAATTTTATCTGCAGCACCTGTGAAAGAGTCTGTCACTCTAGAATTGGCCTTTATAGCCACTCCAGGCGCTGCTCCACAAACCACTGACCACCTCTAGACGCTTACCCATTGTCTCCCGAGACAAGGAGGCCAAAGAAGAAGGAGATACACTCCCATGGAAAAGATGGACACAGTATGGCTGACATTCAGCTCGGTTCTAACACACAGTCTATCACAAGTCAAAGATACACTTGGCATTAGCATGACAATGTGTTGCAATCAGATCACGATTAAACTACTTTATAGTCAGGACCTTGAGTAACTATGTTTCAGCACTCACCTTTCAGAAACTTCCCTTCAACTGTCAGCTAGTTATGCTGACACTAAGTTTCATAGATTTCCCTGCCAGTGAATCAGGAGAGTTCTGCAGAATCTGGCCACTGACATCAATTTTCAACAGTAATGGAGAAACACAAATAAATTTGCTTTCCAAAATTAAAAATGCTAGGGATGACTCAAATCTTAATGCTTACCCCAAAATATGTGCACGACAATACTGAATCTCAGAATTTATATCTAACGGAAGATCTTTGGGTACTTACTCTCACTGCTGCCATTTACATGAATCTCTGTAAAATCACTGTTTCCTTGCTGCCACAATGTATAGAGGAGAGTTGAGGCTGACGTGTGCACTCTGGCATCAGATTAACGGAGACAACACTGTTTTTTAAAAATACAGAAATTGCTTTTTTCGAGGGTTTTGTCCAGTGTATGTTGGTTTGTTTGTCTCTCTCGCTCTCTCTCATTTCCACCCTGCTTCCCAAATCTCTCTTACAATACAAAGAAACAAGCAAGGATTTGAAAAATAGAAATTTCATCTTTGGGTTAACTGCCCTCCCATTTTTCCACTCCAGTTTCCAAGGTATTACTTCTCAGTTGCTTATATAATATGCAGGCCTTGTAGGCATCCATTCCAAAGTCAATTTACTATAATTTTAAATAAATTACTTTAAAAAAAAAATCTTATTGGCCATGGGTGGATTAGTTAATACTTTTTCACAGTTAAGGTCTGGGTTCAAATGATACCAGGACTGATGTTGTGGTAGTCTCCTCAATCTAACAGCTCCAAGACTGCTACATGAATTAAGAGTCCCAGTGGTCCTGATCCTTCAGTTTTGAAAGGATGTGGGTCCACAACACATAAACTCTCCCTGATCTGCAATTGTCCTGAGAGAGGCTGGTGTGGAAAAAGCTGGATGCTCGGCACATTCTTTCTGAGGCTCTCAAAACTAGAGAAGTCATAGAAACATAGAAAATAGGAGCAGGAGTAGGCCATTCGGCCCTTCGGGCCTGCTCTGCCATTCAAAAAAGATCATGGCTGATTGTCTAATTCAGTACCCTGTTCCCGCTTTCTCCCCATATCCCTTGATCCCTTTGGCATTAATATATCTATCTCCTTCTTGAACATACTTAATGACAACCTCCACTGCCTTCTGCGGTAGAGAATTCCACAGGTTCACTACCCTCGGAGTGAAGAAATTTCTCCTCATCTCCGTTCTAAATGGCATACCCCGTATCCCGAGACTGTGACCTCTGGTTCTGTACTCCCCAGCCATCAGGAACATCCTCCCTGCATCTAGCCTGTTAAAATTTTATAGGTTTCTATGAGATCCCCTCTCATTCTTCTAAACTCTAGTGAATATGGGCCTAGTCAACCCAATCTCTCCTCATACGTCAATCCTGCCATCCCAGGAATCAGCCTAGTAAATCTTCTTTGCGCTCCCTCCAAGGCAAGAATATCCTTCCTCAGATTAACGAGACCAAAACTGCACACAATACTCCAGATGTAGTCTCACCAAGGCCTGTATAACTGCAGTAAGACATCCTTGCTCCTGTACTCAAACCCTCTTGCAATGAAGGCCAACATACCATTCGCCTTCCTAACTGCTTGCTGCACCTGAATGCTTGCTTTCAGCGACTGGTGTACAAGGACACCCAGGTCTCGTTGCACCTCCCCCTTTCCCAATCTATCACCATTCAGATAATAATCTGCCTTTCTGTTTTTACAACCAAAGTTGATAACCTCACATTTATCCCCATTATACTGCATCTGCCATGCATTTGCCCACTCACCCAACTTGTCCCAATCACATTGGAGCCTCTTTGCATTCTCCTCACAGCTCACATTCGCAGCAACCACCCGCCCCACACCCCCCCCAGCTTTGTGTCGCCTGCAAACTTGGAAATGTTCATTTAGTTCCTTCACCCAAGTCCTTACTCCACAGAATCTTCTTCCCACTATAGTCTGGAGACATTTCAACATTAAGTTAAAGAAAAGCTATGAGTGCCCCTGAAGCCTGTATCGCAACACCATCTACTGTTGTCCCATGGTTATCTGCTCCTGACAGCTTGTGAAATTATTGTTGGAAAATGTATAGCTATGTCAATGTACCTGCTGTCAATAGGGTGTTGAAAAAGTGCTACAATTACACATATAAACCATTTTCCCCTTTTACAATGTTTTAAAAAAATGTTTAGGTTTGACGGTTATCCTTTTAGTCATCAAATCAAGTAGCACAAGTCCAACGTTTAAAAACACAAGCTTCTTCATTCATCCTTTTCGTTTCTGCCTTTTTCAACCTCATAAATGTTTAATATTAGAGCGTTAAACATACTCTCCATGTTAAACGTTAAACATACTCTCCATGCCATTTATTCATTTTAATAAAAACGATTGTATTCCCTTGCTCAAGCAACAACTTTTACTGTTCTTTGTTCTCTCTTAGATAAAATGTAATGTTACAAATCACTAAATCAGATGCACTTTATAACATAAGACTAGGCACAAGTTAAAAATGTCAAATGCTACGAGGAGCAGCAAACACACACACATACATCAAAAAGTTAGGGCAGCTATTTTTCCAAATCATTTTCTAGCCCTGTATCTAAAATCTCTCTTAATTATCTGTCAGCTGCACAATGGGCACAAATCACGACAGAACATGGATTGTTTATCAAGTATATGTAAGCAGCATTGCAAAAGGTCACAGTTTTTTTTTAAGTGAAAAAAAGACTATATACACCCCATATGAGACCAATTATTAACCCCAGCATAGTCACAATTTTTAAGGGTTATCTCACTCTCCAACTTTGGATGATATAGTAGAGAGACAGACAGCCAGAGCTTTGATCAACCAACTCCTTTGACAGCGTTTCTAGACTTGATTTAGATTATTTACACAAACAGCTTCAATATCTTGTTAAAAATTAGACTAAAGCTCAGCGTCATGTCTTGTTTTGTAACGGTCCCGTGAAACACTTTGGGAAATTTTATTACATTAAAAGCTCTTTACAAGTATAAGCTGTTATTGTGAAATGTCTCTCCCTCCCACCAAAAGCAGAATTAATTCTGTTCAATGCATCCAAGGCTGAAAATACTGAATTGTACTGTGGTGATTCCTACTTCAAATACAGTCCTCCCCGCGTCTGCCATTAGCACTGGCAAAAGCTGAACATACTTTTACACAGATGTTGGCTTACACACTGATGAATCTGCTGTGACTTCCCGTAAAATCCCATTATGTCAAAGCATTTCAAAAGGAAAAGACAAAATAAATGTTTAATCTCTTAGTTGCCAAAAAGACAAAAACTTTGCACGTGGCATGATTTGAACAGAGACGTCTACTGCACATGAAATTCCTGCAAGCAGAGTATAATCAAAGTTTAAATATACTGTGACTATGCCAGCACAAATACCTGTTGATTTATTTCTTTCAGACTGAGGGATGGAAGGGAGCAGGGTATGCAAAGCAGCAATACCAATTCAAACAGCACAAACATTATGAATTTCACTGACATACATCATTAAGTTGCTGTGGATTAGGACATACTGATCAAAATACAACCTCCAAGACCATATGGAAATAAACCAGACTAAATTTCAGACGTTTTGCTCATTAATGGGCAAACTCAACTCTTCATTTTGGAATCTCAGAGAAACAACTATTGTAAAAAGTGATGTTGAAATGGAATTCATAACCAATGTTTATCAAAAGGCAGCAGCAGTAGTTTAGGAAACACCCAGTCCTCATATTAAACACTGGAAGCCTATGCATTCAGTAGCTGAAATCAGACTAAGATGCATGCCACAGAAATTCATTCACAAAGCACAAATACCTCATACATGATTGTTGTAAATGGGCCATACCCCCTGCTTTATTATTGTGCCTGGACAGCAATTTAAAAGCAGTAAGAATCAGTGGCATCTGACAATTGACAATATTAAAAACAAGTTCAATGCTGAGTATTTTTTTTTTAAAACATTGGCCCATAAACAGCTGTAAGTTTCAGCTATACCTTCTGAGCTATAGTTGGCTGTTTTACATTTCTGCTTATCTGAACCCTATCTTAGAAATAAAAGAGATAAATAAAATAAATAAAATGTAATATTTATAAAAAAAATAAATTCCAACCTCCTTTTTAACAGGAAATGTTCAAACACAGCATAGCTGTGATAAAAACGAAGAATAATGGGCACCCAGCATTGATTAAAAGTCAGCAATCCCACGGAGGGACATCCCAGATCAAAAACTAAAATAGAAAACATCAAGCAGCAAGACAGTCTAACTATCTTCTAAATTCAAGAAGAGATTGATGTTTTCCACTCACTTCTGTGTGCCCATTATTTCATTAATGTGTCCAGATTAAAACATAGCTTCAATCCACATTAGGTCCTTTACTGACAGGGGGGAATGTCACACAGACAGCAAGAGCACACTTCCATTCACATGTGACAGTGTCCAAATGAAACAACTGACAATTCAGCTGTAACAGATGCACATTTATTGTAAAGACCCATACACATTAAAATATTCAACAGAAAACTTACAACAACTTGTATTTATATAGCGCCTTTAATGTGATACAACATTTCAAGGCACTTTGCAGGGGAAGCATAAAGCAAAATTTGACACCAAGCCATATAAGGAGATATTAGGGCAGATGGCCAAAAGCTTGGTTACAGAGGTAGATTTTCAGGAGCATCTTAAAGAAGGAAAGAGAGGTAGAGAGGCGGAGAGGGTTAGGGAGGGAATTGCAGAGCTTAAGGTTCAGGTAACTGAAGGCACACCTGTCAGTGGTGGAGTCATTAAAATTGAGGATTTCGGAGGCCAAAATTAGAAAAGTGCAGAGATCTCGGAGGATTGTGGCCTGGAGTCGTTGCTTACCCAGGAGCCAATGCAGGTTAGGGGTGACAGGTGAACAGGTCTTGGTGTGAGTAAGCACATGGGCAGCAGGATGACCTCAGGTTTACAGAGGGTAGAATGTGGGAAGCTGGCCAGACATATGTTGGAATAGTCAAGTCTAGAAATAATAAAAGGCATGAATGAGGGCTTCAGCAACAGAAGAGCTGATCATAAGCACATAAGGAATAGGAGCAGGAGTAGGTCATTCCACCAATCAATAAGATCATGGCTGATCTGATTGTGGCCTTAACTCCCCTTTCCTGCCTGCCCCCCATAACCCTCAACTCCCTTGTAGATCAAAAATCTGTCTAACTCAGCCTTGAATATATTCAATGATCCAGCCTCCACTGCTCTCTGGGGAAGAGAATTCCAAAGATTAACAACCCTGAGAGAAGAAATTCCTCATCTCCATCTTAAACGGGAGACCCCCTTATTATGAAACTGTGCTCCCTAGTTCTAGATTCTCCCATGAGAGGAAACGATCTCTCAGCATCTACCCTGTCAAACCCCCTCAGAATCTTATATAACTGAGGCAGGGCAGAGTTGGGTGTTATTATAGAGTTGGAAATAGGCAGGCTTAGCGATGGCGTGAATATGCGGTCGGAAACTCATCTCGGGGTCAAATATAACACGAAGGTTGCAAACAGTCTGGGTCAGCTTCAGACAGTTTGTCAAGCACAGGGATGGAGTCAGTGGCTAGGGAATGGAAGTTGTAGTGGGGACCAAAGACTATGGCTTCAGTCTTCCCAATATTTAATGAGAGGAAAATCCTGGATGTTGGAAAAGCAGTCTGACAAATTAGTGAGGGGTTGAGAGAGGTGGTGGTGAGGTAGAGCTGGGTGTCATACATGTGAAAATAAATGCTGCGTTTTTGGATGATGTCACTGAGAGACAGCATGTAGATCAGAAATAATACAGAAGTAATCAGATTATCAAGCCGCTTAAATCTAGGTGGTAGATGTCCAATATTAAAGTGAATTAAAAAGCAGTATTACAGGGGATTTGATTCCAATGACAACTGCAAGTTGAGCTCAAATGGTTCTCAAATGTCACCTGCACCACGTGATATATTACCTCTATCATCTGGAAGGGGAAATTCCATATGGAGCCAAAGCTAACTCCTGGATTGCACAGCTGGGACAAACTACTCTGGGGATGTACTGTGGGGGGTGGGGAGGGGGGTGGAGGGGGTTGAATACAATGACCTGACAGCATGCATGTTGAGCGGGAATTACAATTTTTCCTGTTGCAAACATGGAAAAAGTTATTTACCAGCTCTGGTGTGGGGGTGTCAGTGGAACAGCTAGTTCCCAGCTGAATGAAGCACAAACATGAAGTATCTCCAATGGATTTCTCTCAAAAAAGTTTACATTCTTGTCAAAGGGTTATCCTATCAGAGAAATCAGTCTGAGGACCCAGCATGATATGGGAACTGGCTAGAGACAAGCTTTAATCTTGTTTTTCTCTTTTTTTCTCTTGTTTTTGCTTTTGGACAGCAGCTGTTCATTAATCTGCCATTCACACCCCCTCTGAATGCACCTTTCGTTTCTTTATTGTCCCATTATTACTCCCTTTGCTTCCCATCTTCTGCCCTATTTCCACTTGTCCCATTTGACCTACTTAAAACCTACTACATTTCTACTTTTAACTGTTCTGATGACGGGTCATCGACTTGAAACGTTAACTCTGTTTCTCTCTCCTCAGATGCTGCCAGATCTGCTGAGTATTTCCATCACTTTCTGTTTTTATTTCAGAAGCAAGTATTGGGTATTGTCAGAGTACAGTACAGCGGGAGTAGACTGGATGTGAATTATCACAACTGTTATGATGGAAGCTAGTTCATACCAAATAGCTGAGCAAGAGTTTAACACTGTTGAGATTGTGCAGAAAACAAAATATTCAGAAATAGGAATAAGAATCAGTTCTGATGAAAGGTCACTGACCTGAAACGTTAACTGTTTCTCTCTCCATAGATGCTGCCTGATCTGCTGAGTATTCCCAGCACTTTCCGTTTTTATTTCAGATTTCCAGCATCCACAGTATTTTGCTTTTATTCAGAAACAGGATTACTCTCAGCTATTCAGATACTTATTTTTAAATAGTGGATCACTGATTTTACTGCTGATCATAATCCTGTCAATTTTATTACTTGACAGCTTATTTGGTTGAAAATGTTCTTCAAAATAAACTGCTGCATATTCTATATTGACATGTTACCACACAATATACAAAAAACTGGTACACACTTCCTATGAATCATTAGTTTACACCAGTGCTGTTAACATGCAGTAGTGTCCATGAATTAACTGAGCTACTATAAATTGCTTTATGATCACAGTTCGAGGCTTCAACTTCTAAGCATGTTAATCTCTCAAGTAACTACACTTTGTGAGATCCAATGTACACAGTCATTGTGCCAGAGGCAGAGGCTCTGATTACTGCCTGTCTTCTTCAAAACACACAACATCCAAATGGTCATCATTAGGTTCCCCTTTCAATTCGCTGGAAATCTCCTAAAACTTTCCCCAACAAAGATTTGCAAAGACACACTTACTCGCCTGATTAACTGGCTTGTTTTACACAATGGTGAAAGTTGCATTTTTTTTTAAGGTAACCAAGCCACCAGCTTTTCCAAATGTTAAACATTAAAATTTAACTCCCCGACAGAAAAAGAGAGATTTAAAGAGCTGCTTCTCATGCCCTGCCTGCGGTAAAGGTTTAGAGTGATGCAGATTGAGGACTGGTTTGCAGTGTGAATACACTGAGGACAGGCTGTCCTACTCCATCCCTCCTGGAATAACCCGCAGAGCCGCTCATTCGCCTCCTCTCTGACTGGGAGCAGCGCCAAGCTTCAGCTGCATCTTCCCCCAATCTCCCACTCTGCATTTACCCAACTTACTGCCCCTCACCACCCATTTAAACAGAGCCCTGGATGAACAATTGCTGGGCAGCTCTGAAACAAGCGGCTGTGGGGTTAACACTCCCTTACCAACACAAGCAGCAAACCGACACCGTAAGATTCACAACACTTACCCTGAGTGGTAAGTCAGCCTGGAGCTCGGAGCAGGAAAGCAGCCGGGGAAAGGGGTGCGGTTACTGATTCTGTTTTAATATGAATGAAAAAGATTTGAAACAAAATATGCTACCGCTTTTCTTATCCGCTACAAAAGAGCTAAAGTGTATCCGGACTATCCCATTCCTGCTCACTGTAACTTCTCCAGTTTGTTACAATGACAGCAGCTGCCATTGGCTGATTGATGGACTGCGCAATGGCCCATTGGCTCCGCCCAGCTTCTAAACCCCGCCCCTCAGCCGTCACAGCCTATCAACACTCCGCAATCCCAAAACAGGCAGCCCTCCCAGCCCATCAGAGCAGAGCTATGCAAATAAACCCCGCCCACCACCGAGCACTGGAGAAATTGCTCCAAGGAGGGAAAGGGTCTGAAATTGCTGTTGATTTTGTTTGTTCCAGGGTTCAGTTGGTGAATTGCTCATTCAGAGAGCCAGTACAGACACGATGGGCCAAGTGACCTCCTTCTCCACTGCAATAATTCTGTGATTGTGTTCATTTCACATACAAATTCAGAGCAGGACTAGGCCACTCAGCCCCTCGAGCCTGCTCTGCTATTCAATAGGATCATGGCTGATCTGATTGGAACCTCGACTCCACATTCCTGACAGTCCCCAGTAACTGTTCACACCTCCTTTATCATCAATCTACCGACCTCTACCTTCAAAATATTGCAAAACAACAGCCGTTCCAATCAGTCGCAGCATGTTCCAGAAAAACACTGACAGCTTCACATCATCCTCCGAAATAACTGTTTGTAGCTGCCTTCCCCCCACACACACCCCTCTCCCCCACACACACCCTCTCCCCCACACACACCCTTCCCCCCACACACACCCCTCTCCCCCACACACACCCTTCCCCCCACACACACACCCTCTCCCCACACACCCCCTCCCCCCCACACCCCTCCCCACACACACACCCCTCTCCCCCACACACACCCCTCTCCCCCACACACACCCCTCTCCCCCACACACACCCTTCCCCCCCACACACACCCTCTCCCCCCCACACACACCCTCTCCCCCCCACACACACCCCTCTCCCCCACACACACCCCTCTCCCCCACACACACCCTCTCCCCCCACACACACACCCTTCCCCCCACACACACCCCTCTCCCCCACACACACCCTCTCCCCCCCACACACACACCCCTCTCCCCCACACACACCCCTCTCCCCCACACACACCCCTCTCCCCCACACACACCCTTCCCCCCCACACACACCCCTCTCCCCCACACACACCCCTCTCCCCCACACACACCCTCTCCCCCACACACACCCCTCTCCCCACACACACCCTCTCCCCCACACACACCCTTCCCCCCCACACACACCCCTCTCCCCCACACACACCCTTCCCCCCCCCACACACCCTTCCCCCCACACACCCCTCTCCCCCACACACACCCTTCCCCCCCACACACACCCTTCCCCCCCACACACACCCCTCCCCCCCACACACACCCCTCTCCCCCACACACACCCTTCCCCCCCCAACACACCCTTCCCCCCACACACCCCTCTCCCCCACACACACCCTTCCCCCCCACACACACCCTTCCCCCCCACACACACCCCTCCCCCCCACACACACCCCTCTCCCCCACACACACCCTTCCCCCCCACACACACCCTTCCCCCCCACACACACCCTTCCCCCCCACACACACCCCTCCCCCCACACACACCCTTCCCCCCCCCCACACACCCTTCCCCCCACACTCCCCTCTCCCCCACACACACCCTTCCCCCCCACACACACCCTTCCCCCCCACACACACCCCTCCCCCCCACACACACACCCCTCTCCCCCACACACACCCTTCCCCCCCACACACACCCTTCCCCCACACACACACACCCTTCCCCCCACACACACACCCCTCTCCCCCACACACACCCTTCCCCCCACACACACCCTTCCCCCCACACACACCCCTCTCCCCCACACACACCCTCTCCCCCCCACACACACACCCCTCTCCCCCAACACACACCCCTCCCCCCCACACACATCCCTCCCCCCCACACACACCCTTCCCCCCCACACACACCCTTCCCCCCCACACACACCCCTCTCCCCCACACACACCCTTCCCCCCCACACACACCCTTCCCCCCACACACACCCCTCTCCCCCACACACACCCTTCCCCCCACACACACCCTTCCCCCCCACACACCCTTCCCCCCCACACACACCCCTCTCCCCCACACACACCCTTCCCCCCCACACACACCCCTCTCCCCCACACACACCCTTCCCCCCCACACACACCCCTCTCCCCCACACACACCCTCTCCCCCCCACACACACACCCCTCTCCCCCACACACACCCTCTCCCCCACACACACCCTTCCCCCCACACACACCCCTCTCCCCCACACACACCCTCTCCCCCCCACACACACACCCCTCTCCCCCACACACACCCTCTCCCCCACACACACCCTTCCCCCCCAACACACACCCCTCTCCCCCACACACACCCTTCCCCCCCACACACACCCCTCCCCCACACACACCCCTCCCCCCCACACACACCCCTCCCCCCCACACACACCCTTCCCCCCACACACACCCTTCCCCCCACACACACACCCTCCCCCCACACACACCCTTCCCCCCAACACACACCCTTCCCCCCCACACACACCCTCCCCCCACACACACCCCCTCCCCCCACACACACCCCTCCCCCCCCACACACACCCTTCCCCCCACACACACCCTTCCCCCCCACACACACCCTTCCCCCCACACACACACCCTTCCCCCCCACACACACCCTTCCCCCCAACACACACCCTCCCCCCCACACACACCCTTCCCCCCCCACACACACCCCTCCCCCCCACACACACCCTTCCCCCCCCACACACACCCCTCCCCCCCACACACACACCCCTCCCCCCCACACACACCCCTCCCCCCCACACACACCCCTCCCCCCCACACACACCCTTCCCCCCCACACACACCCCTCTCCCCCACACACACCCCTCTCCCCCACACACACCCCTCTCCCCCACACACACCCTTCCCCCCCACACACACCCCTCCCCCCCACACACACCCTTCCCCCCCAACACACACCCCTCCCCCCCCCACACACACCCCTCCCCCCCACACACACCCTTCCCCCCCACACACACCCCTCCCCCCCACACACACCCCTCCCCCCACACACACCCTTCCCCCCCAACACACACCCTTCCCCCCCACACACACCCTTCCCCCCACACACACACCCCTCCCCCCCACACACACCCCTCCCCCCCCACACACACACCCTTCCCCCCACACACACACCCTTCCCCCCACACACACCCTCTCCCCCCCACACACCCTTCCCCCCCACACACACCCTTCCCCCCACACACACCCTTCCCCCCCACACACACCCTTCCCCCCCCACACACACCCTTCCCCCCCACACACACCCTTCCCCCCACACACACACCCCTCCCCCCCACACACACCCTTCCCCCCCCACACACACCCTTCCCCCCCACACACACCCTTCCCCCCCCACACACACCCCTCCACCCCACACACACCCTTCCCCCCCCACACACACCCCTCCCCCCCACACACACCCTTCCCCCCCACACACACCCTTCCCCCCACACACACCCTTCCCCCCCACACACACCCTTCCCCCCACACACACACCCCTCCCCCCCACACACACCCCTCCCCCCCACACACACCCTTCCCCCCCACACACACCCCTCTCCCCCACACACACCCTTCCCCCCCACACACACCCTTCCCCCCACACACACACCCCTCCCCCCCCACACACACCCTTCCCCCCCACACACACCCTTCTCCCCCACACACACCCTTCCCCCCCCACACACACCCTTCCCCCCCAACACACACCCCTCCCCCCCACACACACCCTTCCCCCCACACACACACCCTTCCCCCCCCACACACACCCTTCCCCCCCCACACACACCCTTCCCCCCCACACACACCCTTCCCCCCCAACACACACCCCTCCCCCCCACACACACCCTTCCCCCCACACACACACCCCTCCCCCCCACACACACCCTTCCCCCCCACACACACCCTTCCCCCCACACACACACCCTTCCCCCCCCACACACACCCTTCCCCCCCCACACACACCCTCTCCCCCCCACACACCCTTCCCCCCCACACACACCCTTCCCCCCCACACACACCCTTCCCCCACACACACCCCTCCCCCCCACACACACCCTTCCCCCCACACACACCCTTCCCCCCACACACACCCTTCACCCCACACACACCCTTCACCCCACACACACAACCTTCCCCCCACACACACACCATTCCCCCCCCACACACACCCTTCCCCCACACACACCCCTCCCCCCCACACACACCCTTCCCCCCCACACACACCCTTCCCCCCACACACACACCCTTCCCCCCCACACACACACCCTTCCCCCCACACACACCCTTCCCCCCACACACACACCCTTCCCCCCACACACACCCTTCCCCCCACACACACCCTCCCCCCCCACACACACACCTCTCCCCCCCCACACACCCCTCCCCCACACACACCCCTCCCCCACACACACCCCTCCCCCACACACACACCCTTCCCCCACACACACCCTTCCCCCCACACACACCCTCCCCCCCCACACACACACCTCTCCCCCCCCACACACCCCTCCCCCACACACACCCCTCCCCCACACACACCCCTCCCCCACACACACACCCTTCCCCCACACACACCCCTCCCCCCCCACACCCTTCCCCCCCACACACCCCTCTCCCCCCCACACACCCTTCCCCCACACACACCCCTCCCCCCCCACACACACCCCTCCCCCCACACACACCCCTCCCCCCACACACACCCTTCCCCCACACACACCCCTCCCCCACACACCCCCCACCCCCCCAAAACACCTCCCCCCTCACACACCCCTCCCCCCACACACCCCTCCCCCACACACCCTTCCCCCCACACACACCCCTACCCCCACCCACACCCCCAAAACACCTCCCCCCTCACACACCCCTCCCCCCCCACACCCCTCCCCCACACACACCCTTCCCCCACACACACACCCTTCCCCCCACACACACCCTTCCCCCCCACACACACACCCTTCCCCCCCACACACACCCTTCCCCCCACACACACACACACCCGTCCCCCCCACACACACCCTTCCCCCCACACACACCCCTCGCGCCCCACACCCCCAAAACAACTCCCCCCTCACACACCCCTCCCCCCCCACACCCCTTCCCCACACACACCGCTCCCCCCACACACACCCCTCCCCCCACACACACCCTTCCCCCCCACACACCCCTCCCCCCACACACACCCTTCCCCCCCCACACACACCCCTCCCCCCACACACACCCTTCCCCCCCACACACCCCTCTCCCCACACACACCCTTCCCACACACACACCCCTCCCCCCACAAACACCCCTCCCCCCACACACACACCCTTCCCCCCCACACACACCCTTCCCCCCCACACCCCTCCCCACACACACACCCCTCCCCCACACACACCCCTCCCCCCCACACACCCCTCCCCCCCACTCCCCACCCCCCACACCCTTCCCCCCCACACACACCCCTCCCCCCCACACACACCCCTCCCCCCCACACACACCCTTCCCCCCACACACACCCTTCCCCCCCACACACACCCTTCCCCCCCACACACACCCCTCTCCCCCACACACACCCTTCCCCCCCACACACACCCTTCCCCCCACACACCCTTCCCCCACACACACACCTCTCCCCCCACACACACCCCACACCCCTCCCCCCCACTCCCCACCCCCCACACCCCTCCCCCCCACACACACCCTTCCCCCCCACACACCCTTCCTCCCCACACACACCCCTCTCCCCCACACACACCCTTCCCCCCCACACCCACCCTTCCCCCCCACACCCACCCTTCCCCCCACACACACCACTCCCCCCACACACCCCTCCCCCCCACACACCCTTCCCCCCACCACACCCTTCCCCCCCGCACACACCCTTCTCCCCCACACACCCCTCCCCCCACACACACCCCTCCCCCCACACACACCCCTCCCCCCACACACACCCTTCTCCGCCCCACACAACCCTCTCCCCCACACACACCCTTCCCCCCCACACACACACTTTCCCCCCCCAAACACACCCTTCCCCCCACACACACACTTCCCCCCCACACACACCCCTCCCCCCACACACACCCCTCTCCCCCACACACACCCTTCCCCACACCCCTCCCCCCCACACACCACTCCCCACACACACACCCCTCCCCACACACACACCCCTCCCCCCCACACACCCCTCCCCCCACACACACCCCTCCCCCCCACACACACCCTTCCCCACACCCCTCCCCCCCCACACACCACTCCCCCACACACACACCCCCTCCCCACACACACACCCCTCCCCCCCACAGACCCCTCCCCCCATACACACCCCTCCCCCATACACACCCCTCCCCCCCACACCCCTCCCCCCACACACACCCCTCCCCCAACACACACCCCTCCCCCCACACACACCCCTCCCCCCCACACCACTCCCCCCCACACCCCACACCCCTCCCACCCCACACACACCCTTCTCCCCCCCCACACACACCCTTCTCCCCCCACACACACACTTCCCCCCCACACACACCCCTCCCCCCCACACACCCCTCCCCCCACACACACCCCTCCCCCCACACACCTCCCCCCCACACACACCCCTCCCCAACACACACCACTCCCCCCCCACACACCCCTCCCCCACACACACCACTCCCCCCCACACACACCTCCCCCCCACACACACCCCTCCCCCAACACACACCACTCCCCACACACACACCCCTCCCCACACACACACCCCTCCCCCATACACACCCCTCCCCCATACACACCCCTCCCCCCATACACACCCCTCCCCCATACACACCCCTCCCCCCCACACACCACTCCCCCCCCACACACACCCCTACCCCAACACACACCCCTCCCCCCAGACACACCCCTCCCCCCCACACACCACTCCTCCCCACACCCCACACCCCACACCCCTCCCCCCACACACCACACCCCCACACACACCCCTCCCCCCACTCCCCACTCCCCCTCACACACCCCAAACCCCCACACACCTCCCCGCCACACACACCCCTCCCCCCCCACACACCCCTCTCCCCACACACCCCCCTCCCCCCCACACCCCTCCCCACACACACACCCCTCCCCCCCACACCCCTCCCCCCAACACACACCCTTCCCCCCACACACACCCCTCCCCCCAACACACACCCTTCCCCCCACACACACCCCTCCCCCCCACACCCCTCCCCCCACACACACCCCACCCCCCATGCCCCACACCCCCAAAACACCTCCCCCCTCGCACACCCCTCCCCCCCACACACCCCTCCCCCCACACACACCCCTCTCCTGCACACCCCACACCCCCACACACCTTCCCGCCACACACACCCCAGCCCCACACACACCCCTCGCCCCACACACACCCCTCCCCCCACACCCCTCCCCCCCACACTCCCCTCCCCCCCCCCACACATCTCCCCCACACACTCCCCTCCCCCCCACACACACCCCTCCCCCCCCCCCACACACACTCAGTGACTCTCAACACAATACTTATTTGAATGGCTGGAACAAGGAAGAATTCTTAATACTGTAAAATTATTGCAATTGCTCACAGGAACAAGAAAGTCTCCATGTAAGATTTGGGATGTATTCCAGAGCTTTCTAAAAGCTCAAAAGGAGAATAATGGCAGTGACTGGCTACACTAGATTGTAACACGATATTGAGAGCAGGTTTTCCACAGCCTGTCCAATTCGGCTGCGATTTGGTATAAATAGAGTGTAAGATGCCAGTGAGATGTGTCATGTTATGAATCGTGAACCTGAGAGGTGGGATTTCCGCTGGGGACTGAGTTCATCGAAGCTTCCTGATCTTCCTGGCTTTCGGCAAGTGCAGGCGGTGACAGTCGCTGGGAGCCTTCTGATTGCACACAGCAGCATCAAGACCTGCATCACACTGCTCATAGCAAGGCCATGGTGTGGGAACTCCCTGCTATTACATCCAACAGCAACAACCTGCATTTATGTAGCACCTTTAACATAGTAAAGCTTCCCAAGGCTCTTCACAGGAGTGATTATCAAAACTAAATTTGACACCAGGTCACATGAGATATTAGGACAGGTGATCAGAAACTTGGTCAAAGAGGTAGGTTTTAAGGAACATCGTAAAGGAAGATGAGGAAGTAGAGAGGTTTAGGGAGGCAATTTCAGAGCTTAGGTCCCAAGCAGCCGAAGGCATGGCTGCCAATGGTGGAGCGATTAAAATCGGGATGTGCAAGGGGCCAGAATTGGAGGAGCGCAGAGATCTCAGAGGCTTGCAGCGGCTGGAGGCAAATGAAGATGTACGGTGATCATTAATATCCAAATATTTCCAATCCAGAGGATGTGTAGAATCCTTAATCAAATGCTTCAAAACACAAGAGCAACAAAAATTGTCATACTTACATGTACAGAGGATATTTCCACCTGTAAGGGAGACTAGAACTAGGGGCCATCAATATAAGACAGTCGCTAATACATCCAATAGGGAATTCAGGAGAAATTTCTTTACCCAGAGAGTGGTTAGAATGTGGAATTCACTATCACAGGGAATGGCTGAGGTGGATAAAGTAGAAGCTGGATAAACACATGAGGCATAAAGCAAACGGAGTGTGGAGATAGGAGTTTGGTGAGTGGCGATTTCGGTGAAGGAGGAGGAGGTGCTCCTTTTTTCCATTTTTTGCTTTTTTCTGCTTTTTTCACCCTCCAGTATTTGGTTCTTGCTTCAGTGCAGTAGAAGGAGCTGGTTGGTGAGTAACTGGTAAGCTATTCTACTTATAATAAATAGTCTGTAAAGTTAAAGTATGGCAGGGCAGCTTGGCCGAGTGGAATGTACAGCCTGTGGCATATGGAAAGTCATGGACTCACCATGTGTCCTAGACAAACACATCTGCAGGAGGTATTACCGGCTGCACAAGTTTAAGCTCCGGGTTTCGGAACTCGAGCGGCGGCAGGAGTCACTGTGGTGCATCCGTGAGGCAGAGAACTATGCGGATAGCATGTTTAGAGGAGGTCGTCACACCACAGATTAGGACCATGCAGGCAGATAGGGAATGGGTGACCACCAGGCAGTCTAAGAGAACCAGGTAGGTAGTGCAAGAGTCCCCAGATATGATATCACTTGCTAATCAGTTTTCCATTTTGGATACTGGTGAGGGTGATGGTTCCTCACAGGAGTGAAGTCAGAGCCAAGCTTGTGGCACCACAAGTGGCTCAGCTGCACAGGAGGGGAGGAAGAAGAGTGGAAGAGCAGTAGTGATAGGGGACTCGTTAGGTAGGTGAACAGACAGGCATTTCTGCGACAGTAAACATGATTCCAGATGGTGTGTTGCCTCCCTGGTGTCAGGGCCAAGGATGTCACAGAACGGCTGCAGGACATTCTTCTGGGGGAGGGTGAACAGCCAGAGGTCGTGGTCCACATTGGCACCAATGACATAGATAAGAAGGGGGTTGGAGTCCTGAAAGCAGATTGAGGGAGCTAGGAAGGAGGTTAAAAAGCAGGACTTCAAAAGCAGTAATCTCAGAATTACTCCCAGTCCCGTGTGCGAGTGAGTATAGGAATAGGAGAATTGAACAATTGAGCACATGGCTGGAGAACTGGTGTAGGAGGGAGGGCATCAGATTTCTGAGGCATTGGGACCAGTCTGGGGCAGGTGGGACCTGTTCATGATGGTTGCATCTCAGCAGGACTGGGATGAATATCCTCACAGGGAGATTTGCTAGTGCTGTTGGAGAGGGTTTAAACTAAATTGTCAGGGGGATGGGAACCTGAGAGGGAGCTCAGATTGGAGGGAGGCAAAACTGGTAACTAGCCAGGGGTGTGGGAGCCAGGAGTAAGTATCAGAGAGGAATACCAAGGTGCACAGAATACTGGCACTAGAGTAGAGAATAGTTCTTTATTAGGTGGGGTCAGAGTAAGGGATAAAGTAATAAAGTCTGAATCAGGATTAATGTGCCTTTATGTGAATGCATGGAGTGTGGTTAATAAGACTGGGGAGGTACAGGCACAGATTGACATGTGGAAATATGATGTTGTGGCTATAACAGAGACCTGGCTCAAAGAAGGGCAGAACTGGGTGTTAAATATTCCTGGATACAAGGTGTTCAGGAAAGACAGGAAAGGGAAAAAAGGGGGAGGGGTGGCGGTATTGATTGAGGAGAGCATTGCAGTGCTTGAGAAAAAGGATGTCCCAGAGGGGTCGAGGACAGAATCAATTTGGCTAGAGCTAAGGAACAAAAAAGGTGCAGTTATATTGCTCGGTGTTGTCTATAGACCACCAACTAGTGGGAAGTAGGTGGAGGAACAAATTTGCAAGGAAGTTACAGAGAGGTGCAAAAATTATAGGGTAATTATAATGGGGGGCTTTAACTATCCAAACATAGACTGGGATAATAGTGTAAAGGGCAGTGAGGGGCAAGAGTTCCTAGAGTGTGTTCAGGAAAATTTTCTACACCTCAGGGAATGAGGTGGGTCAAGTGGATCAAGTATCAGTAAGAGAGCATTTAGGGGATAGTGATCATTGTATCATAAGGTTTAGGCTGACTATGGAAAACGACAATGGACAATCCAGACTAAGAATAATTAACTGGGGGAAAGGTAACTTCAATGGGGTAAGAATGGAGCTGGGATGAATAAATTGGAGTCAAAAGTTGGCAGGAAAACCAGTAGCAGAACAATGGGCTACCTTCAAAGGAGAGATAGTTCAGGCACAGTCCAAGGTATGTTCCTTCGAAGGGGAAAAGTAGGGCAAACAAATCCAGAGCTCCCTGGATGACAAGAGAGGTAGAGATTAAGATAAAGAGGAAAAGTGCTTATGACAGATGCCAGGTAGAAAATACTATGGAGAACCAGGCTGAATATAGAAGGTCCAGAGGGGAAGTGAAAAACAAATAAGAGAAGCAAAGAGAGAGCATGAAAAGAGACTGGCAGCTAACATTAAAAGGAAATCCCAAAGTTTTCTATAGACATATAAAGGGTAAAAGGGTAGTAAAAGGAGGAGTGGTGCTGATTAGGGGCCATAAAGGGGATTTACACATGGAGGCAGAGGGCATAGCTGAGGTATTAAATGAATGACTTTAGGGCGGCACAGTGGCGCAGTGGTTAGCACCGCAGCCTCACAGCTCCAGGGACCCGGGTTCGATTCCGGGTACTGCCTGTGTGGAGTTTGCAAGTTCTCCCTGTGTCTGCGTGGGTTTTCTCCGGGTGCTCCGGTTTCCTCCCACAAGCCAAAAGACTTGCAGGTTGATAGGTAAATTGGCCATTATAAATTGTCACTAGTATAGATAGGTGGTAGGGAAATATAGGGACAGGTGGGGATGTTTGGTAGGAATATGGGATTAGTGTAGGATTAGTATAAATGGGTGGTTGATGTTCGGCACAGACTCGGTGGGCCGAAGGGCCTGTTTCAGTGCTGTATCTCTAATCTAATCTAATCTAATACTTTGCCTCTGTCTTTACCATGGAAGAAGATGCAACCCAGGCAATGGTGAAAGAGGAGGTAATTCGGACACTAGAAGGGCTTAAAAATGATAAAGAGGACATATTAGATAGGCTGCTTGTACTTAAAGTGGATAAAGAACCAGGACCAGATGAAATGCATCCAAGGATACTGAGGGAAGTGAGGGTGGAAATCGTGGAGACACTGGCCATAATTTTTCAGTCTTCCTTAGATTTCGGGGTGTGCCAGAGGACTGGAGAATTGCAAACCTTATACTCTTGTTCAAAAAAGGGTACAAAGATAAGCCCAGCAACTACAGGCCAGTCAGTTTAACATCAGTAGTGGGAAAACTTCTAGAAAAAATAATTTGGGACAAAATTAATAGTCACATGGACAAATGTGGGTTAATTAAGGAAAGCCAGCATGGATTTCTTAAGGGAAAATAATGTGTAACTAACTTGCTGGAGTTTCTTTGAGGAGGTAACAGAGAGGGTTGATGAGAGTAATGCTGTTGATGTGGTGTACATGGTCTTTCAAAAGGCATTTGATACAGTGCCACACAACAGACTTGTGAGCAAACTTATAGCTCATTGAATAAAAGGGACAGTAGCAACATGGATACGGAATTGGCTGAGTGACAGGAAACAAAGAGTAGTGGTTAATGGATGTTTTTGGGCTGGAGGAATGTTTGTAGTGGAGTTCCCCAGGGATCAGTGTTGGGACCCTTGCTTTTCCTGATATATATTGACCTAGACCTTGGTGTACAGGACACAATTTCAAAGTTTGCAGGTGATACGAAACTTGGAAGCATTGTGAACTGTGAGGAGGATAGTATAGAATTTCAAAAGGAGTTGGTGGAATGGGCAGACAGGTGGCAGATGAAGTTCAATGCAGAGAAATGTGAAGTGATTCATTTTGGTAGGAAGAACATGAAGAAACAATATAAAATAAAGGGTATAATTCTAAAGGGGGTGCAGGAGCATAGAGAGCTAGGTGTATATGTGCCTAAATCATTGAAGATGGCAGGACAGGTTGAGAGAGCAGTTAATAAAGTATACAGTATCCTGGGCTTTATTAATAGGGGCATAGAGTACAAGAGCAAGGAAGCTATTGTTACAACCTGGTGAGAAAGGGGTCTAGGGTTCCCTCTCAGCCTTCACCTGGTCTTACTGTAATAGGGTTTAATTTTAAACACACCGTGTTTTTAGCTCCCCCTTGGTGAATCCATTGTTAACTGCTTTCCAATTATAAGCCAAAGAAACCAGCACAAACAGGCTTGCTTAGGTTCAAAGAAGGGTTGAAATTTATTAAACTTAAACTCTAATTCGGTTAACGCCTACGGAAACACGACATGCCCATGCTGGCATGCATACGCGATACACACATGCAGATTGAGACAGAACAGAGCAGAAGAAATAAAGTGGAAATGTTTGAGGCAATCTCTGAAGAGGATTTTTGTTACAGATCTTCGAACTCACTGTAGAGTCCTTGATTGTAGGTAGACCTTGCTTTTCATTGGGGCCCAGTATTCTTCTTAAATCTTATTCGCTGTAGGAGACTTTTCCCTCTTGGGGTTCATGTGTCTTCAGTGAATTTGGGGTTCCGTGACAAAAAGATGGGAGCAGACAGGAGAGGCTGTGGTGAACCAACCAGGAGATGTCTTTTCTGTCCAGGAGCAAACAGACACACTGAGTTCAAACTGTTCATACAATTCAGAAAAAAATGGGTTGCCAAGCAGGCTAGTCACGTGACCAGCTAGTGTGACCATGTCTGTTTGTGGATACTCTGGTCTTAGCCAACCCTGGAATGTCTTTTCTTACACACAATACCTTGTGCTCAAAGACCATTGTGGGTTAAACTGGATAAGGGTAGTAACCCCTTTGTCTCCACAAGCACTGTCGTTAATATGCAAATGTCTTTCCAGCCAGGGGCCTGGTGACTTTTTGAACAAGTCCTTTCTTCACTTCAGCAACAGTTTTCAAATCATTGGTCATATGACAAAATTAATATCCCTCATTCTTGGCAGGTGGGGGTCTAGCATGACATTATGTTAAACATATAAGACACTAGTTTGGTCTCAGCTGGAGTATTGCATCCAGTTCTGGGCACCGCACTTTAGGAAAGATTTGAAGGCATTGGAGAGATTACAGAAAAGATTCAGGAGAATGGTTCCAGGGATGAGGAATTTCAGTTATGAAGATAGATTGGAGAAGTTAGGACTGTTTTCCTTGGAGAAGAGAAGGCTGAGAGGTGATTTGATAGAGGTATTCAAAATCATGAGGGGTCTGGACAGAGTAGATGGAGAGAAACTGGTCCCACTTGTAAAAGGATCATGAATAAGAGGGCACAGATTTAAAGTATTTGGTAAGAGAAGCAAAAGTGACATGAGGAAAAACTTTTACACGCAGCAAGTGGTTAAGGTCTGGAATGCGCTGCCTGAGAACGTGGTGGAGGCAGGTTCAATTGAAGCATTCAAAAGGGAATTAGACAGTTATATGAGAAGGAAGAATGTGCAGGGTTATGGGGAGAAGGCAGGGGAGTGGCACTAGATGAATTGCTTTTTTGGAGAGCTGGTGCAGACACGATGGGTCAAATGGCCTCCTTCTGCACTGTAACAATTCTGTGATTCTCTGTGACTCTGTGAATGGGATATGCTAATAGGGTGAGATGAAAAGGGGTGTGAGGAGGCTCGTATGGAGCATAAACACCAGCACAGCTCAGTTGGACTGAATGGCCTGTTTCTGTGCTCTAGTCTCCATGTAATTCTATGTAGTAACAATGGCTGGGATTTTACATGCAGAGCCAAGGATTGGCCACCGGGACTGGAAGCGGGAGGTGCTCCCAACCCAATCCCTGATTGAACTGCTATCTCACCCCAGCTGGTTAATTAACTGTTGGCAGGCTTGGGGGGAGGGTGGGGTGGGTTGGCAGAGGGCAGGTGACCATTCTGGGGATGGAAGCGGGCAATGAAGCAATGGCCACAGCGTCAACTGATGCCGATGGATGTGCTGGCAGCATCTTTAAAGGACTGCCAGCACGGGAATGCAGCCGAAGCATCTCTGAAGACCCAACCAGCTGTCTAGGCCTACCAGTGGGAAAAGGCCAACAGGTCAGCAAAGCAGACATTGTGAAGGCCAGAGGATCAAGGCATGGCAGAAGGAAGATCCCAGGTTGCCCCATGGCTCAGTGACAACTCTCTGCATGTACCCCTCCAGGGTACACAGGAGAGGCTAGAGGTCTTCTTCCCCAGGGACAAGGAGGAGGAGATTTGCCTGCCTGACCAAGCAAGCCCGGATGGAGGTGACGGAGGAGATCAGCAGCCGTGGAGTGGTCTGGAGAACCTGGCTGCAGTACCATAAGTGAGTGAATGGCCTTCTTCATTCCATTAAGGTGAGAACCCCATACCTCAGCCCCCTCAGGGTTAACAAATGGATAACTGTGAGGGTGCAGTTGTTGGGGAGGGAGAGCCCACCCAGTCAGTGGCAATGGGGTCAGGCTGCAGCAGTTCCCCTAAAATGAATGGATACTGCTTGGTCAACGGGTGTTAGTCTGCCAGTGGCAACCCTTACGGGGTCACTCCAGAGTAGCTGAAAGCCAGATATGTTCGAGTGCCTCCAAAACGAATCGCTAGGCTGCCACTCACATAGGCATTGTGCCTGTTATTGTGGAGCAACTAACATTTCTCTTCTTTGTTCCTGCAGGAGAAGAGAGCCCACAATGCCAAAGAAAGGGTCCAGATCAGCGGAGGGGGTGCCATTTCTCACTATCCTCATGCCCATGGAAGAGGGGTCTCTGCAGCATAGCAGCCACTCCATTGCAGATGGTGAGGCAGGTGTCAGGCACAAGAGGGTGAGTAGCCTCATGACCGGGCAAAAGGGAGCCTTAGGCAAGCACAAGGGATGGTGTTCCGTGTCCTCCACTTTATAGATATCAATCTGATGACCAGCTGATTCTGGAGGCTTGTGTTTGGAAGGGAAAAACCCTTTGATCTTTCTGTTCTCACAAGCAGGTCATCCACAAGAAAGAAGAGCTGCCGTCTCTGGGGACAGCCATCCACCTCTGAGGAGAAGGAGGGGACCACAGGAGATCCAGCGTCACATCATTCCATTGCACCCTTCACCAGACAAACATACGAATTAGGAACGGGAGTAGGCCAATCGGCCCCTCGAGCCTGCTCCACCATTTAATACGATCATGGTGGATCTGATTGTGGCCTCAACTCTACTTTCCTACCTACCCAGATACCCTGTGACTCACTTGTCAATCAAGAATTTATCTAACTCAGCCTTAAAAATATTCAATGATCCAGCCTCCACTGCTCTCTGGGGTAGAGAATTCCACAGACTAACAACCGTCTGAGAGAAAAAAAACTCCTTGTCTCCGTCTTAAATGGGAGATCCCGAATTTTTAAACTGTGTGTCCTCGTTCGAGTCTCTCCCATAAGGGGAAACATCTTCTCAGCATCTACCCTGTCAAATCCCCTCAGGATCTTATATGTTTCAATAAGATCAACTCTCATTCTTCTAAACTCCAATGGATACAGACCCAACCTGTCCAACCTTTCCTCATAAGATAACCACCCCCATCCCAGGAATCAGACAAATGAACCTTCTCTGAACTGCTTCTAATGCAATTATATCCTTTCTTAAGTAAGGAGATCAAAACTGTACACAATACACCAGATGTGATCTCATCAGTGCCCTATACAGCTGTAGCAAAACTTCCCTACTTTTATATCCCCTTGCAATAAATGACAACATTCCATTAGCCTTCCTAATCACTTGCTGTACCTGCATACTAACCATAGAGTTCTGCAATCTCTCTCCATTTAAATAATATACTGTATTCCAGATTGTAACCACACATTGCGTAAAAAAGGTTTTCCTCATGTTGCCTCTGGTTCTTTTGCCACTCACCTTATATTGGTGTCCTCTGATTCTAGATACTTCCACCAATGGGAACAATTTCTATCTACTCTGTCTACATTAGATTAGATTAGAAATACAGCACTGAAACAGGCCCTTTGGCCCACCGAGTCTGTGCCGAACATCAACCACCCATTTATACTAATCCTACACTAATCCCATATTCCCAACAAACATCCCCACCTGTCCCTATATTTCCCTACCACCTACCTATACTGGTGACAATTTATAATGGCCAATTTACCTATCAACCTGCAAGTCTTTTGGCTTGTGGGAGGAAACCGGAGCACCCGGAGAAAACCCACGCTGACACAGGGAGAACTTGCAAACTCCACACAGGCAGTACCCGGAATCGAACCCGGGTCCCTGCAGCTGTGAGGCTGTGGTGCTAACCACTGCGCCACTGCGCCGCCCTAGATCTCTCATGATTTTGAACACCACTATCAACCTCCTCTCGACCTTCTCTTCTCTCCATTTAAATAATATACAGCTTTTCTATTCTTCCTGCCAAAGTGGACAAATTCACATTTCCCACATTATACTCCATCTGACAAGTTTTTGCCCACTCACTTAACCTATCTATATCCCTTTGCAGCCTCCTTATGTCCTCTTCACAACTTACACTCCCACCTATCTTTGTGTCATCAGCAAATTCAGCAACCACACATTAAGTCCCTTCATCCAAGTCATTGATATAAATTGTAAATAGTTGAGACCCAGCACTGATCCCTGTGGCACTCCACTAGTTACAGGTTGCCAACCCGAAAATGCCCCATTTATTCCTATTCTCTGCTTCCCGTTAGCAAACCAATCTTCTATCCCTGCTAATATGTTACCCCCTACACCATGAGCTCTTATTTTGTGTAGTAACCTTTGATGTGGCACCTTATCAAATGCCTTTTGGAAATCCTAGTACACTACATCTACAGGTTCCCCTTTATCCACCTTACTTGTTACTTGCTCATAGAACTCTAATAAATTAGTTAAACACAATTTCCCTTTCATAAAACCATGTTGACTCTGCCTGATTGCATTAAGACTTTCTAAGTGCCCTGCTATAACCTCCTTAATAATAGATTCTAGCATTTTCCCTATGATGGAAGTTAGGCTAATTGGCCTGTAGTTTCCTGCTTTCTGTCTCCTTCCTTTCTTGAATAGAGGAGATACATTGGCTATTTTCCAATCTGATGGGACCTTTCCAGAATTGAGGGAATTTTGGAAAATTACAACCAATACATCCACTATCTCTGCAGCCACTTCTTTTAAGACCCCAGGATGGAGGCCATCAGGTCCCAGGGACTTGTCAGTCTTTGGTTCTAATAGTTTTCTCAGTACCCTTTCGCTAGTGATTGTAATTGTTTTTAAGTTCCTCCCTCCCTTTTACCTCTTGATTTACAAGTATTTATGGGATGTTATTTGTGTCTTCTGCAGTGAAGACAGACAAAATATCTGTTCAACGCTTCTACCAATTCTTTATTTCCCATTATTAATTCCCCAGACTCATTCTCTAAAGGACCAACACTCACTTTAATTTCTCTTTTCCTTTTTAAATACTTGTAGAAACTCTTACTATCCATTTTTATATTTCTAGCTAGCTTTCTTTCATACTCTAATTACTTCCTCCTTATTTTTTTCATCAATCCTTGCAGGTTTTTAAATTCCGTCCAATCTTCTGACCTACCTCTAATCCTCGCAGAATTGTCCACTTTTTCTTTCAATTTGATAACATCCTTAACTTCCTTAGTTAGCCACGGATGGTGCAGCCTTCTCGTAGAGTCTATCTTTCTCACTGGAACGTATCTTTGCTGATTGTTATGAAATATCTCCTAAATGTCTGTCACTGCATCGCTACTGTCCTACCCTTTAACCTAATTTCCCAGTTCATTTTTGCCTTCAGACCCTTTATTTAAGTTTAAAACACTAGTCTTAGACCCACACTTCTCACCCTCAAACTGAATGTGAAATTCTATCATATTATGATCACTGCTACCTAGAGGCTCCTTTACTATGAGGTCATTAATTAATCCTGTCTCATTACACATTACGCAGATACCCTCACATTAGTGGGTATGCATTGGCACTTAGATTTTGGGTCACGACCTGGTGAGACCACCACACACGCGCCTGACCAGCTGTCGGAGGCTGTGACACCAAGGCTGCTGACACTCGGAGGAGTGTGGGAAACCAGGTCAATGCTGAGCCTCAAGCTGATGACATGACTTTGGAGTCGTCAGTCAGGTAGTAGGTGCTGGACGTACAGCGTGAGGTGTGTGAAGACCTGGCGGAGATTCCAGAGGGTATGTGCACCCTGGCTCGGACAGTGGAAGAGTGCATCCAGGCTATGAGTGCTGCCATTTTCCTCATGTCTGTGCACGTAGCCTCCTCCAACGAGAGGTTGGCGACTTTCATGGAGAGCCAGATGAAATAGGCCAGTCAGTGGATGCCGGAGATGCGCACAGACCTGCATACCATCGACTTGTCGATGAGCTCAATGGAGCAGTGGCAAGGCGAGAAGGGAACGTGGCACCTGGAGTCTCCACCAGGTCCTTATCAATCACAAGTTAGCAGAGAGGTACAAGTGTGCCTTGCGAGGGAGGAGGAGAGGCTGCCTTCTACATCTGGGGGTTCCTCTCAGGGCGCTGCTGCTGTGGACAGCAACTCATCTGCCAGATGCACCAGCTCCTTAAGTTACCACGACAACAGAGGGGGGTCCCTACATGTGCAGGAGGCCCCTCAGTGTGCCGAGGCCCTCCAAGCCTTCGGCAGCCAGAGGACAGCTGCCAAGGTCATCACAAGCCACGGGCCTGCAAGGTCAGTAGCCTGCCTCCACCACAGCTGGCAGCGCTGGGGGGCGGGGGGGGGGGGGGGGTGGAGGGGGCACCACATAGGTGCACAGTAAAGATTTCAGAAAACACACTAGATGCACTTGTGCTTCATGGGTGAATAAATTGTTAGGGAGTTACTGCTTGTGTCTGTATAGAAAGTGTTCTGCATTATGTCGACATTTCCATCTATTACTGGAGGCCCTTTGTGAGTACAGGAGTACCCTGGCTTGCCCTACGGGCTGATTGGAAGAGACCAGAGTGTCTGTGGTCATTGTATTGACTGTGCAGAAGTACCAGGTGACACTTGGAGCAGGAGCCTGGGCTGCAGCTGAGGTAAACGGCAATAGTGAAGGTGGGCCTTTTTTGATTGGAAGGATGATGTAGGAAGGATCATCTGAAACGTGTATGTATAAGGGTCTCCTGAGCCTCCCTAGTGCCTCTGTCATTGCGCCTTCCATGCAGTCCATTATGTCTTTCAGAATGCTACGGTTGATCATCAGCTTCCTCATATTCCTCCTCATCTGAGGATACCTCACACTCCACTATATCCTCATTGGTCAGGGCCTCCCTCCTCTGCAGTGCCAGATTGTGCAAAGCACAACAGATCACCACAATCCAGGAGAACCCTCACTGGGGCTGATTGAGGTGAAACAATCCAGGCACCTGAATCTCATCTTCAGAAGACCTATGGTCTGTTCGATAATGGCTCGGGTCACCATGTGACTGGTGTATTTCTCCTCTGCCTCCATCCTAGGGTTCCTCACTGGAGGTAGTGGCCATCTCTGGCGGTAGTTACAGACCAGTTGGACATTGAGGGAATGGAATACTTTCTTGCCAATGCATACCAATCAACGTGAGAGTATCTGGTTAATGTGTAATGAGACAAGATTAATTAATAACCACATAGTAAAGGAGCCTCTAGGCAGCAGTGATCATAACATGCTTGAATTTGGCATTCAGTTTTATAGTGTGAAATGTGGGTCTAAGACTAGTGTCATAAGTTTAAATCAAGGCAATTACAAGGGTATGAAGGTAAAAGTGAACTGGGAAATTAAGTTAAAGAGTAGGACAGTAGAGATGCAAGGCTGGCCTGTGGAAGGCCTAATGACCATATGTGTGCTGCCTGTCACACCTTGTACCTGGGGGAATCCAGCGATGGCCCTGAAGCCAATGGTTCTCTCAGACAGACTGTTCAGATCACTGTGATAATGGCTGTATTGGCTGGCCCTCCTGAAGAGGGCATTGATCACCACTTGGATGCAATGATGTGCCACTGATTGGGTGATGCCACATGTCTCCACTGGGCCCCTGGAATGAACCAGAGGCATAGAAATTAAGGGCCACAGTGACCTTCACTGGTACTGGCATCAGGTGACCACCAATGTTAATGGGGCCCAGCTCATTTGTCATCATGGCACAAAGATCTGTGACCGTCTCTTGGGAGAGGAACAGTCTCCAGCGACAGTGCCACTTTGGCATCTGGAGGTAGTTTATCCTTTGTCTGCATACCATTTCTACAGGGTACCTTCTTCTCCGTGCTGGAGCCTGCTCGTGGTCTCCTCTGCAGCCTTCTGTCGCTTCCCACCCTGAGGCTGCTCCTGCAGGTGGCCATGACGTTGCTCCTGTTTGGACCCCTGTGACTGCAGCTCCCTCCCTCTCAGATTCCCCCCCTCGCTGAAGGACCCACCTCCTGAGTGGACAATGCCCATGGCAGGTGGGTACTCCTGGTCTCGAGGGCCACTCTCCCGGATGCTTCCTCCAACCAGCCGACCCTACCCCCTCTCAGCCCTCTCTCAATGCACCCAAGTGCCAGCAGCCAGATGGCATTATGGAGGTTTGTCCCCAGAGCCCTGGCACCTGAACCCCCTCCCCCCCTTGCCACAATAGGATATGGCTGTGCTGCTGCAGCCTTCCTGTGAAGACACATTGCCTCACCTGACAGCTGCCGAATTCAACACAGACCTGCCACCCTGATATACCCATCGGGGCCCCAATGCAGTTTGTGTAAAATTGGCACGGGCCTGTAAAATCCCAGTCAATTGGAACTATAAGTGCCTTAGTACCTTGTTTTCAGATCCGCATGCAGGTTCCAATAGACATGCCATCTGCCCCTCATAAAATCGGTGCCTGACGTGATGATGCGGAACTCTGTTCCAATGCCACCCCATGTGATTTTATGCCCCACCCCCCACCTGCAGGGCTTTCCGCGAAGGGGCCAAAAAATCCCAGCCATAAATTCAGTATGAAAAAATAAATCATTGATTTTTTTTCAAAATTCAAAACATTATCTTCAATTTCCATTAAAGCATTTAGAAAATGACTATAATACATCTTGTAGGATATTCTAACTTGTGTATGCATGTAGAGGAATTTTCCTGTAAGCAACATATCCTTAGTGATAGTGAATTTCCATTTGTAGGAGCTCATGCTGAATTTGTCATGTACTTAGGGGCTCTCCATATCTTGTGTCACCTTTGCTCAAGTTATTATGGACTTGAGCACATAATCGAGATTGATACTTCAACACAGCACTGAACTATTGCTGCAGGCATCTATTTTGAATGACATTTCATCCAATTCTGATTGTAAGATTGACTTTACAATCCCATGGCATTATTCATGGAAAAGTGAAGAGTTCTCTGGGTGAGCTGACCAATATTCCACTCTCAACCAACAACACCAAAAAGAATGATAGTATTTCATTAATTTATTGTTTACAGGACTTTGCAATGGGGATAGATACTGCATTCACCTGCATGACAGTGACTTCAAACTGAAATCATCGAGAATGTAATAGGCTGCTTAAATGTAAAAGTGAGAGAATGAAGGAGAACAGAATGAAACTCGGCTGTAATATGATCACAGGTTAACAGCCTCCTGGCGCAGTCTAGGGTGACGTGAAGAATGAGCATTTGGACAGGGTAGCAGAGGGTAGCAGTGCCTGCTGAACTAAACCTGCTTTAAGAGAGAAGGAAGACAGATATTTAAACAAATGAAGAGCACAATATTTATGTGATGTAACAGGAAGTAAAGACTATATTTTCTGTTCCTTATTTAAAAAAAAATCCACTACCTGAATGTGGGGATTGGCCTTAAATTTCCAAAGTGCATACCTCTTCATTCTGATTCTCTTATTCATTGTACTAGTGGAATTATGGGGAAATTCTACACTTCCTGAAGATCAGCAACTTAATACATAGCAGAGTGTTTTTATGAAATACGGCAGAGAGATTGAGTCCCTGCACGAAAACTGGCACCAAGGATGACTTTCAGGAGGCAAACTTATTTCTTTGATTAGACCAGCACACCTCCCACCCTGAGAGAGTGGCAAAGTGTCACTGTAAAATGCTGACTGCCCATTAGCCCACATTACCCCACTCCGGACTCAACACCAGGGAATGCCACACCTGGCATAGGTGTCCACCCCTGCTATGTTGATGACCTCCTTCATGGGATTTGGGAGAGAGTCAGCACCAGGCCAGACTGGTGGACAGACACCAGCATTTCTGGAGACATAGACGCTCACCAGGAATTTCTAGTCCAAAATATTTAATAAAGAGAAAGGTGATTATCCAGATTTCCTTGTCTAAAATTGCAGTGGAAACAAATTCAATCACAACTTTCAAAACAGAATTGGATAAATACTTGAAGTGGAAAGATTTTCAGTCTTTGTGGAGTGAAGATCAATACAATAAGCTTTCTGGAGGAAGCTACATTTCCAGAAAGGACCATCTAGTCACAGCTGGATTCCACAGGCATTTATATCAATTACACCAGAGATTTCCTCTTTGAAATGTTAAATGGTTGTCAAACTTGTAGACACCTGTTGGATGCTCTAGGCTTTCTCTTGAAGCCAGGTTATATGATATGTAAGTTAAGTGTCAAAAGCAATCAAATCAGCAGAATGACCAGATGGGTGTTTGCTATATACTTAAATAGTAAAATTGATTAATAACATGACTGCCCTCCTCTAGTGTGAAGGAATCGGTTTGATCTGAGGTGTTACAACCTGCTTGGAACAGTCGAAGTGTTACTGTTACTTATTCTCCTGTCCTCATTTGTTTGTATCGACATTGTGGCAGAAAGAGTGGTTCTGTAGAGCTGAAATGTTTGTGTTACATGGATCAAAGACTGTCTGAAAAGATTCTGGAAAGGACATTAAGATCTTGGACTTTTGAAAATTATTTTTGAGGCAGTTTATATTATTAAGTGAAGCAATATATTGCTGATATGTGCTGCTTCTGTGTAATTATAAATTCGTATAAATAAATGTCCCTAGCATTTTTAGCCTGACAGAGTGATGTTTTTCACCTTTTCCTGTGGTATATGGGAGGTATATGGTAATAAAATGCTTAACACAGTAGCAAAAAGGATAATTGATATTTCTACAGCACATTCTCCCACATGTGACATGTTTACGATCAGAGGTCTACTTATGGAACCTACCATTTTGCCGAGTAGAGAATGGGAAGAATGTCTGGAGTGAGATAGAGACTTATGTGCAGATATCTTGGAACAGAAGATACTGAACACGTCATGGATGCTGAACGATGACTTGCAGATGAACTACAGTGCATCACAATAGAAAATTTCCATGTAAGCTCTGTTTTAATGGACACTTTACTGCTGACCTTCAAAATATCTTCTTCTACTCCTCTAAGTTCCCAAGAATAGGAGGTGGCAGAGTTAAATGGCCAACATTGGATGTTACAGGTATTTAACTAACAGCGTTGTCTGTTAATACCTGCTTTATAGATCTTGCTGAGTGGACAGATATGTGCGGAGATGTCTTGTCTTTCTCTGGGTCAGTGTCATCTTCTGCTCTTGTCAGAAATTGGGTTTCATCACCTACCTGCTCCAGACCAATGATTTCCATTGTTATACCTTAAATCATTCTTGTGGGTGCATTCCAACTTCCCACATCTTCAGATTTCTATCCTTGCCTTAAGATTTACATAAGCTTTTGGTAACATGTCCAGGTAAACAAACAATTCCATTTTAGGTATCGGTTATCTTATGCTATCACTTTAAGATTCCACTTTAGTCTTTGAAAGCAATGAGGTATCACAACAAAGCTTGTTTAAACACCAACAACAAATTGCATATATAAATAGTGTCTTTAACACAGTAAAACATCCCAAGGGGCTTCACAGGAGTGATTATCAAACAAAATAAAGCGATATTAGGACAGGTGGCCAAAGCTTAGTCATAGAGATAGGTTTTAAGGAGCGTCTTAAAGGAGGAAAGAGGTAGAGAGGTTTAGGGAGGGAATTCCAGAGCTTAGGGCCCAGGCAGCTGAAGGCACGGCCACCAATGGTGGAGTGATTAAAATCAGGGATGCACAAGAGGCCAGAATTGGAGGAGAGCAGAGATCTTGGAAGGTTGAGGGACTGGAGGAGATTACAGAGATAGGGAGGGGCGAGGCCATGGAGGGATTTGAAAACAAGGATGAGAATTTTAAAATCGAGGAGTTGCTGCACCAGGAACCAGTGTGAGATCAGTGAGCACAGGGGTGATGAGTGAACGGGACTTGGTGTGAGTTAGGAATGGGGCAGTAGAGATTTGGATGATCTCAAGTTTATAGAATTTAAAATAGGAAGTGAATTTCCTACACAAATAATAAGCAGTCAGATAATCGAACCTTTATGTATTTACAGGACATCTGTTACCTAATTCCTCAGTTAACAAACACAAGGTTAATTTAAACTTCTTTGCAGATCAGGCATGGACAATAGCAGAAGCAACTATGCTGCCTGAATGATTTCCTCAGTGAGAGGCTGAACCATTTTCATGGTCGGGGGTGAACTGCTTGGACTCAGAAAGCTGCGAGTATTGAACTAGCTATCACAGGCCACCTGCTGATTGCAGGCAGCAGAATCCAGCAACTGCTCTACACAGCTAAGCTGGAAGTTAGAGGTTAAAGGTGGGGGGGGGGGGGGGGGGGTGGGGGCGGGATACAGAGAATATTTTTGTGGACCCAAGAATCGTTTTTTAAAAAAAACCTTCATATGAGTGAGCTGCTGCAGGCCTTTAAGGACTGCTATCTAGGCTGCTCCATACCTCACAGTAATGATACATCACACACCCTCTGCTCATTGAAACAAGCCTGCAATGCTCAAAGCTAATCATACAATTCTGATCTGCATCACTTAATGAGGTGCTCCCCTGAAACAGGCAGCCCAGTTTTTTGGGGACCAACGTCCGATATTAATGAGGAACTGAAAACTAAAAACTTTTTCTTTCATTAAATTTCTCTATCTTTACCCAGGTTTTTTAGGGTCCAGTTTTCTTCCACTGATTTTCTCATTTTTGTAGCAAAAATAAACCAAAAAAACTCCATATAAACACATGGTTTTCACTAGGTAATAACGGACTCTAATAAACCTTAACTTTGAATCTAAGCAGCAATATATCTGAGCTGGGACTGTTTGAGGGTAGTTTGAGTAGTAGGATCTCATACCTATTAGGGTGATGCCTGATTTCCTGTCCATTAATTTCAATGACTGGCACACCTGGTCCTGCCTGATTTTCCATTGTGAACTGGGTCCCTCTGATCCAATAGACAAGGTGCAATATCAAGAAAATCTATCCTTTGATGTCAGCACCTGAAGGGCAAAATTGCTTCATTCCTGAGAACTGACATCACTCACTCTGACACGCCTGAAGTAAAATTACCCAAGTATATGCAAAAAAAATTTCAAAAATGTTCCATATCAAACAATCTTTATTATTAGAAATACTAAACATAAAAAAGCTAGCATGAGTTCCCAGACAGTACTTGCCAGTGATGGAGACACCATTCAGAGGCAACATATTATTACCATGGACCAAATTATCCTGGTTTAGACATGTCGTCCCCACAACACTTAGAAGCTTCAGACAAAAAAGTGACCACTGATGTGGAGAGTAATTATCTCGGCAGTATATCTTTGCACTTGGACGGAATGGACCAATGTGGGTAATGATGGACAGCACAATTCAATGTCCTGCTACAAAGGTTACCGTTGATACGTCTTCACAATTAACTTATTTACCTGCTTTGCCTCCTCTTTCTGCAGGTAACTGCAATATCCTGCTGCCCAGTATTCAGTCATCCCATCACTATTAACACAATACAAGATAACAGCACAAAATCAGAAAGTATTTATATCAACCAATCCTCCCATCAATGTACGCTTGACAGTGTAATAAAGCACCAATCGAGCTTTGCAAATAATTCATTGCCCAGGTTTTGCTCAACAGTGTGATTGCCAAGGGAACTGTTGCTGGATGGGATTTCCAATCTCTTGACTATTCTGTCACCAGTCACCAAAAGTTTTTGAGGTTGCCTTATTTTATCGGTGAGCTCTCAGTGACAATTTCCTCATTTAGGGGAAGAAATCTTATGGTGCAGCTGGCTTTAAAGGCCCGTAGCAGGTTAAAGGGCAAGATATAATCACAACACAGTTATCTTTAAGCCAGGTCTGCTGCAGGGCACAGAGCCCCTTGGTTCTTGGAGGCAGCATGAACAGGAGGTCCTGCTGGGACTGACTGGCATTAGTTCTCAAATGATGAGCTACCGCTCAGCAGAAAGAGGTGACCAAGGCAGTGAATGCAAGTTCCATGACCCCACACAACAACAACATTGCATTTCTATAGCACGTTTAAAGTAGTAAAACGTCCTAAGGTGTTTCACTGGAGTGATTATCGAAAAAAATTTGACACCAAGTCATATGAGAAGATACCAGGACACGTGACCAAAAGCTTGAACTAAGAGGTAGGTTTCAAGGAGCACTTTAAAGAAGAAAAGAGGGACGGAGAGGTTCAGGGAGGGAATTCCTGAGCTTTGGGCCCAGGCAGCTGAAGGCACAGCTGCCAATGGGGGAGCAATTATGAACATACATACAAACATACAATTAGGCCACTCGGCTCCTCGAGCGTTCTCCGCCATTCAATAAGATCATGGCTGCTCTGATTATAACTTCAACTCCACAGTCCCGCCTCCCCAACAACCTTTCACCCCCTTGCTTATCAAGAATCTATCTATCTCTGCCTTAAAAATATTCAAAGACTCTGCTTCCACTGCCTTTTGAGGAAGAGAATTCCAAAGACTCACGACCCTCTGAGGGAAAAAAATTCTCCTCATCTCTGTCTTAAATGGGTGACCCTTTATTTTTAAACAGTGACCCCTAGTTCTAGATTCTCCCACAAGGGGAAACATCCTTTCCACATCCACCCTGTCAAGACCCCTCAGAATCATACATAAAAATAGAAAGTGCTGGAAATACTCAGCAGGTCTGGCAGCATCTGTGGAGAGAGAAGCAGAGTTAATGTCTCAGGTCAGTGACCCTTCATCAGAACTGGCAAAGGTTAGAAATGTAATGGGTTTTAAGCAAATAAAGTGAGGATGGTGGAGGGGCGGAGGAAGAGAACAAAAGGGAAGGTGTATGATAGGGCAGAGGGCAGGAGAGATTAACTGACAAGGTGGTCGTGGGGCAAAGGAGTGCACTAATGGTGTGGTGAAAGACAAAGCATTAGTGCATAGAGAGTGTTAAGGACAGAATAATGAACAGCCCTAGCCAAAAGCACAAACATGAGAAAATAGTTTAAAGCAAGCACATGGTAAAAAAAATGATAAAACAAAATAATAATTAAAAAGGGGCCAGTCATACTCTGAAATTATTGAATTCAATGTTCAGTCTGGAAGGCTGTAAAGTGCCTAATCGGAAAATGAGGTACTGTTCCTCAAGCTTGCATTGAGCTTCCCTGGAACACTGCAGCAGGCCAAGGACAGACACGTGGGCACGGGAGCAGTGGGGGGTGGGGGGAGGGGTGAGTGTTGAAATGACAAGGAACTGGAAGCTCGGGATCATGATTTTGGCCTGAGCAAAGGTGTTTCGCAAAGCGGTCACCCAGTCTGCGCTTGGTCTCCCCAATGTAGAGGAGACCACATTGTGAGCAGCGAATACAGTATACTACATTGAAAGAGGTACAAGTAAATCGCTGCTTCACCTGAAAGGAGTGTTTGGATCCCAGGATGGCGTGGAGAAAGGAGGTAAAAGGGCAGGTATTACACCTCCTGCGATTGCACGGGAAAGTGCCGTGGGAAGGGGACGAGGTATCAAGGTAATGGAGGAGTGGACCAGGGTGTCGCGGAGGCAACGATCTCTTCAGAATGCTGACAGGGGGAGGGGAAGATATGTTTGGTGGTGGCATCACGCTGGAGGTGACAGAAATGGTGGAGGATGATCCTTTAGATGTGGAGGCTGGTGGGGTGGAAAGTGAGGACAAGGGGAACCCTGTCATGGTTCTGGGAGGGAGGGGAAGGGTTGAGGGTAGAGGTGCAGAAAATGGGCCGGACACGGTTGAGGGCCCTGTCAACAACAGTGGGGGGAAATCCTCGGTTGAGGAAAAAGGAAGACAGATCAGAAGCGCTGTTGTGGAAAGTTGCATCATCAGAACAGATGCGTCGGAGACGGAGAAATTGGGAGAATGGAATGGAGTCCTTACAGGAAGCAGGGTGTGAAGAAGTGTAGTCGAGGTAGCTGTGGGAGACAGTGGGCTTATAATGAATATTAGTAGACAGCCTATCCCCAGAGATGGAGACAGAGAAGTAGAGGAAGGGAAGGGAAGTGTCGGAGATGGACCATGTAAAGGTGAGAGAAGGGTTGAAATTGGAAGCAAAGTTGATAAAGTTTTCTAGTTCGGGGCGGGAGCAGGAAACGGCACCGATGCAGTCATCAATGTACCGGAAAAAGAGTTGGGGGAGGGGGCCTGAGTAGGACTGGAACAAGGAATGTTCGACATATCCCACAAAAAGACAGGCATAACTAGGACTCATACAGGTCCCCATAGCAACACCTTTTATTTGAAGGAAGTGAGTGGAGTTGATGGAGAAGTTATTCAATGTAAGAACAAGTTCAGCCAGGCGGAGGAGGGTAGTGGTGGATGGGGACTGGTTGGGCCTCTGTTCAAGGAAGACACAGAGAACCCTCAATCCATCCTGGTGGGGGATGGAAGTGTAGAGAGATTGGACGTCCATAGTGAAAAGGAGGTGGTTAGGTCCAGGAAACTGGAAATTGTCAAAATGAGGTAGCGTGTCAGAAGAGTCACAGATGTAGGTGGGAAGCCAGTGGAGAAAAGATAGAGTAAACATAGGAAGAAATAAGTTCAGTGGGGCAGGAACAGGCTGAAATGTTGGGTCAGGACAGTCCTGTTTGTGGATTTTGGGAAGGAGGTAGAAGCGGGCTCTCCGGGATTGCAGGACTATGAGGTTGGAAGCTGTAGAGTCTTATGTGTTTCAATCAAGTCACCTTTTACCCTTCTCAACTCCAACGGATACAAGCCTAGCCTGTCCAACCTTTCCTCATAAGACAACCGGTCCATTCCAGGTATTTATCTAGAGGATGTAACTAGTAGAATAGATAAGGGAGAACCAGTGGATGTGGTGTATTTGGACTTTCAGAAGGCTTTCGATAAGGTCCCACATAAGAGATTAGCGTGCAAAATTAAAGGTCATGGGATTGGGGGTAAGGTACTGACAAGGATAGAGAACTGGTTGGCAGACAGGAAACAAAGAGTAGGAATAAGCGTTCCGAGTGGCAGGCAGTGATCAGTGCTAGGACCCCAGCTATTCACAATATATATTAATGATATAGATGAGGGAATTAAATGTAATTTATCCAAGTTTGCAGATGACACAAAGCTGGGTGGGAGGGTGAGCTGTGAGGAGGATGCAGAGAAGCTCCAGTGTGATTTGGACAGGTTGAGTGAGTGGGAAAATACATGGCAGATGCAGTATAATGTGGATAAATGTGAGGTTATCCACTTTGGTGGCAAAAACAGAAAGGCTGATTATTATCTGAACGGCGATAGATTGGGGAAGGGGGAGGTACAGCGAGACCTGGGTGTCCTTGTGCACCAGTAGCTGAAAGTAAACATGCAGGTGCAGCAGGCAGTTAAGAAGGCAAATGGTATGTTGGCCTTCATAGCGAGAGGATTTGAGTACAGGAGCAAGGATGTCTTGCTGCAATTATACAGGGCCTTGGTGAGACCACATCTGGAGTATTGTGTGCAGTTTTGTTCTCCTTATCTGAGGAAGGATGTTCTTGCTATGGAGGGAGTGCAGCGAAGGTTCACCAGACTGATTCCTGGGATGGCAGGACTGACGTATGAAGAGAGATTGGGTCAATTAGGCTTGTATTCACTAGAGTTTAGAAGAATGAGAGGGGATCTCATAGAAACCTACAAAATTCTAACAGGACTGGACAGACTAGATGCAGGAAGGATGTTCCCGATGGCGGGGGAGTCCAGGACCAGGGTAAGGGGTAAGCCATTCAGGACTGAGATGAGGAGAGATATCTTCACCCAGAGAATGGTGAACCTGTGGAATTCTCTACCACGGAAAGCAGTTGAGGCCAAATCATTAAAATATATTCGAGAAAGAGTTAGATATATTTCTTAGGGCTAATGGGATCAAGGGATACGGGGAGAAAGTGGGAAAAGGTTACTGAGTTTGGATGATCAGCCTTGATCGTATTGAATGGCAGAGCAGGCTCGAAGGGACGAATGGCCTACTCCTGCTCCTATTTTTCTATGCTTCTAAACCTTCTCTGAACTGCTTCCAATGCATTTACATTCTTCCTTAAATAAGGAGACCAGCACTGTACACAGTATTCGAGATGTGGTGTCACCAATGCCCTGTATAACTGAAGCATAACCTTCCTACCTTTGTATTCAATTCCCTCACAATAAACAATAATATTCTATTAGCTTTCCTAATTACTTGTTGTACCTGCATACCAACCTTTTGTAATTCATGCACTAGGACACCCAGATCCCTCTGCATCTCAGAGCTCTGCAAACTCTCACAATTTGTATAATATGCTTCTTTTTTATTCTTCCTGCCAAAGTGGACAATTTCACATTTTCCCACATTATACTCCATTTGCTAGGTCTTTGCCCACTCACTTAACCTATCTATATCCCTTTGTAGCCTCCTTATGTCCTCTTCACAAATGACTTTCCTACCTATCTTTGTGTCATCAGCAAATTTAGCAACCATACCTTCGGTCCCTTCATCCAAGTCATTGAAATAAATTGTAAAAAGTTGAGGCCCCAGCACAGATCCCTTGTGGCACACCACTCGTTACATCTTGCCAAACAGAAAATGACCTATTTATGCCTACTCTCTGTTTGCTGTTAGCTAGCCAATCTTCTATCCATGCCAAAATGTTACCCCCTACACCATGAACTTTTATTTTCCGCAATAACCTTTGATGTGGCACCTTATCAAATGCCTTCTGGAAATCTAAGTACAGTACATCCACCAGTTCCCCTTTATTCACAGCACATGTTACTTCTTCAAAGAACTCCAATAAATTGGTTAAACTTGATTTCCCTTTCACAGAACCATGTTGACTCTGCCTGATTACCTTGACTTTTTCTAAATGCCCTACTATAATATCTTTAATAATAGCTTCTAACATTTTCCCTGAGATGTTAAGCTAACTGGCCTGTTGTTTCCTGCTTTATTTCTCCCTCCCTTTTTGAATAAAGGAGTTACATTCACTATTTTCCAATTTAACGGAACCTTCCCCGAATCTAGGGAATTTTGGAAAATTAAAACCAACACACCAACTATCTCACTTGCCACTTCTTTTAAGACCCTAGGATGAAGTCCATCAGGACCCGGGGACTTGTCAGCCCGCAGCTCCAACAATTCGTTCAAGGCCACTTCCCTGGTGATTGTAATTTTCTTGAGTTCCTCCCTCCCTTCCATTTCCTGACTTACAGCTAATTCTGGGATGTTACTTGTATCCTCAATAGTGAAGACCGATGCAAAATAACTGTTCAATTCATCTGCCATCGTCTTATTTTCCCTTATTAATTCCCCAGACTCACTTTCTATAGGACTAACGCTCACTTTGTTAACTCTTTCCTTTTTAAAATATTTATAGAAACTCTTACTATCTGTTTTTATGTTTCTAGCTAGCTTTCTTTATTCATCTTTTAGTTGTCCTTTGCTGTTTTTTATATTCTGTCCAATCTTCTGACCTGCCACCCATCTTTGCGCAATTATATGCTTTTCCTTTAAGTTTGATACTATCATTAACTTTTTTAGGTAACCACGGATGGTCCTCCCCTTGGAACTTTTCTTTCTAATTTTTCTTTAAAATCGGTGATGCACAAGAGACCAGATTAAAGGAGGGCAGAGATCACGGAGGGTTGTGGGGCTGGAGGCGGTTAGAGAGATAGGGAGGGGCGAGGCCATGGAGGAGGTTAGAGAGATAGGGAGGGGCGAGGCCATGGAGGAGGTTAGAGAGATAGGGAGGGGCGAGGCCATGGAGGAGGTTAGAGAGATAGGGAGGGGCGAGGCTATGGAGGAGGTTAGAGAGATAGGGAGGGGCGAGGCTATGGAGGAGGTTAGAGAGATAGGGAGGGGCGAGGCTATGGAGGCGGTTAGAGAGATAGGGAGGGGCGAGGCCATGGAGGAGGTTAGAGAGATAGGGAGGGGCGAGGCCATGGAGGAGGTTACAGAGATAGGGAGGGGCGAGGCCATGGGGGAGGTTACAGAGATAGGGAGGGGCGTGGCCATGGAGGAGGTTACAGAGATAGGGAGGGGCGAGGCCATGAAGGAAGTTACAGAGATAGGGAGGGGCGTGGCCATGGAGGAGGTTACAGAGATAGGGAGGGGCGAGGCCATGGAGGAGGTTAGAGAGATAGGGAGGGGCGTGGCCATGGAGGAGGTTACAGAGATAGGGAGGGGCGTGGCCATGGAGGAGGTTAGAGAGATTGGGAGGGGCGAGGCCATGGAGGAGGTTACAGAGATAGGGAGGGGCGAGGCCATGGAGGAGGTTACAGAGATAGGGAGGGGCGAGGCCATGGAGGAGGTTACAGAGATAGGGAGGGGCGTGGCCATGGAGGAGGTTACAGAGATAGGGAGGGGCGTGGCCATGGAGGAGGTTAGAGAGATAGGGAGGGGCGAGGCCATGGAGCTGGTTAGAGAGACAGGGAGGGGCGTGGCCATGGAGGAGGTTACAGAGATAGAGAGGGGCGAGGCCATGGAGGAGGTTAGAGAGACAGGGAGGGGCGTGGCCATGGAGGAGGTTACAGAGATAGGGAGGGCCGAGGCCATGGAGGAGGTTACAGAGATAGGGAGGGCGTGGCCATGGAGGAGGTTACGGAGATAGGGAGGGGCGAGGCCATGGAGGAGGTTACAGAGATAGGGAGGGGCGTGGCCATGGAGGAGGTTATAGAGATAGGGAGGGGCGTGGCCATGGAGGAGGTTACAGAGATAGGGAGGGGCGTGGCCATGGAGGCATTTGAAAACATGGATGAAAATGTTAAAATTGAGGCATTGCCAGATTGGGAACCCATATAGGTCAGAGGTCAGCTAGCCCCGGGGAAGTGAATGTGCTTTCTTTAGAAGTGGGGAAAGGGGAAGTAGAGAACCACACAACACAAGACACAAAGGTAGGTTATACAGCATAATAATAAAAGCAGAATACTGCGGATGCTGGAAATCTGAAATAAAAACAAGAAATGCTGGAACCACTCAGCAGGTCTGGCAGCATCTGTGGAAAGAGAAGCAGAGTTAACGTTTCGGGTCAGTGACCCTTCTTCGGAACTGACCCGAAACGTTAATTCTGCTTCTCTTTCCACAGATGCTGCCAGACCTGCTGAGTGGTTCCAGCATTTCTAGGTTATACAGCAGTTGTCACTAGTGAATTAACAAAACAAAGCATTGAAAATTGACTGAGAAATTAGCATTCTGAGAATCCTTTCAAAGTAGATTTTTTTTATTTGTTCGGGGGATGTGGGCGTCGCTGGCTAGGCCAGCATTTATTGCCCATCCCTAATTGCCCTTGAGAAGGTGGTGGTGAGCTGCCTTCTTAAACCGCTGCAGTCCATGTGGGGTAGGTACACCCACAGTGCTGTTAGGAAGGGAGTTCCAGGATTTTGCCCAGCGACAGTGAAGGAACGGCGATATAGTTCCAAGTCAGGATGGTGTGTGACTTGGAGGGGAACTTGCAGATGGTGGTGTTCCCATGCATCTGCTGCCCTTGTCCTTCGAGGTGGTAGAGGTCACGGGTTTGGAAGGTGCTGTTGAAGGAGCCTTGGTGAGTTACTGCAGTGCATCTTGTAGATGGTACACACTGCTGCCACTGTGCGTCGGTGGTGGAGGGAGTGAATGTTTGTGGATGGTGTGCCAATCAAGCGGGCTGCTTTGTCCTGGATGGTGTCGAACTTCTTGAGTGTTTTTGGAGCTGCACCCATCCAGGCAAGTGGAGAGTATTCCATCACACTCCTGACTTGTGCCTTGTAGATGGTGGACAGGCTTTGGGGAGTCAGGGGGTGAGTTACTCGCCGCAGGATTCCCAGCCTCTGACATGTAGCCACAGCATTTATGTGGCTGCTCCAGTTCAGTTTCTGATCAATGGTAAGCCCCAGGATGTTGATGGTTGAGGATTCAGCAATGGTAATGGTGGGTACCCTCAGTATGAAGACGGGACTTCGTCTCTACAAGGACTGTGCGGTGGTCACTCCTACCAATACTGTCATGGATAGATGATCTGCGACAGGCAGATTGGTGAGGACAAAGTTAAGTATATTTTTCACTCTTGTTGGTTCCCTCACCACCTGCCACGGACCCAGTCTAGCAGCTATGTCCTTTAGGACTCGGCCAGCTCGGTCAGTAGTGGTGCTACCGAGCCACTCTTGGTGATGGACATTGAAGTCCCCCACCCAGAGTACATTCTGTGCCCTTGCTACCCTCAGTGCTTCTTCCAAGTGGTGTTCAACGTGGAGAAGCACTGATTCATCAGCCGAGGGAAGGTGCTAGGTGGTAATCAGCAGGTGGTTTTCTTGCCCATGTTTGACCTCATGCCATGAGACTTCATGGGGTCCGGACTCAATGTTGGGTCCTTTGAACCAACTGCTACCTTTTTATGAGCACAATACAATAGCCTGCTTCTCAATGTATTAGACACAGTACTGATGGAAAATAGAATATATGATACCACCATTTAATTATTGCTGCATTTAAATCACCCACATAGTTCAGATCAGTCACCTGTGCTATTGGCCAGAAAAGATGGTTAAAATTGGCCAAGGTTATTAAAGGCACAATGGAGGCCAGGAAGAACACTCCCCAAAACAATAGGAAAGACAGAAAAATATCAGATCTAATCAGTTGAATCTGCATTTTGTAAGTCGGGCATTAATTGGCTGATTTTTGACCCAAGCAGAATAAAAGGATGCACATTGTACATTGCAAATTTGTCACTTAACTTAATGGTTTTCCTGCTGCATCAAATATTACTGAGGTACCGCTGCATTTTCAGAGCTGCTGTCTTTTGAATGAGATGCTAAAGTGTGATCATATCTACCCTCCTAGGTGGATATGAAATAGTTTTCCTGTTATCCTAGACAACACTTATCCCTTAACCAGCAACATCAGAAACAGATTATCTGTTGATTTATCTCACTGCAGTTTGTGGGAGCTTGCTGTGCACAAATTGGCTGCCAATTTCCTCCATTACAACAGTGACTGCACTCATTGGCTGTGGTTTTCTGAGGACGGGAGAGGTACTAATTATTTTGCCTTGTTGTGCAGGTAAAATCTATTAAATCTGACTGCTACATTAGTGAAAACACTAGTGCAAAAAATAAAGAGCAGCAGGGGAATGCAGATGCAAAGCCTTTATTTCATTTAACCATGTTTTACCAGTTCAATATTTTTAACACAGGTAGAATAACCAGAGTTGGTAAAGAAACTGAAAAAAGAGCCTGTCATCTACAAGTGAAACCGACAGGAAATGAAGCTACTACTCGTTAAGCAGCCGGATTGTTTTCGGAGTTGGTCTGTTCCCAAAAGATAATTGTATATCTTGTGAAAGACTGATTGCAGGGAGCTTGCTGAAGGCTCAGAATGTGGAGAAGTCCGCTTTAGAGTAATTACCCAACAAAAATCAAAACAACACTCAGTTCCTATGGAACCATTGACCTAGCTTTTGGTCACCTGCCCTAATATCTCCTTTTATGGCTCGTGCCAAATTTTGTTTGCTCCTGTGAAGCCCCTTGGGACGTTTCACTACGTTAAAGGTGCTATATAAATGCAAGTTACTGTTGCTGATTCCAGCAACCTTTCAGGTTGTGCGTTCCAGATCTTAACAACCCTTGCTGCCAAAAAAACTCCTCATTTCCCTCCAATTCTTTTGCCAGTTATTTTAAGCCTATGACCTCTGGTTACTGACACACTTGCCAGAGTTAATAGTTTCTCCCTACTTAGTCTCTCAAAACCACTCATAATTTTATATACCTCTGTTGGGTCTTCCCTGCCCTGGGAAGAATAATCCCAGCTTCTCCAGTCTTTCCACATAACTGAAGTCCTTCATCCCTGGTGTCATCCTGGTAAATCTCCTTCGTATTCACTCCAACGCCTAGACCTCCTTCCTAAAGTGTGGTGCACAGAATTGGCGCAGGACTCAGGCTGGGAACTAACAAGAGATTTGTAGAGGTTTAGCATGACTTCCTTGCTTTTGTATTCAATGTCCTTATTTGCAAAGTCAAGTATTCCATATACTTTCTTAATCACAATACCAACCTGTCACCTTCAAAGATTTGTGTACATTCACTCCCAGGTCTCTTTGAGACCCAGTGGTATTGATGTATTTAAAGGGAATCTGGATAAACACATGAGGGAGAAAGGAATGCAAGGATATGTTGATGGGATGAGATGAAATAGGGGGTGGGAGGAGGCTCATATGGAGCATAAACACCGGCACAGACCAGTTGGGCCGAATGGCCTGTTTCTGTCTTGTAAATTCTGTGTATTACTGATCTTAGAGGATGCTGCACAACAGAATGTTTTGTAGAAGTTTCAAAATAAAGAACCTAGGGCCTGATTTTCTAAAGCATTTCTAACAAACATTCCGGGTTCATCTTTGTAATGCTGTCTTGCAGTTGCAATGAATTTGTAATTCTGAAACTGCATTGTTTGGAATATTAGTTACAAATATCTGTGTAAACAGTGGGGTAGAAACTCGTCAGGGGTGGGAAAGCAATTGTTCCCTGCCACCGAGCTGGTAGGCCAGCGGCGTTGGTCAATAGCTGTCCTAGGGCTTCATTTTTAAAAGCTCTGCAACCCTGAGATAACCTGCATGGGGGAGGGAGGAAGGGAACAGGAGCAGGGTCAAGTAAGGCCCAGTAGCAGCTGTTAGGAGCACTGTGGACCGGGGAGGAGCACCTATTTCCTGGGAGGTTCCTAAAACAGGCTTCACATTCATTAGGCCTATTAGGTTTATTAGGTTTAAGGCCCGATGTGCAAAGGCTGCAAGGCCACCTGACCCAACATGACAGTACCCATGACACACTGCACCCTAAAACTGGTCATGGAAAAGAGGCACAATGAGGACCAATTCCTACCACAGGGCTTATAAACCTACTGGCCATTTTGAAGCAATACTTCCATCTCTTGTTTTACATTTTATAGTAAGTATTGTCAGGCAGACCCCCACCTAGAGGCCTACTCAGGTCGGGAAAAAGGAAGCCGAACCGAACCCGACCAAACCACAGAGGACCTGAGCCTGACCCGGCCCGAGTCCCTCCTATTTAGCCCCGGGCCCGACTCAAGCCTCACCCGAGCCTCACCCGACCATCCGTTTACTTACCTTCCTGACACCGAACCTGCAAGAAGCTGCAGCGCATGCACGATGACGTCATAGTGACGTCACTCGCTCACTGCGCAGACTCAGTTTCGTCCCGGACTCCCAGCTCAGGTAAGTTTTTTAATTTCAATACTTACCAGCAGAGCACTTACCGTGTGTGTCCAGCCCGACCCGACTCGACCTGGACTCGGCCCGACCCAACCCGAGCCTGAAAGCCGAACCCTGAAGATGGGCCTGACCTGACTCGAACCCGACACATGTCGTTGGGTCCCGTCAGGTTCGGGTCAGGTAGCAGGCCTCTACCCCAACCTGCCAAGAATGAGGCATATTAATTTTGTCATATGAACATTGATTTTAAACTGTTGCTGGAGTGAAGAAAGGACTAGTTAAAAAAAATCACCAGACATTTGACTGGAAAAACATTCGTGGATTGTGCCACAGAGAAAGAGGCAGAAGGCTGTTTGAACTGGAAGCTGGAACAAGGAAGCAGCTCTCTCTCTCTCTCTCTCGTTCTCTCTCTCTCTTGCTTTCTCCCAAGCCACTGGACCCATGGAAGACATGTAAACCTCAAGAAAGAAAAGAGTCCTACATCGGAACAAGTTGAAGCGTGCACTGGGTCCCAACGAATTGTAAGACTTACCAGCAACCAAAGACTCCACATTGAACTTAAAGGACTGTAACTACCAGATATTGCCTCAAACTTTTCCTTTTTATTCCTTCTACTTTTTCTGTCTCTATCTGCATATCTGTTTATCGCGTGGTTGCGTTGCATATTCATAGTCATTAACCGGATTAGAGTTGAAGATTAATAAACTTCTACCTTTCTTGTTTAAAAATCTAAGAAAACCTGTCTGAATTGATTTATTTGCCTTATGATTGGAAAGCAGTGAACAAGGATTCACTAAGGGGGGAGCTAAAACACGGTGTTTTTAAAATTAATCCCTGTTACGGTTAAACCAGGCGAAGGTTGAGAGGGAACCCCTAGACCCCTCTCACCTGGTGGTAACAGTATGTATAAGGTACATTTTGCTATTTAAATAGTTCTGATATGGAGCTTTAGCAATTTTTAAAAAGTGCTTCTGACAACTGTGACTGTTGTTATGTAGGTAAATAATTGTGTAGATAGAAAGAATGAAATAGATGAGGCTGCTATCACTGAACAATGTATATTGAACGCACTGCTGCCACTGTGCCCCGGCGGTGGAGGGAATGAATGTTGAAGGTAGTGGATGGGGTTCTGATCAAATGGGCTACTTTGCCCTGGATGGTGTTGAGCTTCTTGAGGATTGTTGGAGCTTCACCCATCCAGGCAGGTGGAGAATATTCCATCAGTTGCTCTGTAGTACATTGCTTTCTCAGTGAGTGTTGGCAGGTTGTTTAGCCCAGGAGAATATCATAACTAAACCTATTCTCCTCCTCATCCAATGTCCAGACAACTACACTTCCACCAGAGGCCAATGGACAGTGATGACAAAGGCAATGCTCCAACTCCCTGACTCAGCTGAGTTGACCTGCCTCTCAGATCAGGTGACTCAGCACTGATGGGGCAAGTTTATTATTTTAAGTGAAAGATAGATTTGGCTTGGGTTGGTAATACACTTGGTTGATCACAGCATGACTATTGAATTTCTCATTCCTCAATTCAGATATCATTTAGCTAGTGGAAAAACTGTAAGTGATGAGTGACTATTGAAGTCATGATAAGCAGGTACAGTTCACTCCAAAGATTTTCAGGCTTAAATTCACAATCAGTGGCATTAGCAACACAAAAATCACTTTATATTATTGCCCAAGGAAATCTTGACATCACCATACTCACATCGAATGGTCCTGCCTCATCTGTTATTAAATTATGCTAGAAAATATAAACGGCCATTTCAAATTACAGCTTTCAACTTTACTTGAATTTTGTTGTTGTCTTGCTTATTCAGAGGAGCTCATTTCTTTGGCCTCAAGCATTTTTATTTTAATTGTGTCTGTAAAAATTCCCAATGCCTTTGGCTTCCTCCGTAAATTAGATTAGATTTTCCCACCCCACCTTTGATGCTATGGGTTAGAAATTCCTGTCGGTTGCTAGTGTGAAACAATTGGTATCACTTCAGCCACCTATTACGCACTCACCAACTCCATTGAGATAAGTGGAACTGAACGGTAGACAGAGCGTATAAAGGAAAAACTTGCATTTATATAGCGCCTTTCATGACTTCAGGACATCCCGAAGTGCTTTACAGCCAATTAAGTAATTTTGAAGTGTGGTCACTGTTATAATATAGGAAGCGGGGCAGCCAATTTGCACACAACACGATTTCACAAACAGCAATGAGAGTTTTTAAAATTGGTTTAGGGAACATAAATGTCACTGTCAAGACCAGCATTTATTACCCATCTTATTGCCCTTGAGAAGGTGGTGGTGAGCTGCCTACTTTTTCTATGTTTCTATGTTTTACTTGAACTGCTACAGTCCTTGTGGTGTAGGTACACCCACAGTGCTGTTAGGAAGAGAAATGACCAGATAATCTATTTTTGTGATATTGGTTGAGGGATAAATATTGACCAGGATACCTGGAAGAACTCCCCTGCTCGTCTTTGAAACAGTGCCATGGGATCTTTCACATCCACTTGAGAGGGCAGACGGGGCCTCGGTTTAACATCTCAACTGAAAGATGGCTCCTCTGACACTGTAACCCTCCCTTAGTACTGCACTGAAGTGTCACCCTAGGTTGTTGTACTCAAGTCTCTGGAGTTTCTTGAACCCAGAACCTTCTGACACACAGGCAAGAACTTTAGACACTGAGCTGCAGCTGACACTGATGTGGATATTGTGGACACTATCAGGCACGACATTCATGTTCTTACTGCTGATTTTCTGCTGAAGTCACTGTCCAAACACATGTGTGAATATTGATCACTGGAGAGTGGGCTGCCAGCATGTGGGCCCACAGCAGGTCTGAACTGGAGCGCAAAGCTTAACTATTCTTTCTGATCCTGACTGATTCAGCACTTTCTGTTTTTGATCTCAGATTTACAGCATTTTCCAATATTCTTTTTATCCCAACATAAGTCACCTCACTTAGGGACAGGGGGAGAAATGGAGCAAAGAAAGTGTTACTGAAGAATATTGACAAAGCAAACCACACAAATCCTGAACGTGTGCTTTGGAAAGTTGATGAAGAAATTCAGCTCACACGCTCATGTTTCGGAAACAGAAAACGTTTTCTTATTCACAACTCAAATCAATTGTCTATTTATTTCTGTTTTCTACTTGAATCTACAGCACTGCAGTTACTAACTTTTCAAAGTGTGGTTTGGAGTGTATGTTACATGGGGCACCTGGGTAGATACATCTATTATTCTTGGCAATTTGCCCACATGGTGCTCCGCAGAATCATTGATTGAAACCCTACAACCCTGTAACATAACAGGAAGTGGAGCATTTTAATCTTTCCACTGGAGAGTTACATTTTTTTAGTGAAAAAATGTTCATTAAAACTGAAATATAATCTCACCTTCTGGTTTATGAGCATATTATCGGTTGTATAGTTACAGGGATGGCAGATAATTTAGCAAGGAGTTGTTCGGGAGAGTGAACATAAGGTTTGAGGTTTAAATCCTGCACCATGGCTCCTTTCTGCCTTATGACACGTCCCGTTTGATTTATGTAGTGTGTAGGTGATTTGAGAATTGCTTTTTTTTTCGCCCCTGACCTGAAAGCAGTGAGTCATTCTGGAATACTATTGCTGGCTGTCCTCCAGCATCTTGTTTAAATGGCTGCTTGTCATGTGTGAGCCTACACTCCAAAAGTCGACAGTCTGTACAGATGTGGGCGGGGGAGGGGAGTGGGTGGGTGTGGATTACAGCCGGGCCAGATCCTGTCCTGGCCCCTGGTGCACTTTCCTGCACTGGATAGTGACCAGGAGCAAGACTCCAGCCATTTCCTGCATACCCTATTCCAGGGACATTAAAACCAATTGCAACATCCCAGCCTTGCCTCAGCTGAAATAACTAGACTGAACTCAAATCAAGGACTGAACACGGGACCTGAATAGTTCTTCTGGCAGTGTATCACTGTAATAATCTACAATGTGACTGAGAATGGAGCAGCAGGGGAAATACAACTGGAGTGAATAATCTTGGGCCACTCTTTCTTAGTGGTCTGTTCAATGGTAGCTGAGGCTGTCAATAGGGTTATCATACCCATGAACCCCCTTCCCCACCCCACCCCTACCTGCACTCCCATCCTCATCACCCCTTCCCTTTCCCCACCCCTTACCCCCTCCCTCCTCCTCTGTGCTCCCTTCCCCCTCCTCCCCTCCAACCCACCCCCATAGCCTCACCAGCCAAGAAATAAGAGGAGGAAAATTATGTAATCAAAAAGTAAAAACATCACGTGAAATAAAAGGAAGTCTGAATTGTTTATTGGGCTGGTATTTTCAGCTGTGGAGTGGGGCCACGGTCAATGCTGTGAGTGAAGGAGACAAACAAACACAAGTACATTTTCCTGCTATACAAAACTCAGTCAGCGAGTAATGCATTCTGAATGTTTGCAGAGGGTCAGGGAAAGGGGAAAGAATTTCTTCCACAAGTTGCTCCTTTTCTTTGTAAATCGTTTCTCCTAGCAGGTTGGTTTCTTTGGGTATTCTTGAGCTTGTATTGTTATTTGCTTTAGTGTTACATTAGGGCCTGGTGTTTAATCAGATTCCTTTTTTACTATTCTGTGTATCTTACGTTGAGATAACCCTCCAGCTCGCCCCTCTTGTTAGTTGTTAATTTGCAATATAATGTTCCTATCTTGGCTTCCTAATGCTTGGATTTCATGCTCGTGTTTGTTGAATTTACATCTGCCTCTGTTTGGCTGATTTTTTCAGTTCCTCCAACTCCTTGGTGTCTTTGCAGTGTGAGTTTTCCCTGTCATTTTCAGGTGTAGAATCATAGAATGGTCACAGCACAGAAGGAGGCTATTCGGCCCGTTGGGTCGGTGCCAGCTCTCTGCAAGAACAATTTCGTTAGTCCCACTTCCCTGCCAATTGTAATTGTAAATGTAATTGACCTTTTTGGGTTGTGCTTTCTTTTTAAATGGAACGTTTCAGCCAATGAGGATACAACAAGGACAAATAATCAAGACAACCTTTGCTAACTGTACATGGATCAACGGTGAGACCTTTGAGATTCCCTGTGAAATTCTGGATATTCTTCATTCACAAGAACATCGATGCACTCAAGAGGGTTTAGAAAAGAACAACAGCCATGATTCTGGAATTTAAGAGTCTAAGTTATAGATACACACTTGCAGAGCTGAACTTATTTTTAATGCAGAAAAGGACCCCAACTCTTTAAAATGTTGAAAAACATAGGCAATATAAATTTAGCAAATTATTTAACTTGGGATTAGAAGCACAGAATTTAGAGAATCTAAAAGCAAGTTTAGGATACTGGAGGCAATGAAGAAACTAGTAGCTGCTGTAATGGGTGGGGCCAGTAGAGAGAGAGGACAATTTAACAGCCCTCCACTTCTTCCAGTCAGCCCCTGAGTCTTACCTGCTTCAGCCTTGAATCCCATCTTCGAGGCGATTCTGCTCCTTTCAAGTCCTTTGCCACCTCTTCTGGTGCTTCAGAATCTCTCTGTGTCATACACCATGATCTTTGCCTCAGGTAAAATGGGTTGGAGCTGGGGTGGATGCAGAGAGGCATTTTCCACTAAAATATCACCTTGAAGAGGACAATTTCGCCCCTAAAAGTTCTTTCAAAAGGGATTTAGACAGTGGCCTGAGAAAGAGGGATGTTAAGGGGTGTGCAATAGGACTAGGTAGCTCATGCAGTCAAAAACATCAACCTGGTCTTGACGGCCTGAATGGCTTGTTCACATTGTACAAATCCACATGTGACTGAAGTTTAGAGAAACAAATTCTTTCATACAGCAGTGAACAGAGCATGTTTGTTCTTTCTCCAGAATAAAAACTCTCTCCTTTCCTGATATTTTTGGGACTTGTGGAAATGCTGATCCCTGATTTGCCATAACACCCTCCTATTCACCTACAATCGTTTGTTTCTTTCATTGGTTTCTTTCCTGGTATCACCGCAAAGGCAAAGGAGAAAGAAAAGACAAGTGAGAAACAGACTGCTGAGAAAACAGAGCCAAAATCAACAAATTGGAAACAAACAGGGACTAATAGTAATGAGTAACAGTGAGAGTAGTGAGCAGTAGACTTGGAAGATGAATACAAGGCTGCACTTATTCTTTGCGTTGAAGCAAAGCAATTTTGGGTGCTCATGAACACAAAAGTGGCACTATAACTCTGAAATAATGTGGCAATCCAACTCCAGACATTGCATTACAGCCAAGTGGTGTTCAATGCCTCCAGGAGTCTGTTTCACACCACTTCATCTTGGCACTGCATTGGAATATAACTCCCGTCTGTGCTTCCAGTGTCTCTGTCTGGAGATTTTCTTCCTTAAACCTTAGTTTATTTCTTCCTGTTTGCTAAAGGGACTTGTTTCCTTCCACAAGATCTCGGGACTCACTCAGGGGATTGCTGCCAGGGAGACAATGGGGGGTGGTTCAGAGCAGGAACAGATATTCCGAGACCTTGCAGATTGGCAGAGGTAAAAAAAAAAATCAGAAAACAGCATCCTGGGTGGTGTGGGATTGCCAGGCAACAATGTCTATATAGTTATTACCTTCTGGCTGAGCAATAGCTGTACACTTGCCCTGCAGAGGGCGGTGGCTAACAGCATTGTGGGTGTGAGACTGTTATTAACAGCAGCCTATACCCTACAATCAGCCAATTGGAGCTTCTCGCGCTCTGGGAAGTTTTGGTGATTGAAAAGGTTGGAAAATTGTAGCTCAGATCATTTTGAATCAGCTGATTTAAATGTCCATGCTGCACATTATCCCTGATAACAGTCTGGGCGTGCTTGGATGCTGCGGTGCCCAGTTTTCGACAGGGTATGTGTTGAGTGTGCAGTAGTTTTACATTTATTAAATAAATAAAATCTACAGCACAGAAACAGGCCATTTGGCCCAAATGGTCGACGCTGGTATTTATGCTCCATACGAGCCTCCTCTCACCTTACTTCATCTCACCTTATCAGCAATCTTATAAACCTCTATCAGGCCATCCCTCAGCTGTCTATATTCGAAAGAGAAGAATCTCAACCTGTTCAATCTTGTTTGATAGTTATAACCTCTCCGTTCTGGTATCATCCTTGTGAATCTGCTTTACACCATCTCCAGTGCCTGTGTCTGAGTCAGGGGTGTCAAACTGAAGCTGAAGGTGTGAGCACAAGGAGGCTGCAGGTAATGGACAGGGTGCCTGTTGTTACCACTGTGTTAGCCAAAGAGTTGGAAGTGGTGCGGAACTTATGGCAGCATTCACAGTAAGCAGTCTGTCTTACAGCAAACGAAATCCTCTAACTCAGCAAACAGAGACTGTTTAAACAGCACACTACAGCAAACAGTCTACAGAGTCTGTTTAAAAAAGAGCCTCTATGATCTACAGCAAGCAGAACTCATGACCATAACTGCAGCGATGTCTTCTGATAAAAGCATGGTTATTTCTCCAGGAAAATGCAGTGAGTGGAGGATAGTTATAAACAAATGATGTGCGTATAAAATCAATCCCAGTTACTTACAGCAGCACAGTCTCCAGGCGTGATTGGCGAGGGAATTACCCAATCATCTCCAATCTGGCTGGGAATGGGAGCCTCAGGATTGGAAATGGTCGAGTGAGACAGAGTGGGATCTCTCAGAGTGAGAGGTATATACAGGAGGAGGTATACACAGGAGGAGGTATATACAGGAGGAGGTATACACAGGAGGAGGTATACACAGGAGGAGGTATATACAGGAGGAGGTATATACAGGAGGAGGTATACACAGGAGGAGGTATACACAGGAGGAGGTATATACAGGAGGAGGTATACACAGGAGGAGGTATACACAGGAGGAGGTATATACAGGAGGAGGTATACACAGGAGGAGGTATACACAGGAGGAGGTATACACAGGAGGAGGTATATACAGGAGGAGGTATACACAGGAGGAGGTATATACATGAGGAGGTATACACAGGAGGAGGTATAAACAGGAGGAGGTATAAACAGGAGGAGGTATACACAGGAGGAGGTATATACATGAGGAGGTATACACAGGAGGAGGTATAAACAGGAGGAGGTATAAACAGGAGGAGGTATACACAGGAGGAGGTATATACAGGAGGAGGTATACACAGGAGGAGGTATATACAGGAGGAGGTATACACAGGAGGAGGTATACACAGGAGGAGGTATACACAGGAGGAGGTATATACAGGAGGAGGTATACACAGGAGGAGGTATACACAGGAGGAGGTATACACAGGAGGAAGTATATACAGGAGGAGGTATACACAGGAGGAGGTATACACAGGAGGAGGTATACACAGGAGGAAGTATACACAGGAGGAATTATACACAGGAGGAGGTATACACAGGAGGAAGTATACACAGGAGGAAGTATACACAGGAGGAAGTATACACAGGAGGAAGTATACACCAGCTGTATCAAAAACTTGCCTCTCAGGTATAGTACATGGACAATGCAGAGTAAAAATCTCTTTCCTCTACGCTACCCCAACAATTTTCCCAAAACCCAGCCTCAGTAAAGCATTCCGACAGCATAAATGTAAAGTTTTCTGCTCCGTACACCAATTATTGTCTTTGGCTGCTCGGGATGAGGCTGCCAATTCCGTGCCAATTAACACGTAGGTAGCAGCAGTATGATCACTGGGAAATGGGAGTGTTCTTTATTAAGCTCTAACAAAGCTGAGCTTATCTCACCTCTGCTAAGAATGGTTAAGTATTGGCGCTCAAACGGCACATGTTATCAACATCCACAATTCCCCACCACATTTATATGTTGTCAGTAACCTCGCTTTCCAATTACTTTATACGGAATGGACGCAAATTGGGAGGATTTTGAACCAGCACAGTTGTTCATATTGCAAGTGCAGTGTGCTACAGATGGTTTCTTTATGCAGCTTGCCTGCTTCTAACAGATGTTTTGCCTGAAGGAGTGCAACGTGACATCTCTACTCAGGTGCACTAACGTGTTTGCTCCCTTCATTAAGTTGTTGATGCCATAAATCTTTGAAGTTGACACCTTTAAGATTTCATTGGTTAAGTAAGATTCATTGATCCAGTAGCTAGTCTTCAGAAGCCCGACAAAAAACTGGGTATCATATTTTCCTAGACTTCTTTAAAATATGGGAGAAATGCTTGTTTGCATTGTAATTAATCAACCCCTAATAGAATTATAGGGATCTGTGGTTTTGAAATGTGTGGGATTTAAATGGACATGAAGGCAGGTGGTAATTATTAAAGATATATGTAAAATTACATTACACCTGGTATGATGAGTTAATTTTGAATGCTAATAAATGATACTCCTGCAATAATAAGTCTTTGATACTTCCCAAGCAACTAAAAAATCATGCAAACTGGTATAAATGGTGAAGTATTTGACAATCCAGCTGTAGAATGCACAGGCTGTGTAGAATGACTCAATAAAGATTGAGAAAGCATGAAGCATTGATCAGCTCTGGAATGCGTTGCTAATCAGTGTCATGGAGCAAAGAGGACAGATTTTTGTCGAGAGAGTTTGCCTCTCAAATATTGTACGGGACAACAAGGACAGGACTTTGTCAGAGAAAAGGGGATGTGAGATTAATGACTCGGATAATCTAGCTGGGAATCTGCAAGATATTGCGTAACTTCGAGCAGAGCACAAAAGCAAGACAAAGTGTTACTGTAAAGTAGCAGTGCAGCAACATAATTGGACATGAAATAAGCAGGCATTGTTAAAGGAGCATGCAAAATCATGTTATTCTCAATCACTTTCCCTCCTTCTTCCATGACCTACCTGAGGGCTCTTGCCTGCGGTGCATAATTCAGGTTGTCTTTGTTGGGGAGCTGCCAGTCCTAATCAAACATTGAGTGGTTCTTCAGCTGGTCCCTTCCAACACATGGATTGCTCTCTACACTCAGTCTGTGCTGATAGTCACCAATTTCCAGACCTTTGTTTCTATTATCAAGTGAGATGGAAACAAAACGGGTAAATGGAGTTAATGTACAGATTAGCCATGATATGATTGAACATGGAACAGGCTCGAAGGGATGAATGGCCTCCTCCCTGTTCCGAATGTTTAATCTTCACCACCCTATTTGAATCATAACAGATCCATATGTTCTGGAAGATCAGAGTGAAGTCGAGGAAGAAGAGCTCGGCATTCTCAGTACTAGTGAAGAGGACTAGCACTGGTTGAGGACGGTGTTGTTGCAGCCCAGTCGAGCAGTCCTGTTCCTGCTGGCCCCACCATCAGGGCTCCACTTTGGCTGGGCCATCAACTGAAAGTAGGCAGAGCATCCAGTGCTCACACTCTGCCCAGTAACTAGGTGGATCACACCTACCTGGGCCTGTGGCCAGCTCTTGAGAGTTTGCAGCCCTGACTGGAACCCTAGCCTATTAATCAGGCTGACTTCCAGGTGGGGAATCTGTCAGGGTTCAAAGATGCACGTTGTGGAGTTAAAACTCCACAGCGTGTGGGGAAACCTAAACTCCAACTTTCCTGTCCAAAACTCTGCCTCTCCACCAGTGCAGCCTGTCCAATTAATATCCAGTCCTGGAGGTTTCAAATCTTTAAAAGACTTTAGTTCCCCCTCTGTGTGCCCCTCTCTGTCTCTCTCTATTACTGGAGCTACTTGCAATCAACTGTTATGCAGTTTCTTTCTATTTGCTCTTCATGTTTTCCCCCCTCCTTCTCCTGGAAGTACTAACTCTTGTTCAGGGTGTGCTTGACTGGCACCAGCAGCTCTCTGGCACCTTGCTCATATTGCCACGTGTCAGCCGTGGACCTGTGGGTAGTGCTCTCGCCTCTGAGCCTCAAGGTTGTGGAATCAAGCCTGACTCCACGATTTGAGCTCAAGAATCAAGCTGAAACTCCAGTGGAGTGCGGAGGTGCCGATGAGACATTAAACCTGTCTGCCCTTTCAGTATTTCAAAGAAAAGCAGCAGAATGATCACTGATGTCCTGGACAATATTTACCCCTCAATCAATATGACTGTGAAATCTGGTCACTATTGCATGCTGTTTGTGGGATCTTGCTGTGTGCAAATTGTCTGCCACATTTCCTACAACACTGACTAAACTTCAGAAGCACTTTGGGATGTTATGAGGTGGTGAAAGGTGCTATATAAATGCAACTCTTTTGTTCTAAAGCCAATTCAGAAATCTGCCAACTAATCTGACCCAGGCACCTGATGTTGCTCCGGTCCAATATGTTGATTTTATTTTTCTGTTACCCATGTGCTTTAAATCAGGTGCTTTTTTGAATAACTGTTTTCCCCATTTGGGGGGGGGGGGGGGGGTGGGGTGGGGAGTTAGGGTGTAGCATTAATGGTAACACTGATACATTCATAATATTGAATGTAAATGTAAAATTAATATCACTGCTGTCTGCATTTTACGGCTGAACTTTGCCTTTGATGCTGGTGAGGGAGTGAGTGGCTGCTGGTGAGCAGAGAGTGTGTTGTCAACTGTCTCCATGAATGTATACAAACAAGAATTAAAGGAGGATCTGTAGGCACAGACTTAGCTGGAGCCATGGTTTGGGCGGAGCAGGGTGATTTTAATTGTAACTGTCCCCACACCAAATGGAGATCAAAGAAGAAGTGGAACACTATAAATGAATCCTACAATTACACAAGCACATACTAATGACGCTTGAGTTAAAAGCTGAATGCTGTCTCTCTTCTGTTAACTACAACTCTGTCCCAGTTGCTTGTGTTACTGGCTAGTGACAGATGAAAGTGGTATGTTCACTACCTGACATGGCTTCATAAACAGCTGGTTCTGGTTTTGGACTTTTGTTATGAAATGTAAGATCATGGTGTGTAAGTATAAATACAATGGATTAAAGACTTTAAAATTTAAATCTTTTCCCTGACTTCCCTCTCCTTAAGCCTGAGGTCAGCTTTCCACCAGCTCCAGCAACTCTCTGCTTCCCTGCAGCAGAGGCCACTCTGCTTGTGTAACACCAATGTTAAAGCATTGGTAGAATATTCGACCATGGGCGGCACTCACCTTAATTCTGTCCTTGCCCAACATCGATGGTTTCCAGCTTGAATCATTGAATAACAGTCTTCAGCATGACCCTGGAGTGGTTTTTCCTTTTCCCAGCCCAGGCGTGCACACCAATTGCAATCCCAAGCCTCACTCCTGACAATGGTTAGGAGTAGCACAAGTTAGTGGACATCTCCTCGCATCTCCATGCTCTGTTTAATTTAGTTTGTAACCAGGAGCTGCAATTAGCTAATGAACCATCCAATTCCTACGGCCAACAATTGGCAATGCACAGAAATACAGATTTACTGTGCCCAAAAATAGTGAGGCTGTATGTAAAAGCTATTTACTACAAACACAAGAATATCTACTTGCTTTTAGTATGTAGTTTTTTAAAAATTCATTCATGGGATGTGGGTGTCGCTGGCCAGGCCAGCATTCATTGCCCATCCCTAATTGTCCTTGAGAAGGTGGGGGTGAGCTGCCTTCTTGAACCGCTGCAGTCCATGTGGGGTAGGTACACCCACAGTGCTGTTAGGAAGGGAGTTCCAGGATTTTGACCCAGCGACAGTGAAGGAACGGCGATATAGTTCCAAGTCAGGATGGTGTGTGACTTGGAGGGGAACTTGCAGGTGGTGGTGTTCTCATGTATTTGCTACCCTTGTCCTTCTAAATTATTACGCAAGTTAATTTATGGATGAAAATCTGCAGTAGCAGGGCATCTAGCAGGTTCTGTGTTAGTCAGTGGGGTCTGTGTTAGTCAGCGGGGTCTGCGTTAGTCACCTGGGTCTGCATTAGTCGCCGGGGTCTGTGTTAGTCACCTGGGTCTGCATTAGTCAGTGGGGTCTGCATTAGTCAGTGGGGTCTGCATTAGTCAGTGGGGTCTGTGTTAGTCACCGGGGTCTGTGTTAGTCAGCGGGGTCTGTGTTAGTCACCGGGGTCTGTGTTAGTCAGCGGGGTCTGTGTTAGTCACTGGGGTCTGTGTTAGTCACCGGGGTCTGTGTTAGTCAGCGGGGTCTGTGTTAGTCAGTGGGGTCTGTGTTAGTCACCGGGGTCTGTGTTAGTCAGCGGGGTCTGTGTTAGTCAGTGGGGTCTGTGTTAGTCACCGGGGTCTGCATTAGTCAGTGGGGTCTGTGTTAGTCAGCGGGGTCTGTGTTAGTCAGCGGGGTCTGTGTTTGTCACCGGGGTCTGCATTAGTCAGTGGGGTCTGCATTAGTCAGTGGGGTCTGCATTAGTCAGTGGGGTCTGTGTTAGTCACCGGGGTCTGTGTTAGTCAGCGGGGTCTGTGTTAGTCACCGGGGTCTGTGTTAGTCAGCGGGGTCTGTGTTAGTCAGCGGGGTCTGTGTTAGTCAGTGGGGTCTGTGTTAGTCACCGGGGTCTGTGTTAGTCAGCGGGGTCTGTGTTAGTCAGTGGGGTCTGTGTTAGTCACCGGGGTCTGTGTTAGTCAGCGGGGTCTGTGTTAGTCAGTGGGGTCTGCATTAGTCAGTGGGGTCTGTGTTAGTCACCGGGGTCTGTGTTAGTCAGCGGGGTCTGCATTAGTCAGTGGGGTCTGCATTAGTCAGTGGGGTCTGCATTAGTCAGTGGGGTCTGCATTAGTCACCGGGGTCTGCATTAGTCACCGGGGTCTGCATTAGTCAGTGGGGTCTGCATTAGTCACCGGGGTCTGTGTTAGTCAGCGGGGTCTGCATTAGTCACCAGGGTCTGCATTAGTCACCGGGGTCTGCATTAGTCAGTGGGGTCTGCATTAGTCACCGGGGTCTGCATTAGTCAGTGGGGTCTGCATTAGTCACCGGGGTCTGTGTTAGTCAGCGGGGTCTGCATTAGTCACCAGGGTCTGCATTAGTCACCAGGGTCTGCGTTAGTCACCTGGGTCTGCATTAGTCAGCGGGGTCTGCATTAGTCAGTGGGGTCTGCATTAGTCAGTGGGGTCTGCATTAGTCACCGGGGTCTGTGTTAGTCAGCGGGGTCTGCATTAGTCACCAGGGTCTGTGTTAGTCACCGGGGTCTGCATTAGTCAGTGGGGTCTGCATTAGTCAGTGGGGTCTGTGTTAGTCACCGGGGTCTGTGTTAGTCAGCGGGGTCTGTATTAGTCAGTGGGGTCTGCATTAGTCAGTGGGGTCTGCATTAGTCAGCGGGGTCTGCATTAGTCAGTGGGGTCTGTGTTAGTCAGTGGGGTCTGCATTAGTCACCGGGGTCTGCATTAGTCAGTGGGGTCTGCATTAGTCAGTGGGGTCTGCATTAGTCACCGGGGTCTGCATTAGTCAGTGGGGTCTGCATTAGTCACCGGGGTCTGCATTAGTCAGTGGGGTCTGCATTAGTCAGCGGGGTCTGCATTAGTCAGTGGGGTCTGCATTAGTCAGTGGGGTCTGCATTAGTCAGTGGGGTCTGCATTAGTCAGCGGGGTCTGCATTAGTCAGTGGGGTCTGTGTTAGTCAGTGGGGTCTGCATTAGTCACCGGGGTCTGCATTAGTCAGTGGGGTCTGCATTAGTCAGTGGGGTCTGTGTTAGTCACCGGGGTCTGTGTTAGTCAGCGGGGTCTGCATTAGTCAGTGGGGTCTGCATTAGTCAGTGGGGTCTGCATTAGTCAGCGGGGTCTGCATTAGTCAGTGGGGTCTGCATTAGTCACCGGGGTCTGCATTAGTCACCGGGGTCTGCATTAGTCAGTGGGGTCTGCATTAGTCACCGGGGTCTGTGTTAGTCAGCGGGGTCTGCATTAGTCACCAGGGTCTGCATTAGTCACCAGGGTCTGCGTTAGTCACCTGGGTCTGCATTAGTCAGCGGGGTCTGCATTAGTCAGTGGGGTCTGCATTAGTCAGTGGGGTCTGCATTAGTCACCGGGGTCTGTGTTAGTCAGCGGGGTCTGCATTAGTCACCAGGGTCTGTGTTAGTCACCGGGGTCTGCATTAGTCAGTGGGGTCTGCATTAGTCAGTGGGGTCTGTGTTAGTCACCGGGGTCTGTGTTAGTCAGCGGGGTCTGCATTAGTCAGTGGGGTCTGCATTAGTCAGCGGGGTCTGCATTAGTCAGTGGGGTCTGCATTAGTCACCGGGGTCTGCATTAGTCACCGGGGTCTGCATTAGTCAGTGGGGTCTGCATTAGTCACCGGGGTCTGTGTTAGTCAGCGGGGTCTGCATTAGTCACCAGGGTCTGCATTAGTCACCAGGGTCTGCGTTAGTCACCTGGGTCTGCATTAGTCAGCGGGGTCTGCATTAGTCAGTGGGGTCTGCATTAGTCAGTGGGGTCTGCATTAGTCACCGGGGTCTGTGTTAGTCAGCGGGGTCTGCATTAGTCACCAGGGTCTGTGTTAGTCACCAGGGTCTGCATTAGTCACTGGGGTCTGTGTTAGTCAGCGGGGTCTGCATTAGTCACCGGGGTCTGTGTTAGTCAGCGGGGTCTGCATTAGTCACCGGGGTCTGTGTTAGTCACCGGGGTCTGTGTTAGTCACTGGGGTCTGCATTAGTCACCGGGGTCTGTGTTAGTCAGCGGGGTCTGCATTAGTCACCGGGGTCTGTGTTAGTCAGCGGGGTCTGCATTAGTCACCGGGGTCTGTGTTAGTCAGCGGGGTCTGCATTAGTCACCAGGGTCTGCATTAGTCACCGGGGTCTGTGTTAGTCACCGGGGTCTGCATTAGTCACCAGGGTCTGTGTTAGTCAGTGGGGTCTGTGTTAGTCACTGGGGTCTGTGTTAGTCACCGGGGTCTGCATTAGTCAGCGGGGTCTGCATTAGTCACCGGGGTCTGTGTTAGTCAGCGGGGTCTGCATTAGTCACCGGGGTCTGTGTTAGTCACCGGGGTCTGTGTTAGTCAGTGGGGTCTGCATTAGTCAGCGGGGTCTGTGTTAGTCAGCGGGGTCTGTGTTTGTCACCGGGGTTTGCATTAGTCACTGGGGTCTGTGTTTGTCACCGGGGTCTGCATTAGTCACTGGCGTCTGCGTTAGTCAGCGGGGTCTGCATTAGTCACCGGGGTCTGCATTAGTCACCAGCGTCTGCGTTAGTCAGCAGGTCTGCGTTAGTCAGTGGGGTTTGCGTTACTCACCAGGGTCTGCGTAAGTCAGCAGGTCTGCGTTAGTCAGCGGGGTCTGTGTTAGTCACCTGGGTCTGCGTTAGTCTGCGGGGTCTGCGTTAGTCAGCAGGTCTGCGTTAGTCAGCGGGGTCTGCGTTAGTCAGCGGGGTCTGCATTAGTTAGCGGGTCTGCGTTAGTCAGCGGAGTCTGCGTTAGTCAGCGGGGTCTGCATTAGTCACCGGGGTCTGCATTAGTCAGCGTGATCTGCGTTAGTCGGCGGGATCTGCGTTAGTCAGCGGGGTCTGCGTTAGTCAGCGTGGTCTGTGTTAGTCACCGGGGTCTGGCGTTAGTGAGTGCATTTTGGATTTAGTCAGCGGGGTTTGCCCGTAGTCAGTGGGGTTTGGATTTAGTCAGCGGGATCTGGCATTAGTCATTGGGGTCTGGTGTTAGTCAGTGGGGTCTGGCGTTAGTCAATGGGATCTGGTGTTAGTCATTGGGGTCTGGCGTTAGTCAGTGGGGTCTGGCGTTAGTCAGTGGGGTCTGGCGTTAGTCAATGGGATCTGGTGTTAGTCATTGGGGTCTGGCGTTAGTCAGTGGGGTCTGGCGTTAGTCAATGGGATCTGGTGTTAGTCATTGGGGTCTGGCGTTAGTCAATGGGATCTGGTGTTAGTCATTGGGGTCTGGCGTTAGTCAGTGGGGTCTGGCGTTAGTCAATGGGGTCTGGTGTTAGTCATTGGGGTCTGGTGTTAGTCAATGGGATCTGGTGTTAGTCATTGGGGTCTGGTGTTAGTCAGTGGGGTCTGGCGTTAGTCAATGGGGTCTGGTGTTAGTCATTGGGGTCTGGTGTTAGTCAATGGGATCTGGTGTTAGTCATTGGGGTCTGGTGTTAGTCAGTGGGGTCTGGCGTTAGTCAATGGGGTCTGGCGTTAGTCAATGGGATCTGGCGTTAGTCAATGGGGTCTGGCGTTAGTCAATGGGGTCTGGCGTTAGTCAATGGGATCTGGTGTTAGTCATTGGGGTCTGGTGTTAGTCAATGGGGTCTGGCGTTAGTCAATGGGATCTGGTGTTAGTCAGTGGGGTCTGGCGTTAGTCTTTGGGGTCTGGTGTTAGTCAGTGGGGTCTGGCGTTAGTCAATGGGGTCTAGCGTTAGTCAATGGGATCTGGTGTTAGTCATTGGGGTCTGGTGTTAGTCAGTGGGGTCTGGCGTTAGTCTTTGGGGTCTGGCGTTAGTCATTGGGGTCTGGCGTTAGTCATTGGGGTCTGGCGTTAGTCAATGGGGTCTGGCGTTAGTCATTGGGGTCTGGCGTTAGTCAGTGGGGTCTGGTGTTAGTAATTGGGGTCTGGCGTTAGTCAGTGGGGTCTGGTGTTAGTAATTGGGGTCTGGTGTTAGTCACCGGGTCTGCCATTAGTAGACTTGCCACTGCATCCTTCAGCTCAAACTGTTCAACTCAAATTTGTCCCCACAGAGTTGCTGAGAGTGCGAGGGACAATGTCGCAGTGAGGGAATCTGGACATCCGGGATCAGGGCAAGCAACTGGATATCTCCTTAACCAATCAGATTGAAGGACTGGGAAATAAATAGAGGTAAGGCTAAGAAGGAAGGTGAATTAAAGGGGAATAGTTTAATATCAAAATAAGTACAGAATGAGAAATAAAATTAGGGCAGAAAGATGGGATTGAGAGGAGGAGAGACAGTAAGGGAAAGAAAAAAAATTCAAATCTGATTTATTTAAAATCTCCCTGAAAGTCTCAAAACCTAAAAGAATGAGAATACAGACTTATACTAGTTAATTTTCAGGGCCAGAGAGGTTGATTAGCAGTAATTAACAATTATCACCTTGTTAATAGAGTACCTTCACTTGTAATGACAAGTCTTACCTTTTTGTGATGAGTTTAATGGGAAAATGCAGAAAGTTCCCTAAAAAAATGGGGATGCTGTTTTTGCAAAGTGAACAGTGGAGTAGCTTAACACAGAGAGCGAATTTTAGACATGGGCATTTAGTGCACATTTACTTCTCGCCTGGAGTTGCTGTATCATTTACACACCAAAAACGGCAAACACCTTCAGCCTCACCATTATTTTGACAGCAAATTCTGGTGGAAAATTTTACTTATTTTTATTTTGTATGTAATCTGTGTCATCAGTGTGAAGAAGGGACAGGTCAGTCTGACATTGTCTGGACAGTATAGTTCTGATTGTTGAAATGAGTGCATTCAAATAAACATTAGAGGCATTTTAACACCTTAAATAAACTGTAGACTATGGCAAACATCTGATGAGGGTTGTAAAGATGGTCAGTGGACATAGATAGGTTAGCAGGATGGGAGGAGAGGTGGCAGATACAGTAGGAAAGGGCAACGTAAGACTAGAGGAAAGAAATATACCTTAAATGACAAGGTTTTAAATAGTGTAGTGGAGCAGACAGATCTTGTTGTGCAATTGCAGAGATCATTAAAAGAGGCAGCACAAGTTGGTCAAACCAGAAAAAGTCACTTTGAATCCTTGGCTTTGTACGTAGTGGCATTGAGTACAAAAACAAGAAGTTGGTACTGAACTTGTCATGAGATGGTGAGCTGCAGTTTGAGTTTGATGTGCAGTTTTGGATATCCCATTATAGGAAGAAGATAAAACAGTGGAATGTTAAGGCATAGAGTCACGAGGATGTAAGTACTTGAATGAAATTCTGTTCTAATGAAGACTATAGTCCCTGAAAAAATATAATTTTCTTTATTTGCTATGTAGCAGTTTAAATTATTTCTGTCACCCAATTCCAAGACTTGTACAATTCAATTCAGGCTGGGAATTCTGTCAATAACATCCGGATTATTCAATTTCACCTGTATAGGTGATAGTACAGGCATAGAATCTTATAGCACAGAACGAGGCCATTCAGCCCAATGGGTCTCTGCTGGCTCTTTGAAAGAGCTATCCAATTAATCCCACTCCCCTACTCTTTCCCCAAAGCCCTGGAATTTTTTTCCCTTCACTTATTTATCCAATTCCCTTTTGAAAGTTACTATTGAATCTGCTTCCACCGCCCTTTCAGGCAGCGCGTTCCAGATCACAGCAACTCACTGCGTAAAATAAAAATTCTCCTCCTCTCCCCTTTGGCTCTTTTGCCAATGATCTTCAATCTGTGCCCTCTGGTTACTGACCTCCTGCCAGTACAAACAGTTTCTCCCTATCTGCTTAGTCAAAAATCCTCAACATTTTGAACACCTCTATTAAATCTCCTCTTAACCTTCTCCGCTCTAAGGAGAACAACCTCAGCTTCTCCAGTCTCTCCACATAACTGAATTCCCTCATTCCTGCCACCATTCCAGTGAATCTCCTCTGCACCCTCTGCAAGGCCTCAACATCCTTCCTAAAGTGTGGTGCCCGGAATTGGACACAATCCTCCAGCTGAGGCCTAACCAGTGTTCTATAAATATTTAGCATAATTTCCTTGCTTTTGTACTCTATGGGCTACATTTTGTCGCTAGTGTGCCGATCCCGACATGGGATGAATTCTGGATCAGGAATCCGGAAATGACCATAGTGGAATGTCAGACACGGTCTTCCTGGAAGCGGCCAATTAAGAAGCCTGTCCAATTAGTGGGCAGGTTCCAGGATCAGACGGTCCAATCAGTGCGGCCCATGGGTGTAAGGCCGCCGGCTGCCCTCGCTGTGTGGGCGATGCCTGACCATCAGCAGGAGCAGCCTTGTCATGGAGACACCTTCAGTGGGAGGGAAGAGGCTGCCATTGTAGCAGAGACATCAGTCTCCATGAAGTGGCTGCAAGAGCTCCTGCTGCCTGGGGTAAATCCCCTTTGTAAATTACTGCCGGAAAATAAACATAAACCCTCCAATGATTCACTGCTCAGACCTCCCACTGCGAAGCTGCCTCCAATCCATATTCAGGCTCTCGACACAGTGGGGGGCCCATGTATTCCAGGGACAATCTCTTGCAGCCTGGAAAATTGCAGACTGGTGGCTCATTTCCAGCAAGAATTGGATTCCCAACTCTGCCAGGCGGGTGGCGTCAAACCTGCTCGTCCACCTCTGGGAAAAACGTACGGAGGCAGGAAGGTGTCAATCTACCAAATTACCCTGTGCCCCTGCCTCCAAACCTGTCTCCTCGGACCTGGGTAAATTCAGCCCTCGGCCTCTATTTATAAAGACAAGGATCCCTGATGATTTTTTAAAACAGCTTTCTCAACTTTTCCTTTCACCCTTACCGAATTGTGGACATACGACTCCAGGTCTGTCTGTTGCTTAAAATTGTACCATTTTGTTTATATTGCCTCTCCCTATTCTTCCTTCCAGCATACATTACTTCACACTTTTCTGCATTAAATTTCAGCTGTGTGTTTCAGGCAAGTTGCTGAAGGACTGTTAATAAAACCACCTAAAGTGAGCAGTGCCACGTCTTAACATGTTGTTTCAGCGGAATGGTAGGGCCTGAATTTGTATCTGTTATTCCTCACACTGACACAGGGAGACAGGCAAGGTGACTCCCTACTGGGAGTGAGAGAAAACGATAGCCCATTCGTAGCAGACAGCAACTGGTCTCTCAGGTTATGAATCTTCTCTGCACAGATCTGGAGACTGCACGGAAACTGTATGTATAGTCCCTTAAAAAAAATTGCATTATGTTTTATTTTAGCATTTCTGGCCTTGGCCTTGGGTTACCCTGATGTAAGAACTGCCTTGCTGGCTTGTACAGACAGGCTGAGAGTCAGAACAAAATTGCAGGCCTGATGATAAGTGGCGCCTGCAGTAAACTTTGTCTTTGCTGGTGCTGGTGCTTCAAGACCACAAGTAGGGAACGAAAACCACATAATGAGCCTGTACTCCCATGTACACAGTTTAATTTCTACTGCAATGCTACTTCAGTAGCCAGAACAGTAACATACTTGAAGCAGTGCTAATGCAACCAGCTGCAGCCTGGGCACAGGGCAGCACTAGTGCAACCAGCTGCAGCCTGGGTACAGGGCAGCACTAATGCAACCAGCTGCAGCCTGGACACAGGGCAGCACTAGTGCAACCAGCTGCAGCCTGGGTACAGGGCAGCACTAGTGCAACCAGCTGCAGCCTGGGTAGGGCAGCACTAGTGCAACCAGCTGCAACCTGGGTACAGGGCAGCACTAGTGCAACCAGCTGCAACCTGGGTACAGGGCAGCACTAGTGCAATCAGCTGCAGCCTGGGTACAGGGCAGCACTAGTGCAACCAGCTGCAGCCTGGGTACAGGGCAGCACTAATGCATCCTGCTGCAGTCTGGGTACAGGACAGCACTAGTGCATCCAGCTGCAGCCTGGGTACAGGACAGCACTAGTGCAACCAGCTGCAGCCTGGGTACAGGGCAGCACTAGTGCAACCAGCTGCAGCCTGGGTACAGGGCAGCACTAGTGCAACCAGCTGCAGCCTGGGTACAGGGCAGCACTAATGCATCCTGCTGCAGCCTGGGTACAGGGCAGCACTAATGCATCCTGCTGCAGCCTGGGTACAGGGCAGCACTAGTGCAAACAGCTGCAGCCTGGGTAGGGCAGCACTAGTGCAACCAGCTGCAGTCTGGGTACAGGGCAGCACTAGTGCAACCAGCTGCAGCCTGGGTACAGGGCAGCACTAGTGCAACCAGCTGCAGCCTGGGTACAGGGCAGCACTAGTGCAACCAGCTGCAACTGGGTACAGGGCAGCACTAGTGCAACCAGCTGCAGCCTGGGTACAGGCCAGCACTAGTGCAAACAGCTGCAGCCTGGGTACAGGGCAGCACTAGTGCAACCAGCTGCAGCCTGGGTACATGGCAGCACTAGTGCAACCAGCTGCAGCCTGGGTACAGGGCAGTTCTAATGGAGGGCAAAGAGTTGTGTATGGGGGAGGGCACAGTGGGCCAAATAACAAAGAAAACAAAACTGTGGGGTTCACTTCTAGAGGGAAAGAATTGAAAAGCAGAGATGTTATGTTGAGCTTATATAGAACCTTGCAAAGCACTATTCACAATTTTGGTCCCCAAATTATTAAAAAAAAAATCGAGGCACTGGAGGAGATTTGCAAAGATGGCAGATTGAGAGGTTATACCTATTAGGAAAGACTGAATATGTTGGGGCTCGTTCCTCCAGAAAGTTGAAGACTGAGGAGTGATCTGATATTGGTATTTTCAATGAGTTGGATAGGGTGGATGTAGAGAAGATGTTTCCACTTGTGGAGGAGACCAGAACTAAGGGTTATAAATAGAATAATAAAAACAGAAAATGCTGGAAATACTCAGCAGGTCTGGAAGTATCTGTGGAGAGAGAAACAGAGTTAACGTTTCAGGTCACTGACCTTTCATCAAAACTGGGAGAAGTTAGAGATTTAACAAGTTTTAAACAAGTACAGAAGCAGGGAAAGGTTGGGGGACCAGGAACAGATATCCAATTATCTACTTAACATACAGACAGTTACTGGTTAGTAAATCATGCACAGTTTCCAAAGAGCCGCAAACCGAAATCTTTGCCTCTGCTTTTAGTTTGTTAAATAGAAACAGAGGGCGGCTGTGGGAGGAGATTCAGCCCAACATTGCCCTCTGGTGCTGACATTGAGCATTGATCCCACCCACATCGGGCTGCATTTTACCAGCTCGCTGCCGATCTCGGTGGGGAGCTTCAAATATGGCGGGGCGCACGCCTGGGATTTGCACCGTGGAGCCGCAGCGATATTAAATGCGGCGGCTCATTTACATGGCTGGGGCAGACCCCCCCCCCCCCCCCCCCCGCGATGAAGTGGAGGGGGCGGGTGATCCGTCTCCGGCAACAGCCTCCGACCCCATTGCACAGGCACAGTGCCACTTTTTAAAGGATTTACCGCGCTTACTGACAGTTTAAATTTTTAAAGAAACAGTGAATTTTAAAGTATTAAAAATAATTAGAAAAATCATTCCTGCCCCTCCCCACCTCAAAGTACTTCGCTTGAGTATCTAACCTTCCCCAACACCCTTGCCCCGCCAAAGTTCAGAAACTTTTACCTTTACCCCTTCCTATCACCTCCTTGACCAATCAGGTAACTTTTTTCCCTCTTTACCCCCCCCTCACACTGAAACCTTCCCCCCCCCCCTCCCCACCAGTGTCCCGCATCGACGCAGTGGCGTCGGACGCCATTGCCGGGGACGGATCACCCGCCCCCTCCAAGTCATCGGGGAGGGGGTGTGGTCTGCCTCGGCCATGTAAATGAGCCGCCGCATTTAATATTGCCCGATGTGGGTGGAAGAGTCAGCTACTAGGGGACATAGGTTTAAGGTGAGAGGGGCAAAGTTTAGAGGGGATGTGTGAGGCAAGTTCTTTATATTTTTTATTTTTTATTTAGATTTTTCATTTTGATTTAGAGATACAGCACTGAAACAGGCCCTTCGGCCCACCGAGTCTGTGCTGACCATTAACCACCCATTTGTACTAATCCCATATTCCTACCACATCCTCACCTGTCCCTACCGATACTAGGGGCAATTAACCTATCAATCTGCAAGTCTTTGGCATGTGGGAGGAAACCGGAGCACCCGGAGGAAACCCACGCAGACACAGGGAGAACTTGCAAACTCCACACAGGCAGTACCCAGAATTGAACCCGGGTCACTGGAGCTGTGAGGCTGCGGTGCTAACCACTGCGCCACTGTGCCGCCCCTTTACACAGAGGGTGGTGAGTGCCTGGAACTTGCTGCCGGGGGAGGTGGTGGAAGCAGGTATGATAGCGACGTTTAAAAGGCATCTTGACAAATACATGAATAGGATGGGAACAGAGGGATACGTACCCCGGAAGTGCAGAAGGTGTTAGTTTAGGCAGGCATCAAGATCAGCGCAGGCTTGGAGGGCCAAATGGCCTGTTCCTGTGCTGTACTGTTCTTTGTTCTTTGTTCTTTAAGGATAACCATGGGTCAGGGTACGGGGGACCCATTTAAGGTAGTTGCGGACACAAGGGGATCAGGAGGTGGTGGACTGTTATCCTGAGAGGAAATGGGGGCCTACTCCCACACCATGGTGGGGAAATTGGTCTGAAATCAGTTGCAAGTGGAATCGAGGTCCAGGTGGCTGAGGACCCTAATATCGGGAATGAGGGATGGAATACAGGATAAAATGGAAGATTGTTACCATCCCAGTGATCATGCCATAACGGAAGTTCGAGTGTTAGGAAAGCCACCTTAGTGCATCAAAGTACCCCAGTCCCTGTAAAGAAAGGGAAGTTGCACTTGGGACAACCAGGTACGGGAAGAACAACGGAAACTAGTACAACAACCTGGAAACAGGAGGGAGCTAATCCTGACAGGTAATAAGGGCCAGTGTTACAACTGTGGGAAGCCAAGCCATTTTTCAAATGTAGGGCGGCCCCAAAAGGGGGACGGAATAATTCCAAGTGGAAACCAAGGGAAGAACCCAGGGAACAACAGATTGCTGCTGTTGAACATAAGCGGAACGCCTGGGGAGGCAGTGGCGTAGTGCTATTGTCACTGGACTAGTAACCCAAAGACCCAGGGTATTGCTCTGGGGACATGGGTTCAAATCCCATCACAGCAGAAGGTGGAATTTGAATTCAATTAATAAATCTGGAATTAAAAAGCTAGTCTAATGATGGCCATGAAACCATTGTCGATTGTTGTAAAAACCCATCTGGTTCACTAATGTCCTTTAGGGAAGGAAATCTGCTGTCCTTACCTGATCTGGCCTACATGTGACTCCAGATCCACAGCAATGTGGTTGACTCTTACATGCCCTCTGAAATGGCCTAGTAAGACACTCAGTTGTATCTAACCGCTACAAAGTCAATAAAAAGGAATGAAACCGGACGGACCACCCGGCATTGACCTAGGCACCAGAAACGACAATGGCAAACCCAGCCCTGTTGACCCTGCAAAGTCCTCCTTACTAACATCTGGGGGCTTGTTCCAAAGTTGAGAGAGCTGTCCCACAGACTAGTCAAGCAACAGCCTGACATAGTCATACTCACGGAATCATACCTTACAGACAATGTCCCAGACACTGCCATCACCATCCCCGGGTATGTCCTGTCCCACTGGCAGAACAGACCCACCAGAGGTGGCGAGACAGTAGTATACAGTAGGGAGGGAGTTGCCCTGGGAGTCCTCAACATCGACTCCGGACCCCATGAAGTCTCATGGCATCAGGTCAAACATGGGCAAGGTAACCTCCTACTGATTACCACCTACCGCCCTCCCTCAGCTGGTGAGTCAGTACTCCTCCATATTGAACAGCACTTGGAGGAAGCACTGAGGGTGGCAAGGGCACAGAATGTACTCTGGGTGGGAGACTTCAATGTCCATCACCAAGAGTGGCTTGGCAGCACCACTACTGACCGAGCTGGGCAAGCCCTAAAGGACATAGCTGCTAGACTGGGTATGCGGCAGGTGGTGGGGGAACCACCAAGAGGGAAAAACATACTTGACCTTGTCCTCACCAATCTGCCTGCCGCAGATGCATCTGTCCATGACAGTATTGGTAGGAGTGACCACCGCACAGTCCTTGTGGAGACGAAGACGCGTCTTCACATTGAGGATACCCTCCTTCGTGTTGTGTGGCACTACCACCGTGCTAAATGGGATAGATTTCAAACAGATCTAGCAATGCAAAACTGGGCATCCATGAGGCGCTGTGGGCCATCAGCAGCAGCAGAATTGTACTCAACCACAATCTGTAACCTCATGGCAAGGCATATCCCCCACTCTACCATTACCATCAAGCCAGGAGACCAACCCTGGTTCAATGAAGAGCACAGGAGGGCATGCCAGGAGCAGCACCAGGCATACCTCAAAATGAGGTGTCAACCTGGTGAAGCTACAACACAGGACTATCTGAGTGCCAAACTGCGTAAGCAGCATGCGATAGACAGAGCTAAGCGATCCCATAACCAACGGATCAGATCTAAGCTCTGCAGTCCTGCCACATCCAGCCGTGAATGGTGGTGGACAATTAAACAACTAACTGGAGGAGGTGGCTCCACAAATATCCCCATCCTCAATGATGGGAGAGTCCAGCATATCAGTGCGAAAGATAAGGCTGAAGCATTTGCAACAATCTTAAGCCTGAAGTGCCGAGTTGATGATCCATCTCGGCCTCCTCTTGAAGTCCCCAGCATCACAGATGCCAGACTTCAGCCAATTCGGTTCACCCCGCGTGATATCAAGAAACGACTGAAGGCACTGGATACTGCAAAGGCTATGGGCCCTGACAATATTCCGGCAATAGTACTGAAGACCTGTGCTCCAGAACTTGCCGCGCCCCTAGCCAAGCTGTTCCAGTACAGCTAAACACTGGCATCTACCCTGCAATGTGGAAAATTGCCCAGGTATGTCCTATACACAAAAAGCAGGAGAAATCCAACCCGGCCAATTACTTCCCCATCAGCCTACTCTCAATCATCAGTAAAGTGATGGAAGGTGTCATCGACAGTGCCATCAAGCAGCACTTGCTTCGCAACAACCTGCTCAGTGACACTCAGTTTGGGTTCCGCCAGGGCCACTCAGCTCCTGACTTCATTGCAGCCTTGGTTCAAACATGGACAAAAGAGCTGAACTCAAGAGGTGAGGTGAGAGCGACTGCCCTTGACATCAAGGCAGCATTTAACCGAGTATGGCATCAAGGAGCCCCAGCAAAACTGGAGTCAATGGGAATCAGGGGGAAAACCCTCTGCTGGCTGGAGTCATACCTAGCGCAAAGGAAGATGGTTGTGGTTGTTGGAGGTCAATCATCTGAGCTCATCTGAGTTCCTCAGGGTAGTGTCCTAGGCCCAACCATCTTCAGCTGCTTGATCAACGACCTTCCTTCAATCATAAGGTCAGAAGTGGGGATGTTCACTGATGATTGCACAATGTTCAGCACCATCCGTGACTCCTCAGATACTGAAGCAGTCCGTGTAGAAATGCAGCAAGACTTAGACAATATCCTGGCTTGGGCTGATAAGTGGCAAGTAACATTCACGCCACACAAGTGCCAGGCAATGACCATCTCAAACAAGAGAGAATCTAACCATCTCCCCTTGACATTCAATGGCATTACCATCACTGAATCCCCCACTCTGAACATGCTGGGGATCACCATTGACCAGAAACTGAACTGGAGTATCCATATAAATACTGTGGCTACAAGAGCAGGTCAGAGGCTGGGAATTCTGCAGTGAGTAACTTACCTCCTGACTCCCCAAAGCCTGTCCACCATCTACAAGGCACAAGTCAGGAGTGTGATGGAATACTCTCCACTTGTCTGGATGGGTGCAGCTCCAACAACACTCAAGAAGCTCGACACCATCCAGGACAAAGCAGCCCGCTTGATTGGCACCCCATCTACAAACATTCACTCCCTCCACCACCAACGCACTGTGGCAGCAGTGTGTACCATCTACAAGATGCACTGCAACAATGCACCAAGGCTCCTTAGACAGCACCTTCCAAACCCACGACCTCTACCAACTAGAAGGACAAGGGCAGCAAATGCAGGGGAACACCACCACCTGCAAGTTCCCCTCCAAGTCACACACCATCCTGACTTGGAACTATATCGCCGTTCCTTCACTGTCACTGGGTCAAAATCCTGGAACTCCCTTTCTAACAGCACTGTGGGTGTACCTACCTTACATGGACTGCAGCGGTTCAAGAAGGCAGCTCACCACCACCTTCTAAAGGGCAATTAGGGATGGGTAATAAATGCTGGACTGGCCAGTGATGCCCACATCCCATGAATGAATAAGAAATAGGAGCAGGAATAGGCCATTCGGCCCCTCAAGCCTGCCCCGCCATTCAATAAGGTCATGGCTGATCTGCCCCAGACCTCAACTCCTCTGTTGTGCCAGCTCCTCATAGCCCTCAACTCCCCAATATTTCAAAATTCTACCTACCTCCTCTTTAAATACTTTCAGTGATCTAGTCTCCACAACTCTCTGGGGTAGAGAATTCTAGACATTCACTACCTTCTGAGAGAAGAAATTCCTTCGCATCTCAGTTTTAAATGAGTGTCCCCTTATTCTGTAACTATGTCCCCTAATTCGAGATTCCCCACTAGTAGAAACATCTTCTCAACATCTACCCTGTCAAGCCCCCTCAGAATCTTGTACGTTTCAATAAGATCACCCCTCATTCTTCTAAACTCTAATGAATAAAGGCCTAACCTGTTTAGCCGTTCTTGATAAGTCAACCCCTTCATCCCAGGAATCAGCCTAGTGAATCTCTTTTGAACTGCCTCCAATGCCAGTATATCCTTTCTTAAATACGGAGACCAAAACTGTACACAGTATTCCAGGTGCGGCCTCACCAACACCCTGTACAGTTTTAACAAGACTTCCCTATTTTTAAACTCCAACCCCCTAGCAATAAAGGCCAAAATTCCATTTGCCTTCTTAATTACTTGTTGCACCTGTTTGCTAACTTTTTATGTTTCATGAACAGGAACACCCAGATCTCTCTGTGCTGCACTTTTTTGAAGTCTCTCTCCATTTAAATAATAGTCTGCCTTTTGATTCTTCCTACCAAAGTGCATGACCTCACACTTTCCTACACTAAACTCCATCTGCCAAGTTTTTTCCCACTCACTCAACCTATCTATATCCCCTTGCAGATTCCATATGTCCTCATCACAACATGCCCTCTCATCTATTTTGTATCGTCAGCAAATTTGGATATATTACACTCTGCCCCTTCCTCCAAGTCATTAATATAGATAGTAAATAATTGAGGCCCTAGGACTGCTCCTTGTGGGACTCCACGAGTTACGTCTTTCCAACCTGAAAAAGATCCATTAATCCCGACTCTCTGTCTTCTGTGTGTTAACCAATCCTCAATCCATTCTAATACCTTACCCCCAATACCGTGAGCTCCTATCTAGTGCAATAATCTTATGAGCACCTTATCGAATGCCTTCTGGAAATCTAAATACACTACATCTACAGGTTCCCCTTTATCAACTCTGCTTGTTATATCCTCAAAGAACTCTAGCAAATTTGTCAAACATGATAGGCCGACTGGCCTATAGTTTCCTGCTTTTTGTCTCCCTCCCTTCCTGAGCAGGGGCATCACATTAGCAGTTTTCCAATCTGCTTGGACTCTCCCGGAATCCAGTGAGTTCTGGAATATTTCGACCAATGCCTCCACTATCACTGCAGCCACTTCCTTTAAAATCCTTGGATGCAGGCCATCAGGTCCTGATGACTTGTCTGCCTTTAGTACCATTAGTTTGTGAAATACTTAGTCCCTCATGATAGAGACTGTTACAAGATCTTTCCTCCCATTAGCTCCTTGCTTATCTGATATCTGTGGGATGTTTATAGTGTCCTTCACCATGTTGGTTTAAATTATCTGCCTTTTCCCAGTTCCCCGTTATCAATTCTCCAGTCGCATCCTCCAAGGGTCCCACGCTCACTTTAGCTACTCTCTCTTTTTATATACAGCTCTTGCTGTTCGTTTCTATATTTCTTGCCAATTTACTTTCATAATCAATTTTCTCCCTCTTTATTAGCTTTTTAGTCATCCGCTGCTGGTTCCTAAAAAAAAAAAATTCCCAATCCTCTGGCCTACCGCTAGTTTTCGCCGCTTTGTATGCCTTAGTTTTTGATTGGATACTCTCCTTGACCGCCTTTGTTAACCACGGGTAGTTCATCCTTCTCATCGAGTCCTCCTTTTTGACCAGGATAAATTTTTGCTGAGCGTTATGAAATATCTGCTTAAATGTCTGCCACTGCTCATCCACTGACCTTCCCCTTTGTCTATTTTCCCAGCCCGCTTTAGACAACTCTTTCTTCAGACCTCTGTAATTGCCCTTGTTTAAGCTGAGGACACTGGTTTGAGACCCGAGTTGCTCTCCCTCAAACTGAATTTGAAATTCCACCATGTTGTGATCGCTACCCCCTAGAGGATCCTTAACTACGATATATCTTATTAATCCTACCTCATTACACATTACTAGATCTAAAATAGCCTGTTCCTGGGTAGGTTCTGCAACGTATTTCTCTAAGTAACAATCCCTGATGCACTCTACAAATTCGTCTTCCATGTTACCTCTGCCAATCTGATTTGTCCAGTCTATATGCAGATTAAAATCACCCATGACAATTGTAGCGCTCTTCTTACCCGAATTATACTTTGTCCTACAGTGAGGCAACTCTGCGGGGGCCTATGGACGATTCCCACCTGTGACTTCTTCCCCTTTCTGTTCCTTATTTCCACCCAAACTGATTCCACATCACAATCTATTGCACCTATATCACTACTCACCACCACACTGATACCTTCCTTTATTAACAAAGCTACCCCACCTCCTTTTCCTTTTTGCCTATTCTTCCGGAACGTCGAATGCCCTTGAATATTGAGTTCCCAGTCTTGGTCACCCTGCAACCACATCTCCGTAATAGCTAGCAAGTCATACTCATTAATTTCTATTTGTGCCGTCAACTCATCTATCTTGTTACAAATGCTGCGTGCATTCAGATAAAGAGCCTTAAGCTTTGACTTTTTACCATTATTACTCATTCTGGTTCTAATATCTGCTGCACTCTTCTGCTTATATTTTCTGCCCCTTCCTGTCACACTTTGATTACTGTTCACCTCTTCACTACTCTGCATCTCTGCTCTCTCGTTTCTTTTTGATTTTTTAAACTTCCCTTCAATTGAACCCTCCCCCCCCCACAACTAATTAGTTTAAAGTCCTGTCTACAATCCTAGTTATACGATTCGCCAGGTTTAACAAAACTGTTGGCCACTGCCACGCAGCTAAAGAAAGAGGGGGAACCAAATAAATTATTGCTGTTATGGGACCAGAACCCACAGAGGGATCCGGGGGAGGGACTGAGCAACTATGAAGGAGCTGCACCCGGCCACAGTACCTGTGTCCCCTTGGGTACGATTCTTGGGGAAGGCCGTGTGTGGACCTGCAGGTGGAAAGGACAAATTAGTGTTGCTTGGTGGATACCGGAGCATCTAGAACAGTTTAATAAATACTGCTGTGAGTTAACCACAGCCAGTGTTGAATAGATCCTTGTTTTGCTCGGACAGATATTCACTGTAATTCCAGGGTCACGGACTTAGTGTGGGACAGTGGAAGAAAACGTTAGTAGCAAAGCTCCCTACAAGGTAAATGCCTGCTCCCCGACCCGAACCCGACAGGACCCAACGACATGTGTCGGGTTCAGGTCAGGTCAGGCCCATCTTGAGGGTCCAGCTTTCGGGTTCAGGTCGGGTTGGTCCGGGTCCTGGTCGGGCACACACAGCAAGAAATGTTAAAAGTAAAAAAACGTCCCTGAGTGGGAGTCAGGTTCGTCAAGGAGGGAAACTCTGAGTCTGCGCAGTGAATGAGTGAGCATCTCTATGACGTCATCACGCTCATGCTGCAGCTTCCTGCAGATTGGGAGTCGCAAGGTGGGTAAAGGGAACATTCCGGTGGTCGGGTCGGGCTCGGGTCAGGTTGGGCGCGGGAAAAAATGGAGGGACGCAGGCCGGGATGAGCTCGGGTCCAATGTGGTTCTGTTGGGTTCGGGTCGTTTTTTCTTTCGTCACCTGAGCAGGTCTTTACTACAAAGGATATTCTTTCATTTGAAGCAGTTCAGAGAAGGTCCATTCATGAGATGAAGCTGTTGTCTTATGAGGAAAGGTTGCTCAGGTTGGGCCTAATCACAATGGTGTTTAGAAGAATGAGAGGTGATCTTATTGAAGCATATAATATTTTGAGGGGGCTTGACAGGGTAGATACTGAGAGGATGTTCCTCCTTGTGGAGGAATTTAGAACAAGGGGGCACAGTTTCAGAATATGGGATCTCCCTTTTAAGACGGAGATGAGGAGGAATTTCTTCTCCCAGGGCAATTAATCTTTGGAATTCTCTTCCCCAGAGAGCAGTGGAGGCTGGGTCATTGAATATATTCAAGGCTGAGTTAGACAGATTTTTGATCTACAAGGCAGTTGAGGGTTATGGGGGGAAGGCAGGAAAGTGGAGTTACGAATATAGGAACATACAAATTAGGAGCAGGAGTAGGCCACTCGGCCCTTCGCATCTGCTCCGCCATTCAATAAGTTCATGGCTGAACTGATCACTCCACATTTCCACCTACCTCCGATAACCTTCTATCTACCTCTGCCTTAAAAATATTCAAAGACTCTGCTTCCACTGCCTTTTGAGGAAGAGAATTCCAAAGACTCACGACCCTCAGAGAGAAAAAATTTCTCCTCATCTCTGTCTTAAATGGGCGACCCCTTATTTTTAAACAGTGACCCCTAGTTCTAGATTCTCCCACAAGGGGAAACATCCTTTCCACATCCACCCTGTCAAGACCCCTCAGGATCTTGTATGTTTCAATCAAGTCACCTCTTGCTCTTGTCAGTTCCAGCGGATACAAGCCTAGCCTGTACAATCTTTCATCGTAAGACAGCCTGCCTATTCCAGGTATTAGTCTAGTAAACCTTCTCTGCACTGCCTCCAATGCATTTACATCCTTCCTTAAATAAGGAGACCAGTACTGTACACAGTAATCCAGATGTGATCTCACCAATGCCCTGTATAACTGAAGCATAACCTCCCTACTTTTGTATTCAATTCCCCTCACGATAAACAATAACATTCTATTGGCTTTCCTAATTACTTGCTGTACCTGCATACTAACCTTTTGCGATTCATGCACTAGGACACCCAGATCCCTCTGCATCTCCGAGCTCTGCAATCTCTCACCATTTAGATAATATGCTTCTTTTTTATTCTTCCTGCCAAAGTGGACAATTTCCCACTTTCCCACATTATACTCCATTTGCCAGGTCTTTGCCCACTCACTTAATCTATCTATATCCCTTTGTAGCCCCCATATGTCCTCTTCACAACTTACTTTTGTACCTATCTTTGTGTCATCAGCAAATTTGGCAACCATACCTTCAGTCCCTTCATTTAAGTTATTTATATAAATTGTAAAAAGTTGAGGCCCCAACACAGATCCCTGTGGCACACCACTCGTTACATCTTGCCAACCTGAAAGTGACTCATTTATGCCTACTCTCTGTTTCCGGTTAGCTAGCCAATCTTCTATCCATGCCAATATGTTAACCCCTACACCATGAGCTTTTATTTTCTGCAATAACCTTTGATGTGGCACCTTATCAAATGCCTTCTGGAAATCTAAGTACAGTACATCCACTGGTTCCCCTTTATCCTCAGCATATCACTTCTTCAAAGAACTCCAATAAATTGGTAAAAAAACATGATTTCCCTTTCACAAAACATTGTTGACTCTGCCTGATTACCTTGAATTTTTCTAAGTGCCCTGCTATAACATCTTTAGTAAAAGCTTCTAACATTTTCCCGAAGACAGATGTTAAGCCAACTGGCCTGTAATTTCCTGCTTTCTGTCTCCCTCCCTTTTTGAATAAAGGAGTTACATTCGCTATTTTCCAATCGATGGAACCTTCCCTGAATCTAGGGAATTTTGGAAAATTAAAACTAACGCATCAACTATCTCACTAGCTACTTCTTTTAACACCCTAGGATGAAGTCCATCAGGATCCGGGGACTTGTCAGCCCGCAGCTCCTACAATTTGCTCAGTACCACTTCCCTGGTGATTGTGATTTTCTTGAGTTCCTCCCTCCCTTCCATTTCCTGACTTACAGCCAATACTGGGATGTTACTTGTATCCTCAATAGTGAAGACCGATGCAAAATAACTGTTCAATTCATCTGCCATCTCCTTATTATCCATTATTAATTCCCCAGACTCACTTTCTATAGGACCAACGTTCACTTTGTTAACTCTTTTCTTTTTAAAATATCTATAGAAACTCTTACTATCTGCCTTTATTTTCTAGCTAGCTTTCTCTCGTACTCTAATTTTACCTTCCTTATCAACCTTTTAGTCATTCTTTGCTGTTTTTTTAAATATTCTGTCCAATCTTCTGACCTGCCTCCCATATTTTCGCAATTATAGCCTTTTCCTTAAGCTTGATACTATCTTTAACTGTTTTAGTTAACCACGGATGGTGGGTCTCACCCTTGGAAATGTTCTTTCTCATTGAAATGTATCTATTCTGTGTATTCTGAAATATCCCCTTAAATGTCTGCCACTGCATCTCTATTGACCTATCTGTTAACCTGATTTGCCAGTTCCCTTCAGCTAGCTCTGCTTTCCTGCCCTCATAATTGCCCTTATTTAAGTTTAAAATACTAGTCTTGGACCCACTCTTCTTTCCCTCAAACTAAATGTAAAATTCAAACATATTATGATTGCTGCTACCTAGGGGTCCCTTAACTATGAGGTCATTAATTAATCCTATCTCGTTGCACAATACCAGCTCTAGTATAGCCTGCTCTCTGGTTGGCTTCAGAATGTATTGTTCCAATAAATTATCCTGAAAAATTCTTAGGGCTCCTCATCTAGGCTACCTCTGCCCATCTGATTTTTCCAGTCTATATGTAGGTTAAAATCCCCCATAATTATCGCTTTACCTTTCTGACAAGCTGCCATTATTTCTTCGTTTATACCCGATCCTACAGTGTGGTTAATGTTAGGAGGCCTGTACACCACTCCCACAAGTGACTTCTTGCCTTTTTGATTTCTTATCTCTACCCAAACTGCTTCTACATCCTGGTCTCCTGAACTTAGGGTTGCGCTAATACTATTATTAATTAACAGAGCTACCCCTCCAGCTTTTCCTAGCTTCCTGTCCTTCCTAAATGCCATGTACCCTTCAATATTCAGGTCCCAATCTATATCATCCTGCAGCCATGTCTCTGTAATGGCTATCGGATCGTACCAATTTATTTCTATTTGCGCTCTCAGTTCATTTGTTTTATTTCAAATGCTACATACATTCAGATACAGAGCCTTTAGTTTTGTCTTTTTATTATTTTTGTAACCTCTAGCCTTATCTGCTGATTTACTGTTAGATTTGTACACTCTGTCCCTTCCTGTCACAGTCTGTTTATCATTTCCCATATTAATACCTTTCTTGCCTTGTCTCTGCTCCTTGATTCACCATGTCTTCCCACATTCAAACCCTTGCCCCCACTATTCAGCTTAAAACCCTCTCTACTTCCCTGGTTAAGGCCACAATCATATCAGCCATGATCTTATTGAATGGGAACAGGCTTGAGGGGCCAAATGGCCTACTCCTGCTCCTTTTTCTTATGTTCTTATGTTTTTATGATCCAAAGCTTGGCCAAAGAGCTATGTTTTAAGGAGCCTCTTAAAGGATGAGAGAGAGGTAGAGAGGCGGAGAGGTTTAGGGATGGAATTCTGAAGCATAGGGCCCAGGCAGCCAATGGTGGAGCGATTAAAATCGGGAACGAGCAAGCAGCCAGAATTGGAGGAGCGCAGAGATCTCAGAGGTTTGTGGGACTGGAGGAGATTACCGAGATAGGGAGGGGTCAAGGCCATGGAGGGATTTGCAAACAAGATTAGAATTTTAAAATTGAGGCGTTCACTGAATGGGGAGTGGCGCCAGGATTTGGACATTGATCCCTGGTATCTCACTGTGATATTGAACAGTATCATACCCAGTAGATAATAAACAGGATACGCGTCAGGACTGGATGATTTACAGAAAGTTAAAACACTTCTGTCTCAATAGTTAGAAAATATCATCACTGGTAACTCGGTCGAGACAGAATGTGAGCGCAAATTATTAGTTTCAGCCAGTGGAACTTCGTATTATTATTGGGAATGAACACTTGTGGATCTTTCTCGTAACTTTCACCTTTCTGAGCGTGTGGTGCAGAAATTTCAACAATTATTTTATATGCTCAGAATTTAGTAGTTCTGTGTATTGTAAAAGAATTTCGCACCCCAGTTCAGACCAATGGCAAAGGTGTTTTTTTTGTCTGAGCTTGTTTGGGCACGATACCATATTCCTTTGTGTTTTTGATGTGTTAAAGATGGAAGCCTCCTTCTCTGTGCTCCTTCCTTTCAAGAACTACAGGAACCTTACACAGTCAACGCACACTTATGTCCAACACTCTTTCCTGGGACAATACACCAGGAATGAGCATATGATTCCTGACCCACAATCACCCTGAAGAAATGTGTTTATATTGGTCTGGATTTTGCTGTCAAAATGATGATGAGGCTAATGTTGCTCACCGTTATTTATGCACAAATGATACAGTGACTTTAGGCAAGCGGCAGATTCGTGATTAAACTCAAAAATCCAAACGTTGGTTTTGTGAAACAGCATCGCGCTTACTGTATTTACACAGTAGTCACAAATTAAACACCATAGATATTTAGGGCTAGTCATCGGTAGTGTAAGTACCCTTTTAATGACATGATAAGAATTAATTACTGCACGTTTATCTCTCTGGCCCTGAAAATTAACCATTACAAGAATGGAGCCTCAATTTTTCAGGTCTTGAATTTTTCAGGAAGATATAAAAAATTTAAAAGGTTTTTAAAATGCCTGCCCCTTTTCTCTTAGCTCTTAAAGCAGGGCTGCTGAAAAATCCTTAATCCAATCATTCCCTCACTGTGGGCGGCACAGTGGCGCAGTGGTTAGCACCGCAGCCTCACAGCTCCAGGGAACCGGGTTCGATTCTGGGTACTGCCTGTGCGGAGTTTGCAAGTTCTCCCTGTGTCTGTGTGGGTTTTCACCGGGTGCTCCGGTTTCCTCCCACATCCAAAAACTTGCAGGTGATAGGTAAATTGGCCATTGTAAATTGCCCCTAGTGTAGGTAGGTGATAGGGAATATGGGATTACTGTAGGGTTAGTATAAATGGGTGGTTGTTGGTCAGCACAGACTCGGTAGGCCGAAGGGCCTGTTTCAGTGCTGTATCTCTAAATAAATAAATAATAAAAAAATAACATTTATTTCTCTTTCTGTATCTGATTTGACATTGAATTCATCCACTTTAATTCACCCTCATTCACAGTCCTTGCACTGTTTACTACACAAACCTTCAACTTCATTGGTTAAGGAGATACCCATTTGCTTGCCCTGTTCACTCAGGTCCCAGACACCTGTTAGCCTTGTTGCGTTTGAGCAACTTTGTGGGGAAAAAGGTTTTGAGCTGAAGGATGCCAGGGCAAGTCTGACTAATGGCAGACACCACTAAATGCTCTGCTACAACAAAACCCTGGTCCAATGTAATGCAGCCACATGAGGTTATTGGGTAGATTGTCCTGCTTTGTCTGCAGAATATTAACAAAACCTCTCTGGGACTGTTTCTTGCTGCACTGTGCAAAATCTGAAGAGCAAAGGCACATTTAAACATGTTGAATCTGGCACTCTGTTGATACGATACTCACACGATTGTGTTGTACCCTAAGCATACAAACCGCACGCTTGCACTTGCATGAATTCAATTCATTATCTTCAGTTACTCTGATTTGTCGTTTTCCTTACAAATAGGGAAGGGTTAAAAAACTGCTGGGAATTGCAGCAGTGATCAAAGTGGGTGGGCAGGAGGGGGGACTTTTATCAGGGACATCACCAGGCTGTCAGGTCTGGAGTCAGCCGGCCAGTGTAAAGCAGACAAGATCCACATGCCTATGAAGTGACCCCAAGTTTCAGACTCTCCATTCCAGTGGATTTCATTAGCCTGGAGCCACTTAGAAAGAAGCAGCTAGGTCATTTACAGAAGTACCTTTTCACCAGGTTTGACTCTGAACTCTTCCCGTGGGTAGTGGTGAAGGGGGAGGGGGGAATATTAAATTATAGAATCATAGAAGGCTACAACACAGAAGGAGGCCATTTGGCCCATCATGCCTGTGCTAGCTCTTTGAAATAGACACCCAGATATCAGAGAGTAAATGAACAAAATCAGTTTCTCATAATATGTGTGATAAACAAACAGCACCAACCAGAATAAACACTTACATAAGTTACAGAAACTGCAGCAAAAATTGAAGTTACATGATGTAGGAATAGTTCAACTGTATTGAAAGAGCCTTTTATCCTGCAGCTGGGAGACATCAATGCCTGATGATAGAGGGAGCCAAAGAGCAAGGCTAGAGATGCAAATTTTTTTTTTCCAAAATATACTTGATTCATAAAAATCTGTAAAAATTATATTACCAGTTTCAAACAGCACCAAGTCAAACAATACAAACAGTGCAAAGGAGGTCCGTTTGCTTCATTACAGTCATGAGTTGCCTCACAATCCTTCCATTTCACATTTGTCATGCCAATTACATTTTTACATTTTACAGCAAATGAAAATTTTCCCGATACAGTTCGAGGGGTTTCCCATGAATCCAGCCCCTCAGTTCAGCTTGGTGGGGGGACCTTACACAGTGGTCTTTCCCCATTGAGCCTTTGCTGCGGCTGCCCCAAGCTTTAGTGCGTCCCTCAGCACGTAATCCTGGACCTTGGAATGTGCCAGTCTGCAACATTCGGTCGTGGACAACTCTTTGCGCTGGAAGACCAACAAGTTTCGGGCAGACCAAAGGGCGTCTTTCACCGAGTTGATAGTCCTCCAGCAGCAGTTGATGTTTGTCTCGCTGTGTGTCCCTGGGAACAGCCCGTAGAGCACAGACTCCTGTGTTACAGAGCTGTTTGGGATGAACCTCGACAAAAACCACTGCATCTCTTTCCACAGCTGCTTTGCAAAGACACATTCCAGGAGGAGGTGGGCAACTGCCTCTTCCCCACCACAGCCACCGCGGGGGCATTGCGTGGAGGGGGCGAGACTTCGGGCGTGCAGGAAGGATCTGACGGGAAGGGCCCTTCTCACCACCAGCCAAGCTACATCTTGGTGCTTGTTTCAAAGTTCTGGTGATGAGGCATTCTGCCAAATGACTTTGGCGGTCTGCTCGGGGAACCATCCGACAGGATCCACCGTCTCCTTTTCCCGTAGGGCCTTGAAGACATTCTGTGCAGACCACTGCCTGATGGATCGGTGGTCAAAGGTGTTTTCCCGCAGAAACTGCTCCACGAATGATAGGTGGTCGGCACAGTCCAACTGCATGGAGCGTTCCGCGGCAATGTGACCAGGCCCATCCTTCGCAACACCGGGGACAGATAGAACCTCAGCACGTACTGACACTTGGAGTTTGCGTACTGGAGGTCTGCACACAGCTTGATGCAGCCGCACATGAAGGTGGTCATCAGGATGAGGGCGATGTTGGGTACATTTTTCACACCCTTATCCAGAGGTTTGAACATCGTGTCCCTCCGGACCGGTCCATTTTGGATCCCCAGATGAAACGGAAAATGGCTCGGGTGACCGCCACAGCGCAGGAGTGGGGTATGGGCCAGACCTGCACTACATACAGCAACAACGTGAGCGCCTCACACCTGATGACCAGGTTCTTACCCACAATGGAGAGAGATCGCTGCCCCCACATGCTCAGCTTATGGTGTACCCTGGCTACTCGCTCCTTCCAGGTTTTGGTGCACGCCCCGGCCCTTCCAAACCTTCAGGTAGTCTGACCTAACGGTGAAGGGGACAAAGGATCGGTCAGTCTAGTTCCCAAAGAACATGGCCTCGCTCTTGCCGTGGTTAACTTTGGCTCCCGAGGCCAGTTCGAACTGGTCGCAGATGCTCATCAGTCTGCGCACGGACCGCGGTGTCGAAGTAACTGTTTGTCTCCAATACATGTAGTTAAATGTTAATACCATAATTCTAAAGTTCCAGTGACTTTTCAGCATGATGTTTTTGAAAACAGAATGTCAGTAACATCGACGAGATATTTTTAACACTCCTGTTATGCACCTATGGTGGTCAGTTTTTTCCAGTAGGCAACTTCACCTATTCACACTGCTGACAAGTAACACTATAAACCCCCAAAACTATCATACTGAACCCATTCACAGAAGAAAAAGGAAATCCAAGGAACACTATTACAGATATAGCCAAGACAACATTGCCACAGATTAAGAGGGAAATCTGTGACTAAAGCAGGTTTTATTAGGCAAAGTTATCTATTAAAATTTCAACAATGGGCACACGAGTTACCAAACATTTAGGCTGTTTTAACATACAAATGCTTCTAAAATCTTTCCAAAAAAACCCAAAATTAAAACTTTTTTCCTTTAAATGTCCATGACAGTTAAGATAACCAACTGTCCCCGCCCTTGCCCATGGAATATTACTTTTTAATCTAGATATAATGTGACTTTCAAAGCCTTCAAACTCACTAACATCTCAATAGTGTGTTTGTGGACTTCATGGTAACACCCCTGTTACATCCAAGAACACAATTCTTTTTTCTTTAATATAAAAAAAATAACATTTACAGACATGAACATCTTTAGATGTAGAATGGGGCGGCGGGGAAGCAAGAACAGGTGTAGATGTGCTGGGATTCCCTCCTATTTCAAAATGTGTTGCCTATTATTGAACTACCAAAACCTTGCATTTACAAAATAGTTGATAAAAATATTCCTCTGAATTGTACAAGAGGTACATCGACCAATGATAAAGGGGCAAGACAGATGTTATTCTGACTTGGCTTCGTTCTCTCCAGCAGCGGGTGCCTCATTGCTTTTCCATTCACCATTTTCTGCAGGTACAGAATCATCAATGGCTTCTTGATTAGCCTGTGGGGGATTTGGTTTTGTTGCTCTGGCCTTAGGTTTTTTTTGAGCAGCCGGTTTCTATTTCAGTACAGGTTCTATGTTGGATTTGTACTCGTTTCCTCACTAACCCCTCCTCTTCAGAGATGCATTTTCTGGCTCTGCCCTCAGCTTCCACATGGTCCCAAGGTAATACGGGAGCTCTCATTATCCCTGCGCCCACTTGGAGGCGACAGCCCACTCCAGTGGCCATTGGAGGACCATGTGGAGGTGTAATTGTTTAAGGTGAGATTGTATGATCGCTGACAGTCACACCCACTCTTACTAGAATATGTGAGATTGGCCTCAGAGCGAGAGACATGCTAACTCATTACCCTTACACTCCCAAAAGGAGGCCATAGGGCCAGATTGATTGTGGAACTGGAACCGAGCTTCCCGGTAGTCGTAATCTGCAAGGTAGGCACAGGAACCCAAAGGCAACTCACCCACCCAAGTACTACCCCTGGTGTAGTTCCTTCTGACACATAACCAGGCTGGTCCCCTAATGGCCACCGGAGTGGGCTGTCGCCTCCAAGTGGGCGCACGGTTAATGAGAGCTGCCGTATTACCTTGGGACCATGTGGAAGCTGAGGGAAGAGCCAGAAAATGCATCTCTGAAGAGGAGGGGTTAGTGGGGAAACAAGTACAAATCCAACATTCAGTCCAATTGCCCTGCGAGGCAACGGTCTGCATCCTTTGGACCGCAGAATTGTCAGTCCATGCCCTTACAAAGGTCACGCAGAATAAGGTCAAGATCACAGTCCACATTCTGACAATGTAGTCAAAGTTCCTGCGCCCTCTCCTCCATCCACAGTCGGTGTTCGCTTTACGTGTGAGGCATGGATCCACAAAGGTCGCCCCTCAATTTTCACGGCCGTGTGCGTGGTCAGCAGCACTTGGTAAGGGCCTTCCCAACGAGGTTCCAGGCAGTGTTTCCTGCGAAAAACCTTTACGAGGACCAAATCTCCTGGCTGGTACTGGTGGCACCCTTCAGTAGTGGTCCCCTTCTGTGCCGCAGCAACCTGGGAATGCAAACCTTTGAGAGACTTAGTCAACGCTATGCAATAATCCAACATTCCCTCATCCATAGAGTGGATGTCCATTTGCTTAACAGTAAGAGGTGGAGAAACAGGGAGGCGCATGGGACGTCCCATAACTATCTGATAAGGTGACAGGGAGGTAATACGGTTGGGATGAGAGCGCATGGTCATGAGGGCCAAAGGTAGAGCCTCAGGCCACTTCAGACCTGTTTCTTCACACAGCTTAGCTAGCTTGTTCTTCAGTATCCCATTCTGTCTCTCCACTGCCCCTGTAGACTGAGGATGGTAAGGGCAGGAGAGGTGGTGTGTACACTGTAATGCCTTCAATAATTCCCGTACCACCTTCCCCGTCAAATGGGGACCATTGTCACTAGACATGATTTCAGGAATTCCAAACCTAGGCACATATTCACGTAACAGCAACTTAGCTACAGTAACAGCATCATTTCTTCTGGTCGGGTATGCTTCTACCCATCGTGAAAGCAAACACACAACAAGAAGCACATAGTTGTATCCCACACATTTAGGCATTTGTATAAAGTCCATTTGTAAATACACAAAAGGGCCCCATGGCTGTGGGCCCACTGCTGCAGTCACTGGAGGCACCTTTCCAGGATTATGGCGTTGGCAGAGCAGGCACTGAGCGGCCACCCGTTCTGCCATGGTGGAAAATCCTGGTGCAAACCAGGTCTGCTGCGCCATCCTGATCATCCCCCCTTTGCCCGCATGGGTAAACGCATGTAACATGCGGGCAAGCCAGGGCAGGAGTGAAACAGGGGCCACAGCACGCCCCTCCGGGGAACACCAGAGGCCGTCGGAACGCTGGGCACATTGAGCGCGCCGCCATGCATCCTGTTCCGAGCGGGAAGCTTGTGATAGTAAACGAATAACATCAGACAGTTCAGTAAATGGGGTAGGGGTGGCAGCCTGATAACAAAGGGGAACCACGTACCCAGAAGGATCGGCCGCCGCCGCCCGTGCGGCACGGTCCGCCCGATCATTACCTTGAGAAATTAAGTCATTACCGTTGGTATGAGCCACACATTTAATAACAGCGAGAGAAGATGGTAGCTGAACGGCCGAAAGGAGGTTAACAATCAATTGTCCATGTCGAATCGGGGTACCAGACGAAGTAAGGAAGCCACGGAGCTTCCACAACTGTCCAAAGTCATGGGCGACTCCAAAAGCATAGCGAGAGTCAGTGTAGATATCAACAGATTGTCCCGAAGCCAGGACGCATGCTCGCGTGAGGGCAAACAGTTCGGCAGCTTGTGTAGAACAAGTAGCTGGTAGTCTAGCAGATTCAATGACAGAGTAGGGGTCACAGACGGCGTATCCCGTTTGGGGTTGACCATTTGGGGCTCGCATAGAGGAGCCATCAACGAAGAGGACAAATTCGGGGTTCGACAACGGGTGATCCTGCAAATCTGGCCGAGGGAGGGTGGAAAAGTGGATAACTGTGTCACAATCGTGAGGGTCACCATCATCCCCCGTAGGCAGGAGGGTCGCAGGGTTGCGATTAGTGCAGCGGACAATGGTCAGAGAGGGGTCGCCCAAGAGCGCGGTCTCATATCTGGTGACCCTAGCGGCTGTCAAATGCTGAGTGGCAGAGCGATTTAAATGGGCCTCGACCGTGTGGGGAACATAAAGTACAGTTGGATAGCCAAGTGTCAGGCCTTGTGCGGACGTGACGGCCAAATAGGCCGCCGCAATGGAGAGGATGCAAGAGGGATATCCACGGGCAACGGGATCTAGCCGAGTGCTATAGTAAGCAACTGGCCGCTGAAGTCCTCCATGAAGCTGGGTGAGGATGGCTTGGGAAAACCCAGCTCACTCATGGACATAAAGGTTAAAGGGCTTATGGTAGTCTGGCAGTCCTAAGGCAGGAGCGGAGGATAGAGTAGTCTTCAAGGAGGCAAAAGCGGCCTCCTTCCCGGGGTCCCAGATGAGATCTTCGGGGGCTGAGGGGAGGGCTAAGTCTTGAAGGGGTCGACTTATATCAGCGTAATTGGGAATCCATTGTCGGAAATAGCCAGTCACACCCAGGAAGTGGGTGAGTTCCCTCTTCGTGCGGGGCCTTGGGAGTGAGATAATACTACCAACACGCTTTTGGGAGAGGAGACGGGTCTGTCCGTCCAGCACATGCCCCAAATACTCAACTCTAGAGCTGCAAAGTTGTAATTTATCCTTAGACGCCTTGTGACCTTTGTGAGCTAGGGCTTGCAAAAGGACGCAAGAGTCTTGCAAGCAGGCCTCCGGGGATGGGGAACATAGAAGGAGGTCGTCAACATACTGAAGGAGGGTAGAACCCCCAGGAGAGGAAACATCGGCCAAATCAGACTGGAGGGCGCGTGAAAAAATAGTTGGACTCTCGGTATAGCTTTGGGGCAACCGAGTCCAAGTGTACTGCTGGCCCCTATAGATAAAGGCGAAAAGAAACTGGGAATCTGGGTGAACGGGGATAGAGAAAAAGGCGCCACACAAATCCACCACTGTGTAGTGAGTGGATTGGGGAGGGATGCAGGTGGGAATAGTAGTCGGATTAGCGACCACCGGATATGCGGGTATAACGCACGCGTTCACCGCCCGCAAATCCTGGACAAAGCGCCAGGTACCCTTTCCTGGCTTTTTAACAGGGAGAATGGGGGTGTTACAAGGGCTAGCAGTCCTAACCACAACTCCAAGGCGCAGAAGTTCTTCCAGGACAGGGCGCACACCTTCCTCTGCCTCCGGATTAAGAGGGTATTGAGTTTTCCATGGCAACGGTTTAGTTGGATCCAGCCGAACTCTAAAAGGCTCAGCCGATAGCACCCGACCTACGTCATTGGGTCCCCTAGCCCAAAGGGTATCAGGAATTCCCTGCAATAAATCAGAAGCCGGCGCAGTAGTTGGATGGGGCGACAAGACTCTATGCTGGAAAAATGCAGGGTACTCGAGAGGACAGCGGAAATAGAGCTGCACCCCTTGCTCATGGATGGCTAACACTCCTTCCCCCGTTTCTGAGCTGGAGTGAGGGGTGTTCCGTTGGAGGTGGGATACCATAAGGCCAAGATCCTTGGCCTGGAATCCCTTGGCCACATAGAGTGTAACATGAGTGGCTACAACCCGCGGGGCCTGAAAGAGAGACATAGCAGGGGGTGGTGGAGCGACAGATGCAGCGACTCCATCGGGGCCAGCACAGAGAGAGGAGATTGTGAGGACATAACACTCACCCAGCTGGGGAGATACCTTCTGGTCGTATGGGAGGTCTGGGCCGTCCGCCGAGTAACGGGCTGTGCAGTGGAGGCGATCATGCCAATCCTGCAGGGGTTGAGAGTAGGCGCCCAGAGTTCCTTGGACCTGCTCGTTGGTCAATAAATGGAGAAACAGACCTTTAAGGCGAGGCGAGAGATCGACATTGCCGAAGTTCCACCACCACACGTGTGGGCAGACTGACAGACTGAATCCCCGGCCGCCTGTAGCAAAGCATAAACTGTTGAGTAAGTAGATTCTGGAACCTCTGGACGAACACCTTCAGGGGAACAAACCAGTGTGCATCCGAGCTTGCAGAGCAAGTCCCGTCCGAGGAGGTTAGCGGGTACATCAGTGCCAAGAAGGAACTGATGTTCTCCTGTCCTACCCATAAGGGAAAACGGCACCTCATCTGACAAGGGAAATGATAATGGTTGTCCCGACACGCCAACGACACTGACGCTGTCCTGCGATGGACGGATGGTAGAATAGGCGGCCCCAGTATCAATCAGAAAATTCATCAAACAGCCGTTAACTACCAAAGGTATAAGAGGCTCTTCAGCGGTAATGACGGGCAATTGGCGGGCGTGGCACCCCTATCGTTGTGGGCCCGATGGACCAAAAGGGTTATGCATGGTATAAGGAGCCGGCTGGAATGCCGGGGGTGGCGGAGGCGGAAATGGCACTGTCTCGGGGTCTTGTGCCTGCCTTTTCTGGGGGCAATTCCGGGACCAATGTCCCCTAATGCCACACGTGAAGCAAGCACCTGAATAACCGCCCCGATAGGCTTGCTCGTTTCTACCGTGTCCACCATTCCGACTCCATCGCGGCTGACGCCTACCTGGCCCCGATGAACCGGCATATAAGATCATGCCAGCGCCTTTATCTCCCGGCTTAGACTTCTGATACTGAAGTTGACGTTCGCAATGCTGAAGAGCGCTAACAACTTCAGTCAAATTCTGCTTGCCCTCCCACCCGACACAGGTCAGGGTGAACATTTTTCTAAGGTCAGGCTGCAACCCCCGTACAAGAGCATTAACAAGTGCTGGCATTCCAGCGTCAATAGCAATACCGGAACATTTAATGAAAACCATTTAATAATCCCGCACACCTTCATCAGGCTTTTGAGTAGTACTGTGGATCTTCTGCCAGTCCACAGCATCAGGGAATGACTTACGTAAAGTCTCACAAAGACGCACCCAGAGTTGGTCCAGACCATCCGTATCAATGTCCCATGCAGGCGATTGAGCCTGGTCACGGATCGGCCTCCACCTGTGCGTGCCCAAACACGCATCTAGAACAACATCCATATCATCTTTAGTTGGACTGTGACATTTCCTAAGAATTTCGAATTTCTGAATAAATCTTTCAACACCCTCCTTAGGGTCGGGGGTGGCCTCAACAATAGCCCGTAGTTCTGAGGACGTCCAAGGACGATAAACATGCACGGGTTCTCCCTGAGGTCCAGGGAAGGCACGGAGGGGCAATTGCCTAACATAAGCCGAGACCTGGTGCCCTGGGAAGGCCCCGTGCTGCCTGAAGTACTGTCAGGGGAGGGCAAGTCCGATGGAGGGGCTGAGGGCAAAATGGGGTTTTCCGGGTGGTGATAAGGCGGTGGAGGGTGAGGTTGCGCTGCGAGCTCTCCTACATGAGGGACCGGTGGAGGGGGATACAGTGGTGACCAATCCTCTTCCTCCTCCTCCTGATCAGCAGGAGGTTCAGACTTCTTGGGAACCGGCCCCTTTTGTGTTTGCGCGACCAGGATCCTGGCTTTGGGTGCCTGTCTCACTTCCTCAGACCTTCGTGCACTTTCCTGACTCTTCTTCCGCGACTCATCTAAACGCTTCTGCATTTCCCCATTGCCACATAAGATACGCAGACCAACCTATGCCCTTTTTACCACCTTTCTCCATTTCCCCCAGAACGCATCTCAAACTCTCAATCCGGTCCTTATTAAAGGTACTGTTGGGCGGGAACATCTTCTCCCTACCCTGCGTCCACTTCACCCATCTTGGGACATATAGAATGCTTTCAGACCCATAATGTATCTACATATATGCATTAGGTGTTCCCTTAGTGGGGACCCCAGTCCCCTTCGTTAACGAATTTCCCATAATTACAACAAAAGCTAATCAGACTTTACCTTACCAGCCGACTTCCGAATTACCTACCAATCTCGTCGACCTGGTTCTAACGGGGCCTCTAACCCCGAGGGGGACTCGAACCACCCTCAACCTTTGACGTCAGACCGGGGACTCTAACCCCGAGGGGGACTCGAACCTCCCTCAAACTCTTCTGACTTACCCCGGTGGTGTTACACAGGTGAGCGTGTGCGTTTCCTCAGTCAAAACCTCGTAATGCCGAAATCAGGCAGCCGCAGTCATCGAGCTGTTGACCCGCGAGGCACCACGCTATTCTCCTGTGCTAGCACTCTGGGGGTTCGTCATCTCGGTGGGACCTCCAAGAAACTGTGGAAGAAACTAGAGTAAAATAAATCAAACTTCCTCGGATGAGTACTCGCAAACTACTTTATTAACTTGTGCACAAGGAGAACAAACACAGTAGAGCTCACATTGAGACTCAGTGCAATGTTCTAAAGAATTACAGTCAAACAGTGGCAATTATACTATTCTGCAACCAATAATCTTACAACAATATTTCAATCCTTAATTTGCATTCGAAAGCACCAATAATATTACAATTTAATTTTTGCTCTAAACGAATAAGATACAGTAATTTTCAATCCTTCGTTTACATATCTATCTCACCATTGGCCTTGCAGCTGGTACAGCGCAACAACAGAAAGAGACATCAGGCTTCAACAACACTCTTCTTATCTCATCAGCCAGACATGACACATTCCTAAGGAACAGTTAGTGTGAGAAACATACTGACCAAGCAAACTCACACCCCTAGTCCAAGGATGGCTCACCTCAGGTTCCACAGCGGATCCGAGCAGAAGACGGCGACGTCATCCATGTACAGGGAGGTTAGAGATGTGAATGAGTACATTGTACATCAGACCCACTCAGGTATCAGTCACAATCAGTACAGTTCCCAAGAAACTCACTTCCACCCACAGCACATTTACATCAATGGAAGTTATCGAGGTCTGATGAGTGTGTGACACAGATCAATGTGAGCTCACCTTCAAAAGTCTACACATGAAGGAATGATGCTCCTTCCTCAAGTGCAATAAATGTCCAGCTTTCTTCCAATCCACTCTCTTTCCTCTGCCTTTCTCTGGGGTCCAGTTGAAGATTAGCTTTAAGGTTGATGGATCATACAAATCCTTTCCCACAGTAGTACAGGAACTCCCAGGAAAGCAGATTCAAAGAGATTGAGTCACACTGGACTAGGTAAGCCAATACCAAAAACAGCCCCACATGATTTGGCGTTTATCACATTGCTGTTTCTGGGATCTTGCTGTGTGCAAATTGGCTGTCGTGTTTCCCACATTACAACAATGACTACACTTCAAAAGTACATAATTGGCTGTAAAGAACTTCGGGACATCCTGAGGTTGTGAAAAGTGCTATATAAATGTAAGGCTTTTCTTTCTTTCAGATATTGTGTATTATCTTTGGTCTGTTCGGGTTTTAATTGTTCTTGAATTTGTGTTTTAAAAAATGCTTGTTTGGGTTCGTTTTTTTTTTGGCTACCCCACATGGACTGCAGCGGTTCAAGAAGGCAGCTCACCACAACCTTCTCAAGTGCAATTAGGGATGGGTAATAAATGCTGACCTGGCCAACGACGCCCACATCTCATGAATGCATTTAAAAAAATGGTTTATGAAACACAATGGTCCAGGAAATTGATCATTCCACAGCCATTTTACAGGCGTAAGTCACCCACCTAAGGTTCTAATATGGTGGGTGATGTCCATTTCCAAGCTTCATTGTCCTATTTAAAGCAGGGAACTGGACTTGTTGTTGAACCTTCCTGAGAGATTGGACAGTCTCAGTGTCTGACCCACCAACTGATAAAGTCGCTCAACAACTCACAGTGCTAACAGGCAGCAAGGAGAGTGACCTTGGGTATGCCCCTGTTTGAATATTATGACAAATATAACGGCTAGCTGAGGTGAGTAAAGTTAAGAGTTAATTTGTATAAAAAAAGCACCTGCGAGACAGAAACTCCCTGTGACTGATTTGGGCATCAATAGGATTGTGTCTTAAAGTTTTGAATAGTTTCCAAGGCATTGTCTGAATTATATCCTTGAAACTGTTTTAAACACTTTTATCATAAAAAGGACTTTCTGACTATTGAAGAGTTCACCCTGACCTTACAGAATTTGTTTTGGGAGTGTTTTTGAAACACCTACTCTGCCTTGGGAAGTAAAACAGCTAAGAGTGTAAAATGTAAAATAATCTTGATTATAATTACATAAAGACGGGTAGCCTGAGGTTTTTAGCAACTGATTGAACAGTGAAGAATTATTAAGGATACTCATGTCAAGTCTGTATTTACTGGCTCAGAACTCTGCGAGTTTTTATGAACAGTGCTCCCACTGCTCTGTGCCGTTGAAGCCAATATAATCTCCAATAACTGCTTACTGCTTCAACATTTGAATAAAAACAAGGAGGGACAAGAGTCATCTGCCCTTAACTTGTCAGCCTACCCAGTTCAAACTGTGTGCATAGAATGTCATCGGAATTGGGTTGGAAAGAGTGTTTTCCATTTCCAGGACTCCCTGTGCAAATTCCACATTTCCCATTTATTTTTTATGCACTCTAAACCTATTTGTTTAAAAGCGTGTGTGAGGACAGTTGAGTCCTTTGTTAGCAAGAAAGCAATCTTAAAAAGCTCTGTGGCCGAGGGTAAACAGGAAGCTTTCTCACAGAGATCAGGGGTTCTGCCCTGGATTCCCCCTCAAGTTTCCCAGTGACCAGCTAAAGTGACAAACACCGATTTGCTCATTTATTGTCAAACCCTAAAGAAATCGTTTGTAATTTGTGGGGAAAACATTCACTTAAAAATTTGTCTGTTCCCTCCAGCTATTTTGCTCAGTCTCTGAGACAGGTCTCAATGTAAAAGCTCCCACATTGCCCAGTTACAACAGCAGCTTTTGGCGGGGAGACCAATGTTTCCAGCTGATATCTTTCTCAAAACTGCTTTTGGCAGTGGGCAGGATGTTTAGTCAATTCTCTCAATTTTAACCACAGTTCAGGAAAGATGTAAAGGCCTTAGGAAGGGGACAGAGGAAGGTCACCAGGATGTTACCAGGGATGAGGGAATTTAGTTATGAGGAGAGGTTGGAAAAGTTTGGACTGCTCTCCTTGGAACAGAGAAGGTTTAGAGGTGACCTAATAAAGGTTTTCAAGAATAGGAGAGGCTTTGGTCGAGTCGATAGAGAAAAACTATTTCCTCTGGTGAGTGGGTCAATAACCAGAGGTCATAGATTTAAAATCACTGGTAAAAATCCAGAGGGGAGATAGGAACACAGGAAGATAGGAAGAGGAGTAGGCCATTCAGCCCCTCGAGCCTGTCCCGCCATTCAATGAGATCATGACTGATCCGCGGCCTAACTCCATATACCTGCCTTTGGCCCATATCCCTTAATATCTTTGCTTAACAAAAATCTATCTATCTCAGATTTAAAATTAACAACTGTTCTAGCTTCAACTGCTGTTTGTGGAAGACAGTTCCAAACCTCTACCACCCTTTGCGTGAAGAAGTGCTTCCTAACATCTCTCCTGAACGGTCTGGTCCTAATTTTTAGACTATGCCCCCTAGTTTTAGAATCTCCAACCAGTGGAAATAGTTTATCTTTATCTAGTCTGTCTTTTCCTGTTAATATCTTGAAGACTTCGATCTGATCACCCCTTAACCTTCTAAATTCTAGCGAAAACAGGCCTAATTTGTGTAATCTCTCCTCGTAACTTAACCCCTGTAGTCCAGGTATCATTGTTGATGATGAAGAGAAATGTTTTCACTCAGAGAGTTGTCGGAATCTGGAACGCTCAAACTGAACAGGTGGTGGAAGCTGATTCCATAAATATTTTTAAAAGGGAGTTGGACAGGTCCTTGTGGATCAGGAATTACAGAGTTACGGGATTAAACACAACTGCTCTTCCTAAGAGCCAGCACAGACAGCACGGGCCGAATGGCCTCCTTCTGTGCTGTATGTTTCTCTGATTCTACCTGTTCCTGTCGGGTAGTTAGGGTTAAAATTGGGGCCTTTGTTTTGATTCCCCGTATGCAATGTCACTAGAGGTCGATTAGTATTTTACATAAGAGCCATGATAAAAGCTTTACCCAGGGATATAACTGGACTGCAAAATCTTCTTATATACGGTCATTGGCTTCAGATAAGAAACAAGCAAACCTACATTTATATAGCACCTGTCAGGATCTTGGAGCATCCCAATGAAGAATTTTTGAAATGTAGTCACTGTTGTAATGTAGGAAATGCAGCAGCCAATTTGCACACAGCAAGATCCCACAAACAGCAATGTGATAATGACCGAATAATCTGATTTCATGATGTTGATTGAGAGATAAATATTGGGCAGGACACCGGGGAGAACTCCCCTGCTCTTTTTCAAAAAAGATATTTTACATTCACCTGAGAGAGGGGTTGAGGTCTCAGCTTAATGTCTCATCCAAAAAACAGCGTCAAACTATCAGCCTGAAATTTTTCATTCAAGTCTCTAGAGTAGAATTTGAACCCACAACCTTCTAACCGGAAGATGTAAGTACTACCCAGCCTAAACTACATATGAGCTGCTGTTATGTTCTATTTCCTGTTGTTAAGCTCCCACCAAACCCAATCCACAGTGAAGACTCCTTATGAATACCTAATGAGGTTAAACTCAGAAAATCCCATAATATCAGTTTCTCTCTGTATCCCAGATGCTGCCACTTTAGAGCTGGGATTGGAAAACTGGCCCTATTTAGTAATCAATTGAGATGGAAAATCCTTTATCCAATGAATTGTTTTATATTATTGTGTTATGTCTAGTTTGCTCATTTAGGAATCTAGCAACAGGAGTAAGGCCATTCAGCCCCTTGAGCCTGTTCCAACATCCAGTTAGATCATGGCTGATCTGATTCAGAACTCGATCTAGCTCCTTTGCTTCTGTAACTCTTAATCCCCTTACCCAACAAAAATCTATCCATCCCAATTTTGAGATTTTCAATTGACCTCCAGCCTCAACAACTTTTGGGGAGAGAGTTCCACATTTCCACCCCCCCACTTTGTGTGAAGAAGTGCTTCCTGACATCACCCCTGAATGGCCTGGCTCTGATTTTAAGGTTCTGTCCCCTTGTTCAGGACTCCCCTCCCCCACCAGAGGAAATAGTTTCTCTCTATCTACTCCATCAAATTCTTTAATCATTTTAAACACCTTAATTAGTTCACCTTTTAATCTTCTAAACTCAAGGGAATACAAGCCTAGTCGATGCAACTGGTCATCATAATTTAACCCTTTTAGCTCCGGCTGAATAATTTGAGCAATTATCTAAGATAATTCAGAGTGGCGCAGTGGTTAGCACCGCAGCCTCACAGCTCCAGTGACCCGGGTTCGATTCTGGGTACTGCCTGTGCAGAGTTTGCAAGTTCTCCCTGTGACCGTGTGGGTTTTCGCCGGGTGCTCCGGTTTCTTCCCACAGCCAAAGACTTACAGGTTGATAGGTAAATTGGCCATTATAAATTGCCCCCAGTGTAGGTAGGTGGTAGTGAATATGAGATTACTGTAGGATTAGTATAAATGGGTGGTTGTTGGTCAGCACAGACTCGGTGGGCCGAAGGGCCTGTTTCAGTGCTGTATCTCTAAATTTAAAAAAAATGTAATTGTGGCCTATTCTCTGGATGAAGTGGGTGTGAATTATTTTATGCTTCAACATCTTTTCTCTCTTTCTGCAGCAGTTTGTCAATCCAGAGCGATTGGCTATGAGCAGCCAGTAGATGGTATGAGGGAGCAGCCATGGCCCTGCTGTTTGAGATATTCCCTACTTTACTGTTAGAAACACACTGCTTATAGTGACACCAGAGTGGAGATGATTGGGTAATCCTCCCGTCAATCACACCTGGAGACCACGCTGCTGTAAGTGGCTGAGATTGATTTTATACATAGCATTTGTATATAACTATCCTCCACTCACTGCATTTTGCTGGAGATATCATGAAATAATTAAGCACAGAAGAGCCCATCGAGTCTGCACTGACTCCTTTAAAGAGCAACCCAGTTAGACCCATTCCCCCGCTCTTTCCCCATACCACCCTGCTTTTATTGGGAGATGTTGCTGTAGTTTTGGTCATGAGTTCTGTTTCCTGTAGTTCGTAGAAACTCTTTCTAAATAGACTCTGTAGACTGTTTGCTATAGGGCACTGTTTAAACAGACTGTGTTTGCTATGAAATAGACTGCTGGCTGTGAGTCCTGCCGTTAAGTCCTACCCTGTCTCTCTAACTCATTGGCTGACACAGTGGTGTCAGTAGACACTCTGTATTTTATATTGTGCATTGTCTGATGCTGAAGTGGGCAGTGTTGATCAGAGGGCTGAGGAAGGTGACCCTGTGTTTAAAGGACCAGCCCTAACAGGGATGGTTTGTGTTGGATTTCACAAAGCACAGTGGGTCCTGAATGCAATGGTAGATGTGCAGTTAGTGGAAAGAATCCTCCTGGGTGCAACCACAGATGCAGTCCATCAGGTTCAATGTTGGGGGCAGAGGGAAAATGCTTCCAAATTGCTCTTATATGTCAACTAATCGCTCGTCAAAGCTGTAGTCTCCAAAGCACAACACATTGGGCAGTACCAGCTGAAGCTGGTACCGGTACACACGCTACTTTTAACTCGATCCACGTTGTCCTTGGCACGAGTCATGGATTTTAGTCAATCCCACAACAGTGGTCCTGATTATCATTTATTATACTGAGCTCCAGTGTGGAAGGTGCTAGAACGTGGAAGGTGCTAGACTCAGAAAGGTTCAGCACAGCCATTTCAGGGTTGAAACCCAGTGGAAATATGAGATTCATATCTCATTGCCAAAATTGCCATTCCACTCCTAATGCTGTAATGAAAATATCAGCAGTAGCTCAGTGGGTAGCACAATTCACTCTTAGTTAGAAGGTTGCTGGTTCAAGTCCCCCTCCAGAGACTTCAATAAAAGGTCCAGGCTAAGACGCTAGTGCAGCATCTGAGGGGGAGCTGCACTGTCACAGGTGCTGTCTTTTGGATGAGATGTTAAACTGAGGCCCTGTCTGTCTTCTGTGGTGAATGTAAAAGATCCCGTGGCACTATTTCAAAGTAGAGAGTGGTGCAGTGGTTAGCACTGCAGCTTCACAGCTCCAGCGACCCGAGTTCAATTCTGGGTACTGCCTGTGCGGAGTTTGCAAGTTCTCCCTGTGTCTGTATGGGTTTTCGCCGGGTGCTCCAGTTTCCTCCCACCACCAAAAGACTTGCAGGTTGATAGGTAAATTGGCCATTATAAATTGCCCCTAGTTGTGGTAGGGGAATATAGGATTAGTATAAATGGGTGGTTGATGGTCGGCACAGACTCGGTGGGCCGAAGGGCCTGTTTCAGTGCTGTATCTCTAAATAAATAAAAATAAAATAAATAGAGCAGGGGAGTTCTCCCCGGTGTCCTGGCCAATATTTATTCCTCAATCAACATCACTAAAACAGATGATCTGGTCATCATTAGATTGCTGTGTGCAAATTGGCTGCTGCATTTCCTACATTACAACAGTGACTACACTTCAAAAAGTACATCATTGGCTGTAAAGAATTTTGGGATGTCTTGAGGTTGTGAAAGGCGCTATAGAAATGCAAGTCTATTTTGGAAATGGAGTGCAATTTCTGGGCCAATAGCACTGTAGAAATAAAATATAATAGCATGCTAGCAATATCATGTGACTGATTCAGGATGTAATTGTGATCGAAGGTAATTTGACCAGACATGTTCTCATTGTATAAATGAGTATGGATAATATTAGAGTTTATAGCGTAAAGTAACTTGTAACCTTTGTGACAGGCAGGTTATATTGTGGAGCAGCCAGTGGTGTACTGGTAATGTCACTAGACTAGTAATCTAGGGGATATGGGTTCAAATTCTGCTATGGCAGCTAGTGGAATTTAAATTCCATTAGTTAAAAAAAAATGTGAATTGAAATCTAGTCTGAGTAATGGTACCATGGACATATTGTTATTAAAAATTTTCTGGTGCCTTTTAGGGAAGGAAATCTGGTGTGACCTCCGTATGACTCCAGACCCACAATGATGTGGTTGACTCTTAACCTTCCTCTGAAATAGCCTCAGTTGATGAACTATATACACTGGCCTGGCCAGCAATGCCCATATCCCATGAAAGAATATAAAAGGATATGGTGTGAATACCAGATAATGCTGGACTGCAGCTTCTGCTCTGCACTGTGCCAGAGAGTAAAAAGGGGGAATTTTCAGAAATTTAGTATTAAAAATTTAGGAAAAAAACACAAATAAATTGCTAAGACGTTTACGGAATGTAACAGGATTCGAAATTTTTAGATTAGAGATACAGCACTGAAACAGGCCCTTCGGCCCACCGAGTCTGTGCCGAACATCAACCACCCATTTATACTAATCCTACACTAATCCCATATTCCTACCAAACATCCCCATATATGGCTGTCCCTATATTTCCCTACCACCTACCTATACTAGTGACAATTTATAATGGCCAATTTACCTATCAACCTGACATTGACATGAAATGACATTGTCATCAAGCTAATAGTATTTCTTTGCCACATTTAACAAAACGCACAAAATAAACTCTTTTCTACTATCCTTGTACAGACAGGTGGCTGCACAGAAACAATGAGTTATTATGAAATGAGTGGCACCATAACATAATCGTAAATAACAATGTGTTCGAAAGGCTGTTTAGGAGAATTGAGCGACTGAAGCCAGTCTGTGACAACCCCAATACTCGCCAGTGCAGGAGGTTCTATTGAGCAGTTTCTGTTGTGACTGCACAGAGCTGATATTTAAATACCCACTTTTCAGGAAATCATTAAATTAATTAATTAATTTAGAGATTAACGTCACAAAAATTCTCCTGCACAGAACCACTTTGAATAAAAAGGATGTGACACAGTTGGAGCACTTACAAAAACTGAAGGTCAAACCATGAAATTATTAGCTTCATTGCGTCATCCGGTGACACATTGTGACCCTGGAATTATCGTTGCTCCTGACAATGAGTGAGCAGGTGGGCTGCCTGAGTGTGCAGTGCAGGGACTGTGTCACATTGGTGTCTCCAGCACATTATCATGAGTTAGTCGTGCAGCCAGTGCCAGCTGCACGGTCCAGTGACTGCATGCTTGTTTGGGAGAGTGGTAAATCAGGGACTTTTGATGACACTTAAAGGCGCTTGGAAACAGACCCAGAAATGAACCAGCAGCTTGAGTTGACAAACTAGTAACTAATGTGTGTGTAATGGATCAGCTCTTTATATTATACTATCGAGGGGCCTTCGTTGCGGTTAGTGCCATGAGTTGCTGAGTGAGTTTATCACAATGACGAGTCAGGCATTGGGGCCTTCCAATATCTCAGAAATGTCCCACAACACGCGCGGGACCATTATGAAAATATTTGAATCGGTGATTGAAATCGTTCTGACGTGCTTGCTGGGCACCTTCACAGCAGCCTGATCCAAAATCTGTCAGTGTTAACGAGTCAGCACGCGCTGTCTGCCATATTGGCTTCTTAGGCGCTCAGTTTCCATCTGAAAATGGGTGTGGTGCCATTGAACCCGTAGTCTTGTTGCTAAGACCCTGTCAGTAATGTGAGACCTCTAGTTTACACAGGGCAGAGTGACAGTGGCTGAAGATATTCAGCATGTCCCACAGATGAACTGAGCCAGTTTGTAGATGACAGTCGGCCTGTGTCTGCCTAGCGGTGTTAGAGTGTCTATCAGGCGGGGAGGGCCCTGCAGACTGACTGCCTCTGTATGAAGCGAATATGGAGATAGTGTATCAAAACTTCTGAATGAGTCACAATATATTCTACTCCAAAACTCAGTGCACCTTTTAGAAAAATAGAATCATTGAACAGCCTTTATTTAAGAAGGGCAGCAGGGATAAGCCAGGGAACTACAGGCCAGTGAGCCTTACATCAGTGGTGGGAAAGTTATTGGAAGGGATTCTGAGAGACAGGATTTATATGCATCTGGAAAGGCATGGTCTGATTAGGGATAGTCAGCATGGCTTTGTGCGTGGGAAATCATGTCTCACAAATTTGATTGAGTTTTTCGAGGAGGTGACCAAGAGGATTGACGAGGGCAGGGCGATGGATGTTGTCTACATGGACTTTAGCAAGGCCTTTGACAAGGTCCTGCATGGTAGGCTGGTCCAGAATGTTCGAACACATGGAATCCAGGGTGAGCTAGCCAATTGGATACAAAATTGGCTTGGTGATAGGAGGCAGAGGGTGGTAGTGGAGGGTTGTTTTTCAGATTGGAGGCCGGTGACCAGTGGTGTGCCGCAGGGATCGGTGCTGGGCCCTCTGTTGTTTGTCATATATATTAATGACTTGGATGTGAATGTAAAGGGCATGATCAGTAAGATTGCAGATGACACCAAAATTGGTGGCATAGTGGAAGTGAAGAAGGTTGTCTAAGGTTACAACAGGATATAGATCAACTGGGAAAGTGGGCAAGGGATTGGCAAATGGAATTTAACACAGACAAGTGCAAAGTGATGCATTTTGGGAAGTTAAACCAGGGCAGGACATATACAGTGAGTGGCAGGGGCCTGGGGAGTGTTGTTGAACAGAGACACCTTGGGGTGCAAGTACATAGTTCCCTGAAAGTGGCAACGCAGGTAGACAGGGTGGTGAAGAAGGCGTATGGCATGCTTGCCTTCATCGGCCGAGGCATTGAGTACAAGAGTTGGGACGTCATGTTACAGTTATACATAACGTTGGTTAGGCTGCATTTGGAGTACTGTGTGCAGTTCTGGTCGCCGCACTACAGGAAAGATGTGATGAAGCTAGAGAGGGTGCAGAAAAGATTCACAAGGATGTTGCCTGGTTTGGAGGGCTTGAGTTATAAAGAGAGATTGGATAGGCTGGGTCTGTTTTCCCTGGAGCGAAGGAGGCTGAGAGGGGACATGATAGAGGTATATAAAATTATGAGAGGCATAGATAGGGTAGATAGCCAGAGTCTGTTTCCCATGGTAGGGGTGACTAAAACTAGAGGGCATAGATTTAAGGTGAGAGGGAGGAGGTTTAAAGGGGATCAAAGGGGTAAATTTTTCACACAAAGAATAGTGGGTATCTGGAATGAGCTGCCTGAGGAGGTGGTGGAGGCAGGAACAGTAGCGACATTTAAGAGGCCTCTGGACAGGTACTTGAATGAGCAAGGCATAGAGGGATATGGAATTAATGCAGGCAGATGGGATTAGTATAGATAGGCATTATGGTCGGCATGGACGCGGTGGGCCGAAGGGCCTGTTTCTATGCTGTACGACTCTATGACTCTATGAGTACAGCACAGAAGGAGGCCATTTGGCCCATCGTGTCTGAGCTGGCTCTTTCGAAGCGTAACCCAGCTCGTCCCACTCCCCCACTCTTTCCCCTATCCCTGCTATATTTTCTCCAAGTATTTATCCAATTCCCTTTTGAAGATTACTACTGAATCTGCTCCCACCGCCCTTTCAGACAGTACATTCCAGATCTTAACCACTCCTATCCTATCACTGAAATTCTTTGAAGTGTTTAAGATGTTTAAAGATGTGGTGGATTAGATAGAGAGAAACTATTTCCTCTGGTGGGGGGAGTCCAGAACATGTGTCAGAGAGGCTGTGAATAGAGGCAGGCTTTTAAACAAATTCTTGCCAAATCTTTGGAAGTTAGGGTCCGTAAGTTTGAAATGCTGGAGGAACAGTCAGGAGATGTCTTGGTTCAGTCAAGTAAGTTTAACTCACTCATATGGAGATGAACGACAAGTTCTTTATTTAGTATCATTGCATGAAGATAAATTGTAATTTCTGTTGCTCTTTCTGTTCAGGATAACAGTGGGTGAAATGGTACATTGAAGAAAACAACACCTATATAGTGAAATTTAAATACAGACAAAATATACAAATATTCTGTATTATCCTGGCTGCTGGTATCTAACCAAATGGAGAAACGGTTTTGTATAAAGTAAGAGGTGATGTACATGTGCATTATCAATAAGTGTATAAGATCATTTTACCTGGAGCTGTAAACAGGCTGGCACCAATTTTTAATTATTTTATGTGCGTTTTATCAATTCCCTTTTCCAGTTTTGCCCTCTGTTCTTGTTTTCTGTTCTGAGCAGTGAGATGCTATATGTGCCCCCCAGTGCCAGTGTGGCAGGAGACTCAACAGCTAAATCAGTTGTTTTAAAATTTTTTTGGTTGAAGGACCCCTATTCAAATGGATTAGTAATCACTGACCCTCCCATCTCAATTATAATGTATAATACTCAATATGAAATTGTTTCATGTTTTAATAATGCTTTTGGGAAAACAGCAGGTGTTTCTGTTTCTCACTGCAGTCTCTCGATCCTTGGTGTGATGTTTGACCGTGACACTAGTAAATCATTCGATATAAAAGCCAACATTTCTTGTCTTCCAGGGAAAAGTGGATGGAATTGCAGAAAGTGTGGTTCCCACAAAACACCTGTCAAAATCCCTTGTAGTTAAAAATAGAATTTGATTTGCTCAGTCTGGTGCAGCAGTGACCCTACAGAGCACTGGCAGAGGTGCTCAGGATGGTCTGAGATTAGTTTGACAGCTTTGTGTGTCTCCTTGAGTGACAGTGCACCAATGCAAGAGGGTGCAGACTCCGTTATTTGCCACATCATTCAGTGCAGGGTTTCTTGCCAAATAGCTCAGCGGTTTAAGCAGCAGCAGGCGGTCCTGAGTGGCCACGTGATGGCAAAGTGAGATCCAAGCTCTGACCACCTGAGCTACATTGCCCTGCTCTCTAAGCACTTTCGTGTTACTTTGCAGACCCCCTGGAAAGTCTCTGCAGACCCCAGTTTGGGAACCACTGCACTATGTTTTCATTGTGGTTATCCAGTGTTTAACTTTTCCATTTTGAGGTCACCTATCTACTCAATTATATTCTGATAGTTGGTGATCGAGACCTCTCTGGCTTCAACTTCAATGACAGAGGGTGGAATCTTATCAGTCACACAGAGGCAGCTTTGAAGAGGGGAGGGTGGCCAATTTCTGAAAGTTGCGTGTTAGACAGGAGAGACATACTCTGCAATGAGAAGCAAAAATACCCATCTCACTGCTATCTGTAAATAAATACCTGCTGTTTTTAAAAAGTATTATTAAAACATACTTTACATGCAGCAATTTCATATTATGAGTATTATATATTATAATTTAGATTGGGTAGCCAATTAGTGGCAATTATATGCTCACTTGGGGGCAAATTGGTGATGCTGTCAGGATCTTCCCTGCTGAGGCCTAAGGTTGACAGGTGTCTTGGAGGTGACCAGCGAGGCCTCCTTTAATTATCCCCCTGCACCCCCACACCACCACACGCCTGGATGTGGCCTGTTAACTGGACACCTTTGGGAAGATCACACAGTCAAGCAAGCTCAGATACCACTGTGGTCAGGACTCACACATGGTCCCGACGCCCAGGAATCTTCTAAGATGAGAAGATTCTACCCAGAGAGTTTAAACTATTTCATAAAGAGATCACCTTATTGTTCACATTCTGCACCCTGACTTGGCCGGGTTATTTTTGGTGCTTTGTGGTTAAATGGTTTCAAACTGCTGCATTCTTCCTTTTTGTTTTAATCAATTTGTGTAGCTATAGCAACTCAACAGAAATGTTGCATCAGCCTCAGGCTTGTCACATGATCCAAACTGAAATGATTATGCTGAAATGTTAGTTCCCTTATAAAGAGAATATCAGACATTTACCCTGCTAATACCAAACTTTATAGTGTCGGAAAGAAACACTGCAGTTTCTGGATGAAGTTATGTAAATGGTTAAACCATTTTATGTGAATAAAACTGTAAAATTCTAAACTCTTGGATATATACTGTTCTCTACTCTTAAGAGGAGGTTTAGTAAAAGTGTTCAAAATTATGAGGGGTTTTGGCTAATTGGATAGGGAGAAATGGTTTTGACTAGCAGAGGGTCAGTAACCAGAGATCACAAATCACAAATAGACAAAAAAGCTGGGGGAGAATGAGCAGATTTTTTTTTTACACAGTGAGTTGTTGTGATCTGGAACGCGCTGCCTGAAAGGGTGGTGGAAGCAGATTCAATAGTAACTTTCAAAAGAGCATTGGATAAATATTTGAAGGGGAAAAAATTGCAGAGCTATGGGGAAAGAGCAGTGGGGAATGGGAATTATTGGATAGCTCTTTTAAAGAACTAGCAGAGGTATGGTGGGCTGAATGGCCTCCTTCTGTACCGTGCCATTTTATGATTCAAATATTCACCATCTTACATTTGAGCGATGTCTTGGATTTGAACCTGCCTGTTCTTTACTGGTGAGACTTGCAGTAGACATTGAAAAGGACAGAATGGCAAGAATTGGACCAGGTGACGAGCTCTCACTATCACGCTCTCATTATCACGCTCTCACTATCACGCTCTCACTATCATGCTCTCATTATCACGCTCTCACTATCACGCTCTCATTATCACGCTCTCATTATCACGCTCTCACTATCACGCTCTCATTATCACGCTCTCATTATCATGCTCTCGTTATTACGCTCTCACTATCACGCTCTCACTATCACGCTCTCACTATCACGCTCTCGTTATCACGCTCTCGTTATCACGCTCTCACTATCACGCTCTCATTATCATGCTCTCGTTATTACGCTCTCACTATCACGCTCTCACTATCACGCTCTCACTATCACGCTCTCATTATCACGCTCTCACTATCACGCTCTCGTTATCACGCTCTCGTTATCACGCTCTCATTATCACGCTCTCACTATCACGCTCTCCTTATCACGCTCTCACTATCACGCTCTCGTTATCATGCTCTCATTATCACGCTCTCACTATCACGCTCTCGTTATCACGCTCTCACTATCACGCTCTCGTTATCACGCTCTCACTATCACGCTCTCATTATCATGCTCTCGTTATCACGCTCTCGTTATCACGCTCTCGTTATCACGCTCTCACTATCACGCTCTCGTTATCACGCTCTCATTATCATGCTCTCGTTATTACGCTCTCACTATCACGCTCTCGTTATCACGCTCTCGTTATCACGCTCTCACTATCACGCTCTCATTATCACGCTCTCATTATCATGCTCTCGTTATCACGCTCTCACTATCACGCTCTCGTTATCACACTCTCATTATCACGCTCTCATTATCACGCTCTCATTATCACGCTCTCGTTATCACACTCTCACTATCACGCTCTCGTTATCACACTCTCATTATCACGCTCTCATTATCATGCTCTCGTTATCACGCTCTCACTATCACGCTCTCGTTATCACACTCTCATTATCACGCTCTCATTATCATGCTCTCACTATCACGCTGTCACTATCACGCTCTCGTTATCATGCTCTCGTTATCACGCTCTCATTATCACGCTCTCATTATCACGCTCTCGTTATTACGCTCTCACTATCATGCTCTTGTTATCACGCTCTCACTATCACGCTCTCGTTATCACGCTCTCGTTATCACGCTCTCATTATCACGCTCTCACTATCACGCTCTCACTATCACGCTCTCGTTATCACACTCTCATTATCACGCTCTCATTATCATGCTCTCATTATCACGCTCTCACTATCACGCTCTCGTTATCACACTCTCATTATCACGCTCTCATTATCATGCTCTCATTATCACGCTCTCACTATCACGCTCTCGTTATCACGCTCTCACTATCACGCTCTCATTATCACGCTCTCGTTATCACGCTCTCATTATCACGCTCTCATTATCACGCTCTCATTATCACGCTCTCACTATCACGCTCTCATTATCACGCTCTCATTATCACGCTCTCATTATCACGCTCTCACTATCACGCTCTCATTATCACGCTCTCATTATCACGCTCTCGTTATTACGCTCTCACTATCATGCTCTCGTTATCACGCTCTCACTATCACGCTCTCGTTATCACGCTCTCGTTATCACGCTCTCATTATCACGCTCTCACTATCACGCTCTCACTATCACGCTCTCGTTATCACACTCTCATTATCACGCTCTCATTATCATGCTCTCATTATCACGCTCTCACTATCACGCTCTCGTTATCACACTCTCATTATCACGCTCTCATTATCATGCTCTCATTATCACGCTCTCACTATCACGCTCTCATTATCACGCTCTCGTTATCACGCTCTCATTATCACGCTCTCATTATCACGCTCTCACTATCACGCTCTCGTTATCACGCTCTCATTATCACGCTCTCGTTATCACGCTCTCACTATCATGCTCTCACTATCACGCTCTCACTATCACGCTCTCACTATCATGCTCTCACTATCACGCTCTCACTATCACGCTCTCATTTGCATGCTGCCAATGTTGTTGATGGCCGAGCCAAATGTTCATCTTGCTCAGTGGGAGAATGAAAGCTGGCAGACTGAGAGGTGTTGGGGAGTAACAGAGCACATAACCCAAGGTAGTTCCCAACATGTCTGCCAGGGATAGACTGATTTTAAAGCAAGTGGACGGGAACTGAACCAGGTTAATTTTTCTGGAGGAATATAGTTCATTTTGCTTTTATCACTTTTCAACTTTCATTGGAAAAATATTTGTAAATGTTTGTATATTAGAAAATATTTATTAAAAAATTGGAAAAGTATTTGCAAAACATTAACTTTAAAGACAAATATTGTCCTCAGTAATTATTGGTGTCTTCATCAGGGAACTCCTCTTTGCTGACGATGCTGCATTAACATCTCACACTGAAGAGTGTCTGCAGAGTCTCATCGACAGGTTCGTGGCTGCCTGCAATGAATTTGGCCTAACCATCAGCCTCAAGAAAATGAACATCATGGGGCAGGACATCAGAAATGCTCCATCCATCAATATCGGCGACCACGCTCTGGAAGTGGTTCAAGAGTTCACCTACCTAGGCTCAACTATCACCAGTAACCTGTCTCCAGATGCAGAAATCAACAAGCGCATGGGAAAGGCTTCCACTGTTATGTTCAGACTGGCCAAGAGAGTGTGGGAAAATGGCGCACTGACACGGAACACAAAAGTCCGAGTGTATCAAGCCTGTATCCTCAGTACCTTGCTCTACGGCAGCGAGACCTGGACAACGTATGTCAGCCAAGAGCGACGTCTCAATTCATTTCATCTTCGCTGCCTCCGGAGAATCCTTGGCATCAGGTGTCAGGACTGTATCTCCAACACAGAAGTCCTCGAGGCAGCCAACATCCCCAGCTTATACACCCTACTGAGTCAGCAGCGCTTGAGATGGCTTGGCCATGTGAGCTGCATGGAAGATGGCAGGATCCCCAAGGACACATTGTACAACGAGCTTGTCACTGGTATCAGACCCTCCGGCCGTCCATTTCTCCGCTTTAAAGATGTCTGCAAACGCGACATGAAGTCCTGTGACAGTGATCACAAGTCGTGGGAGTCAGTTGCCAGCGATCGCCAGAGCTGGCGGGCAGCCATAAAGGCAGGGCTAAAGTGTGGCGAGTCGAAGAGACTTAGCAGTTGGCAGGAAAAAAGACAGAAGCGCAAGGGGAGAGCCAACTGTGTAACAGCCCCGACAACCAATTTTATCTGCAGCACCTGTGAAAGAGTGTGTCACTCTAGAATTGGCCTTTCTCGCCACTCCAGGCGCTGCTCCACAAACCACTGACCACCTCCAGGCGCTTACAAGGAAGCCAAAGAAGAAGAAGAAGAAGAAGAATTATTGGTGTTAAATGTACAAATACTTGGAACTGAGTAATTGATAATATTTTTCTATTTATATAGCAGAATGAACAGGCAACTTTACAGGAGGTTTACAACATGCTAGAGCAAAGAACTTGCAACTTACAGTAATAAAATCGTTACTTTTTGTCTTCCTATTCCCCTTATGGTTTTCAACTCTTACTTCTCTCTTGCTTGTCTCCGCTGTCCTTTGGTAATTTGTCCAAGCTTCCCTTTGTGATGTGCAATATTGAATTTTGGCAGGTTATTTGAACCGTGGGTGTTATCACAGCTGAGCCCAAGGTCTACAGATAATGCTCTTCCAACAAGGACAACTCAGTGACTCCCAATTTCCACACAGCCAGCATCACAGTCATGGCACATGTGACTGGGACAGCATGGGAGTTTCTGTTGGGGTCAGCTTAGGGTAGAACCTCTGCCTACCCCAGACATGACAGACATGACCCATGACATCAGGGAGGGTGGGGCTGGAAGGAAGGAATTCCCAGGTCAAGAATTTCCTCAGTCTCAGAACAAATTGGACAAGATTTGCAAGAGGAATGTGATGACAGATGAAATTAATTCCAAACACATCAGAAAACAGCTGACAGGTGAATTGTATGAATGGTGTTAAAATAACTGAGGCTGAAGCCAAGAGAGACCTTGGAGTTTTCGCAGACTTGATGCTAAAACTAGCCAACGAAAGCAGATCAGCAATAAACAATGGGGAATTCAGGAGAAACTTCTTTACGCAGAGAGTGGTGAGAATGTGGAACTCAGTACCACAAGGAGTGGTATAGATGTATTTAAGGGGAAAGTAGATAAACATATGAGGGAGAAAGGAATAGAAGGATATGTTGACAGGGTGAGATGAAGTAGGGGGTGGGAGAAGGCTCATGTGGAGCATAAACACCAGCACAGAGCAGATGGGCTGAATAGCCTATATCTGTGCTGATGCATGTACATGAAATTGTTAACAGAATAGGAAAAATTAACCTGGACTATTATTTCAAATTTAACCATGAGACTATGGGGGATGGGGGGGGGGTGATGAATATAAACTAGTTAAAGGTAAATTTAACACTAATATCAGGACATTTTCACATTCTAGATGATTACTAGAATAATGTGTACCAAAGTGATGGAGAGCTTTAGAACCTGCACCTCTAGACACACATGATCCTCACAGTCACACTACAACCCAACAGTTCTTAAGGGGGAGAGGGAGCAGCCAGAGGTCGTGGTACACATCGGTACCAATGACATAGCTAGGAAAAGGGATGAGGACCTGAAAAGCGAATATAGGGAGTTAGGTTGGAAGCTGAAAGGCAGGACGAGCAGAGTAGTAATCTCAGGATTGATACCGGTGCCACGTGCTAGTGAGGCTAGAAACAGAGAGCGAGTGCAGCTGAACACGTGGCTACAGAACTGGTGTAGGAGGAAGGGCTTCAGATATGTGGATCATTGGGACACCTTCTGGGGAAGGTGGGACCTGTACAAGAAGGACGGGTTGCATCTGAACTGGAGGGGTACCAATATCCTGGGCGGGAGGTTTGCTAGAGCTCTTCGGGAGGGTTTAAACTAGTTTGGCAGGGGGATGGGAGCTGTTGAGCAGGCAGATACAGAGTGCAGAGAGTCTGTGAGGAAGGTTCGACAGTTGACAGGGCAAAGTTGCAGCCAGTATGATGGGTTGAAGTGTGTCTATTTTAACGCAAGAAGTGTCAGGAATAAGGGTGATGAACTTAAAGCATGGATCAGTACTTGGAGCTACGATGTTGTGGCCATTACGGAGACTTGGATATCACAGGGGCAGGAATGGATGTTGGATGTTCCGGGGTTTAGATGTTTCAAAAGGAATAGGGAGGGAGGTAAAAGAGGTGGGGGAGTGGCATTGCTAATCAGGGATAGTATCACAGCTGCAGAAAGGGAGGTCATCGAGGAGGGTTTGTCTACTGAGTCAGTATGGGTGGGAGTCAGAAACAGGAAAGGAGCAGTCACTTTATTGGGAGTTTTCTATAGACCCCCCAATAGCAACAGAGACATGGAGGAACAGATTGGGAGGCAGATTTTGGAAAGGTGCAGAAGTAAAAGGGTTGTTGTCATGGGTGACTTCAACTTCCCTAATATTGATTGGAACCTCCTTAGTGCAAATAGTTTGGATGGAGCAGATTTTGTCAGGTGTGTCCAGGAAGGTTTCCTGACTCAATATGTAGCTAGGCCGACTAGAGGGGAGGCTATGTTGGATTTGGTGCTTGGCAACGAACCAGGCCAGGTGGCAGATCACTCGGTGGGAGAGCATTTCGGTGATAGTGATCACAACTCCCTGACCTTTACTATAGTCATGGAGAGGGATAGGAGCAGACGGGATGGGAAAATATTTAATTGGGGGAGGGGGAATTACAATGCTATTAGGTAGGAACTGGGGAGTATAAATTGGGAACAGATGTTCTCAGGGAAATGCACAACAGAAATGTGAAGGTTGTTTGGGGAGCACTTGCTGCGACTGCTGGATAGGTTTGTCCCGATGAGGCAAGGAAGGGATGGTTGGGTGAAGGAACCTTGGATGACAAGAAATGTGGAACAGCTAGTCAAGAGGAAGAAGGAAGCTTACTTAAGGTTGAGGAAGCAAGGATCAGGCAGGGCTCTACAGGGTTACAAGGTAGCCAGGAAGGAACTGAAGAATGGACTTAGGAGAGCTAGAAGGGGACATGAAAAAGTCTTGGCGGGTAGGATTAAGGAAAACCCCAAGGCGTTCTACACTTATGTGAGGAACAAGAGGATGGCCAGAGTGAGGGTAGGGCCGATCAGGGATAGTGGAGGGAACTTGTGCCTGGAGTCGGAGGAGGTAGGGGAGGTCCTTAATGAATACTTTGCTTCAGTATTCACTAGTGAGAGGGACCTTGTCGTTTGTGAGGACAGCGTGAAACAGGCTGATATGCTCGAACAGGTTGATGTTAAGAAGGAGGATGTGCTGGAAATTTTGAAAGACATGAGGATAGATAAGTCCTCGGGGCCAGACGGGATATACCCAAGGTTATTACGGGAAGCGAGGGAAGAGATTGCCGCGCCTTTGGCGATGATCTTTGCGTCCTCACTGTCCACTGGAGTAGTACCAGATGATTGGAGGGTGGCAAATGTTATTCCCTTGTTCAAGAAAGGGAATAGGGATAACCCTGGAAATTACAGACCAGTCAGTCTTACATCGGTGATGGACAAATTATTGGAGAGGATTCTGAGAGACAGGATTTATGATTATTTAGAAAAACATAGTTTGATTAGAGATAGTCAGCATGGCTTTGTGAGGGGCAGGTCATGCCTCACAAGCCTTATTGAATTCTTTGAGGATGTGACAAAACATGTTGATGAAGGAAGAGCAGTGGATGTGGCGTATATGGATTTTAGCAAGGCGTTTGATAAGGTTCCCCATGGTAGGCTCATTCAGAAAGTAAGGAGGCATGGGATACAGGGAAATTTGGCTGCCTGGATACAGAATTGGCTGGCCCATAGAAGACAGAGGGTGTTAGTAGATGGAAAGTATTCAGCCTGGAGCTCGGTGACCAGTGGTGTTCCGCAGGGATCTGTTCTGGGACCTCTGCTCTTTGTGATTTTTATAAATGACTTGGATGAGGAAGTGGAAGGCTGGGTTAGTAAATTTGCCGATGACACAAAGGTTGCTGGAGTTGTGGATGGTGTGGAAGGCTGTTGTAGGTTGCAGCGGAACATTGACAGGATGCAGAGCTGGGCTGAGAAGTGGCAGATGGAGTTCAACCTGGAAAAGTGTGAAGTGATTCATTTTGGAAGGTCGAATTTGAATGCGGAATACAGGCTTAAAGACAGGATTCTTGGCAGTGTGGAGGAACAGAGGGATCTTGCGGTCCATGTCCATAGATCGCTCAAAGTTACCACCCAAGTTGATAGGGTTGTTAAGAAGGCGTATGGTGTGTTGGCTTTCATTAACAGGGGGATTGAGTTTAAGAGCCGCGAGGTTATGCTGCAGCTCTATAAAGCCCTGGTTAGACCACACTTGGAATATTGTGTTCAGTTCTGGTCGCCTCATTATAGGAAGCATGTGGAAGCTTTAGAGAGGGTGCAGAGGAGATTTACCAGGATGCTGCCTGGACTGGAGGGCATGTCTTATGAAGAAAGGTTGAGGGAGCTAGGGCTTTTCTCATTGGAGCGAAGAAGGATGAGAGGTGACTTGATAGAGGGGTACAAGATGATGAGAGGCATAGATAGAGTGGATAGCCAGAGACTTTTTCCCAGGGCGGAAAGGGCTATCACCAGGGGGCATAATTTTAAAGTGATTGGAGGAAGGTTTCAGGGGGATGTCAGAGGTAGGTTCTTTACACAGAGAGTGGTGGGTGCGTGGAATGCGCTGCCAGCGGTGGTAGTAGAAGCAGATACATTAGGGACATTTAAGCGACTCTTGGATAGGTACATGGATGATAGTAGAATGAAGGGTAGGTAGTTAGTTTGATCTTAGAGTAGGTTTAAAGGTCAGCACAACATCGTGGGCCGAAGGGCCTGTACTGTGCTGTACTGTTCTATGTTCTATGTGATTCATTGTGGATGGTTTATTGCTAACCCATTTGTGCTGCTCTCCATTGATGTTTGTATGCTTAGCTACTTTATATATAGGGAGAAATGTATTTTAAATCGGACAGTGTTTTAATGGCATTAGTTTGGCTATCCATTTTATATGCAAATTAATTGTCCCCATGTCTGTGGCAGAGTCAATAATTTTGTCAACTGTCTGTGGTGCAAAATGTCAGTGCCTGTCTCTGACTATGTCCTCTGTCCCATACCGGTATTTCCTGTAAAAAAAATCCATCTAATTTGCATTCCAGAGGGTGAAAGGTGGTTGGCAAAACTGGCTCCAAGATACTGTCAAGGCAAAGTTAAAGAAATTTTAATAAAACTCCCAGAACAATGTCCTGCCTTTGAGAGTGAGATTCACAGTGTGATTGTTAACTTTCTGGATTGAGTGAGAATGTCAGGATTCTAAATGATGTATTGAACAGGATCCTGAGCAGATGAATTCCCATTAATACTGGAAATGCAGCAACTTTAAGGCTCACGGTGAATTTGAAGTGGGAGGTGAAGTTTTTTTCCCGTTCTGTCGAGATAAATGGTGAGTAATTTGTTCGGAATCTTACTGCGGATCCGCTTCCCTTCCCCATTTTCTTTGCTAATTCGGACCTGCGACATGGATTTGCTATTATTTTCCCGGCAAATTCCCGGTCATTATTATGCAGTGGACATCTCAATATTTCTTTACCACTTCCCTCCAGGAATTGGCAGTGGGGATGGGAGGTGTTTTTGAGGAATGCTGATTAATGGTGGTCAGTATTCTGGGGGGTGGTGAGAGTTTTTCCTGCAAACACTGAACCTTTCCAATCAGCTGAGTTATTAACCAAACCTAACAGTGTCTGTACATCGGGGCGTGCCTGTTGTAATACTAGAACTGGTTGCATCACTTCCCCACCTCTCTCTTTCACAGCCACACACTACTGAAGCATTGCTGCATTGTGCCAGTGTCAGGAACACATCAGCACAAGCTCCTTCCCAACACACAGTCGCTAGAAATATACTGCAACATGCAGAAAGGACCGGAGCAGACTGCTAATGGGCATGTTGTAATGAAGAGCCGCCCTGCTTGTACCATTGCAGGCTTGGATAGACTTGGGGTGCAGAATGCTACAGAGGGAAGCAAGGAGAAGCAATCAGCCATGGTCAAGGTGCTGTCTTTCCTGAAGAGAAACTCTCTGGTGCTATTCACAGTGTCTGGGGTGCTGCTTGGAGTGGCAGTCGGGCTGGCAGTGAGGAAACTGCACATCTCTCAGACACACATGGTTTACTTTGCCTTCCCTGGAGAGATCCTCCTCCGGCTACTGAAGATGGTGATCCTACCTGTGGTTTTCTGCAGCCTTGTGTCAGGGGCAGCGAGTCTGGACACCAGAGCTCTGGGCAAACTGGGTGGTAGAGCCATCATCTTCTTTGCCTTCACCACCCTCTTCGGCTCAGGTGTGGGGGTCACCCTGGGGCTGATCATCAAACCGGGTCAACACTCCCAGAGTGGGCAGAGCAGCACCCCAGCGCTGAGTTCACCAATCCCCTCCAAAGAAGCAACCGACACCTTCCTGGACCTTTTCAGGTAAGAAAGGAGGTCAGATTCCGTTAACTGGGCTTGTTCTCCTTAGTGCAGAGAAGGTTAAGGGTAGTTTTGATAGAGGTGTTCAAAATTATGAAGGGTTTTGATAGAGTAAATAAGGAGAAACTGTTTCCTTTGACAAGTAAGTTAGGAACCAGAGGACACAGATTTAAAATAATTGGCAAAAGAAACTGAGAGGGAGGGGAGGCAGATGAGGAGAATTCTTTTAACACAGTGAGTTGTTGTGATCTGGAACGTGCTGCCTGAAAGGGCGGTGGAAGCAGATTCAATAATAACTTTCAAAAGGGAACTGGATAAATACTTGGAAAGGAAAATTTGACGTGTTATGGGGAAAGAGCGGGGAAGAGTGGGACTAATTGGATAGCTCTTTCAAAAAGCTGGCAGAAGCATGATGGGCTGAATGGCCTCCTGTTCTGTATCAGTCTATGAGATGGCCCATGTTTATTCATTAGGGAGATGCTGCAGAAACTGGACACATCATTGCATATCATTGGGAACATGGGCAGCTTGAGGTCAACAGTGTTCCACAGGGGTGTGGCAGTTAGTGCTGGGAGCTTATATTTGAGGAAAATTGATGTCTTCCTGTTGTACGTTAAATAGTTGATCGAAATGACAGCAGATGTGCAGAGCTCAGGGTTTCTGTTGCATTGATTTAGATGATTATATTTTCCCTGGTGAAGAGTGTATCTGATTGGTGCTGAGCACCACAGGTTCTTGTGTAACTCAAAGCATTGCTTGGGATTCAAAATTCCGGAGGTGACAGGCTGACATGGACAAACAGCTTCAGACGTCTGTCTTGGTCACTGACTCTGTCTTGGTTTCCATCTCACTCTCTGTCTCTGTCTCAGTTTCCATCTCTGTCTCGGTCTCGGGGGGGTGGGGGGGGGGGAATCTTAACTTGAACCTAATTGGCAGATTTGAACCAGTCTGGTGGGAATGCTGGAGAAGAGGCTGCAGGACCAAGACATCTGACCCAGGGTGGCTGAGCCTCAAACAATGGGGAAGGTGTGCTGGGGTAATCCGACTCTTGGTCAAGGTGGGGTGGTGTTGTATCCCTGACATCAAGGGGGTCCTGAACCCTGACTCTGTGGGGGGGTCCCTGATCCTTGAGCCCAGGGGGGGGTCTCTTTCTCTGTCCTTGGGGGTTTGATCCCTGATCCCATGGGTGTCTGATTCAGAGGGGGAGGGGAGGGTTAGAGATTGGAAGCTGGGGTAAGGTTGGACTCTGGGTGGGGTTGATTGGGGAGAGATGAGAGGGTTCGGGGTGGGGGGGGGGGTGGATTTCAATCGTGGGGGCTGACCGAGGCAGGTACACTGTATCCAGAAGCTGTGGAAAGGCAGTCAGCTCTTGGATTCAGCAGCCCATGTTTTCCTGTAGCTGACAAGTTTCCCAAGGCTCAGAAACCTGTCTCGCTGGAGTTAAATTTGAAATAGTGGATCAATAGCAGGCCCACCACCTCATTATAATATTTAAATTGCCAAACTCCCTCCCACCGCCAGGAGCAGGTTGATCACCCATCCCCTGTCTCAACTCTGTTAAAAGCATAAGTGGGTGGGATTGAGGCAGGTTACAATTGGGATTCAGATTTTGAACACTGTAACCCCCACCCAGCCCAAACCCACCCACTTTTTGGGGTTAAAACTCGGCCCTCAGTTGCTGCCGCGGTTTCGGTTTTAATATCAGTCACTGTCTCAGTCCGTTTTGTGTTGTCTTTAGTTGCGGCTCGGGTTTTATATAGAATTACATAGAATGTACAGGCAGAAACAGGCCGTTCGGCCCATTCAGGCTATGCTAGTGTTCCTGCTGCACTTTAGCCTGATCCCACCCCTCTTCATCTCATCCTATCAACATATCCTTCTATTCCTTTCTCCCTCATGTGTTTATCCCGCTTCCCCTTAAATGTATCAACACTATTCACCTCAATCACTCCCTGTGGTCGGGAGATCCACATTCTCACCACTCTCTGGGAAAAGAGTTAAATTATAAGGAGAGATTACATGAACTAGGATTGTATTCGCTCAAATATAGAACATTAAGGGGTGATTTGATTGATTTTTTTTTAGGGTTTTGAAAGGAATTGTTAGGGTAGATAGAGAGAAACTTTTCTTTGCTGGTGAGGGAGTCTAACCTTCAAATCAGAGCTGGCCCATTCAGGAGAGAAATTAGGAAACATTTCTTCACACAACGGGTGGTAGAGGTGTAGAACTCTCTTCCAGGAAAAGCAATAGATGCTCTCTCAATCAATCATTTAAAATTCAAGATCACTGGACCTTTGCTAGACCAGAAGTATGGAGCCAAAGTGGATGGATGGAGTTAGGATACAGATCAACTGTAATCTCATTGAATGGCAGAACAGACTCAAGGGGCTGAATGGCCTCATCCTATTCCTATGTAATGAAGTTTCTCCTGAATTCCTTATTGGATTTATTAGTGACTATCTCATATTTATCATCTTCCCTTCAAGTGGAAACATCTTCTCTACATCTACCCTATCAACCCCCTGCATAATTTTAAAGACCTCTATTAGAGCACCCCTCAGCCTTCTTTCTCTAGAGAAAAGACCCCCAATCTGTTCAGTCTTTCCTGATAATTGTATCCTCTTAGTTCTGCTATTATCCTTGTAAATCTTGTTTTACACCTTTTCAGGTGCCTCGATATCGTTTTTGTAATATGGAGGTAGAAGTGTGCACAGTAGTCTGCAGTCTAACCAAGGTTTCATATAAGTTTGATATAACTTCTCTGCTTTTCAATTATATCCCCCAGAATTAAACCCCAGTGCTTGGTCTGGGTTTTTATTTATGGCCTTACCAAGCTGCATCACTAATTTATGTGATTTGTGAATGTGTTTCCCACTAGGTTCCTTCAATCTCTACCCCATTTAGACTCTCATTATCCAAGCAACATGTGGCCTCCATAAACTTCCTCCCAAAATCCGCCCCATCAGTCTTGTCTATATTGAAGTTCATTTCAATATAGTTTCAACTTCAATACTGACATTTGGGTGGTCTTTATTTGAATTGTGCACATGTGAACCTTTCCCCACGCGTGAACCTTTCCCCACGCGTGAACCTTTCCCCACGCGTGAACCTTTTCCACACACATAATGTTCCCAAATGTTGAAACCTTTATTTTTGCCAAATAAATACTAGTGTTTGCCTGTTTTATTTCTGAAGCTCTTTTTATACCTCCCTCACTAATCCCCACCTCAACACTGAGATCTTTAGAGTAGAAACTGAACAAGGAGGGGCGTTGAAGCTGCAGCTTCGGGGCCTGTACAATAGGCACGAGGTTAACACCAACAGCTGCTGAGACCCAGATAGCACAGAGATCACGGAGAACACGGAGAGCTGGGAAGTTGCATCAGAGAGGCAGCAAAGCTGATAAGAATATTTCTAACAAACACTGAAACCGATTTTTTTCAATTCAATTTTACACCCTATTCCAGAGCGATAAACATAAAGGAAAATTGGACACAGAACTATAATCTGACATGTTGGAAAAGTTTGTTACATTTTCAGTGTCCTTAAACAAGTCAATGTGAATCTAATGGCTCCTACATTAGGGTTAAGTATCACATCTAATTAACAAGATCCATTTGATCATGGTAGTTGAGAATATTGTTCTGAATGGCTGAACATGTTCAAACTCAGTCAACATGCTTCTGAAACCCTTTCATCTGTGACCAGATGTCAGTTCATTAACCCTCCAATATATTAATTGCTGTGAATTGTTCTCTGTTTACCTGGAATGCTGTGTACAGTTTTGTTCCCCCATATTTAAGAAAGGATATACTGGCATTGGAGGCAGTTCAAAAGAGATTCACTAGGCTGATTCCTGGGATGAAGGGGGTGACTTATCAAGAATGGCTAAACAGGTTAGGCCTTTATTCAATAGAGTTTAGAAGAATGAGAGGTGATCATATTGAAACGTACAAGATTCTGAGGGGGCTTGACAGGGTAGATGTTGAGAAGATGTTTCCACTAGTGAGGAAATCTCGAACTAGGGGACATAGTTACAGAATAAGGGGACACTCATTTAAAACTGAGATGCGAAGGAATTTCTTCTCTCAGAGGGTAGTGAATGTCTGGAATTCTCTACCCCAGAGAGTTGTGGAGACTAGATCACTGAAAGTATTTAAAGAGGAGGTAGATAGATTTTTGAAATATCGGGGAGTTGAGGGCGATGAGGAGCTGGCACGAAAGAAGAGTTGAGGTCTGGGGCAGATCAGCCATGATATTATTGAATGGCAGGTCAGGCTTGAGGGGCTGAATGGCCTACTGCTCCTATTTCTTATTTTCATATGTTTGAGTTAGGTGGTGAATTTTGAATGCTGCGATGTGCTAGAGAAACGAGATAATGGCCTGTACCATTAGTAGAAGCTGAGACCAAAGGGCAGTCATTAGCTCTGCTTGTTCTGAACTGGGGATCTTTCAGATTGATCTGGTGATCATCAGTATGCTGATTCACTACACTTAGTTGTCTCTTTTATTACTTTCAACCTCAACACAATTGATCTAAGAACAACAAAGTCAGACACGATGGGCCAAGTGGCCTCTTTCTGTGCTGTAAACCTTTTATGATTCTAAGAGTGCCCTGGTTAGAATGCATGTTTGACATTGGCAGTTTTATGTCACGCCGATGTCAGACATAAATTATAATACAGCAATTTTTTCAAAGTTGAAAATGTGTCACTGGAAGTGAGACCATTGGGCTGCACCCATAGCTGGAGTGTAGAACTTTCAACTTGTACGATAGTCGAGCTTCCCACAATACGTTGGCTCCCGGTCTGGCAGTAGCTCAATTTTAAAATTCACATCCTTGTTTTCAAATCCCTCCATGATCTTGCCCCTCCCAATCTCTGTAACCTCTTACAGCCGTTAATATCTCTGCGCTGCTCCAATTCTGGCCCCTTGTACATTCTCAATTTCCATCGCTCCAACATTGGCGGCCGTGTCTTCAGCTGCCTGGGTCCTAATCTCTGGAATTCCCTCCCTAAACCTGTCCGCCCCTCTCTCTTCTCCTTTAAGATGCTGCTTAAAACCTCCCTCTTTGACCAAGCATTTGGTCACCTGTCATAATACCTCCTTTTGTGCCTCAGTGTCAAACTTTGCTTAATAATAGTTCCTATGAAATGTCTTGGGACATTTTACTATGTTAAAGGTGCCACAGAAATAAAAGTTGTTCTAATCTTTACAAATCTAATGGCTGATAAAAGGTAACAGTCCTGTCGTCAAAAACTCAAACAAAACCAAAGCACCGTAATCACACCTTGGGCTGGATTTTGTGCTGGAGGCGGGGCTCCCAGCACTGGGCTGGAAAGGTGTGGGGATCCCCACCTCTGTCTTTTCGTAGTTTGTGAAGCAGCGCCTGGAGTGGCTATAAAGGCCAATTCTAGAGTGACAGACTCTTCCACAGGTGCTGCAGATAAAATTGGTTGTCGGGGCTGTTACACAGTTGACTCTCTCCTTGCGTTTCTGTCTTTTTTCCTGCCAACTGCTAAGTCTCTTCGACTCACTATTCTTTAGCCCCGCGTTTATGGCTGCCCGCCAGCTCTGGCGAACGCTGGCAACTGACTCCCATAACTTGTGGTCAATGTCACAGGACTTCATGTCACGTTTGCAGACGTCTTTAAAGCGGAGACATGGACGGCCGGTGGGTCTGATACCAGTGGCGAGCTCGCTGTACAATGTGTCCTTGGGGATCCTGCCATCTTCCATGTGGCTCACATGGCCAAGCCATCTCAAGCGCTGCTGACTCAGTAGGGTGTATAAGCTGGGGATGTTAGCCGCCTCGAGGACTTCTGTGTTGGAGATACGGTCCTGCCACCTGAAGCCAAGGGTTCTCCGGAGGCAGCGAAGATGGAATGAATTGAGACGTCACTCTTGGCTGACACATGTTGTCCAGGCCTCGCTGCCGTAGAGCAAGGTACTGAGGATACAGGCTTGATACACTTGGACTTTTGTGTTCCGTGTCAGTGCGCCATTTTCCCACACTCTCTTGGCCAGTCTGGACATAGCAGAGGAAGCCTTTCCCATGCGCTTGTTTAATTCTGCATCTAGAGACAGGTTACTGGTGATAGTTGAGCCTAGGTAGGTGAACTCTTGAACCCATTCCAGAGCGTGGTCGCCGATATTGATGGATGGAGCATTTCTGACGTCCTGTCCCATGATGTTCGTTTTCTTGAGGCTGATGGTTAGGCCAAATTCGTTGCAGGCAGCCGCAATCCTGTTGATGAGACTCTGCAGACACTCTTCAGTGTGAGATGTTAAAGCAGCATCGTCAGCAAAGAGGAGTTCCCTGATGTGGACTTTCTGTACTTTGGTCTTCGCTCTTAGACGGGCAAGGTTGAACAACCTGCCACCTGATCTTGTGTGGAGGAAGATTCCCTCTTCTGAAGACTTGGACGCATGTGAGAGCAGCAGTGAGAAGAAGGTCCCAAACAGTGTAGGTGCGAGAACACAGCCCTGTTTCACGCCACTCAGGATAGGAAAGGGGTCTGATGAGGCGCCGCTATGCTGAATTGTGCTCTTCATATTGTCATGGAATGAGGTGATGATACTTAGTAGCTTTGGTGGACATCCGATCTTTGCTGGTAGTCTGAAGAGACCACGTCTGCTGACGAGGTCAAAGGCTTTGGTGAGATCAATGAAAGCAACGTAGAGGGGCATCTGTTCACGGCATTTCTCCTGTATCTGACGAAGGAAGAATAGCATGTCAATGGTGGATCTCTCTGCTCGAAAGCCACACTGTGCCTCAGGGTAGACACGTTCAGCCAGCTTCTGGAGTCTGTTTAAAACGACTCGAGCGAAGACTTTGCTAAGCAGGGAGATTCCACGGTAGTTGTTTTATAGCAATTAGCAATTTTATACATAACACTTTGATCCTGTAATCCTCAGGCCACAGTTTCCCAGTCTTGGCTCTCCGGTAAATACTTTGTCTTCATTCTGATTTAGAAATAACTTCTCAAACAAATGACAAAGTCTTAGTTATTATTTTTAATGGCACATCTGAATAAACAAAGAAAATTACAATTATTTTTATTCCCCCATTTTTGCTGTCAATGTAATTTTTAGAGTTTTGTCCTTTAATGTTTTTTGCCTGTTTTGTGATCATTGACAGGAGCAGGAGGTTCTGATAACTCAACCAAACGTTTCTGTCTGTTCGCTGGTGACACTTTGCAGAGTCTCTGAAGTTAGACTGCTGTTAAGTAAAACATCTGTATTCTTTGCTGTATGTTGAAAACTGATCAAAATATAAATGTAATGTAAACAAACCCAGGCTGATCGGTTACCTGATTTTGTCACTTTGTTAGAAAACAAGGATTCACAGAAATTCAGCTCTGATTTTGTATGCAGACCCTTTCAAGATCATTAACTGCTGCCCTCTCAGCCAGTCTTTACACAAAAACATTTACAGGGAAAATCAAATGACTTAGAAAGCAATCCTTTGCCTGATCCACAATGAATAACCTCCTCAGTACTGCTTAGCAGTTTTTTTTATTAATCTCCTTGACTTTCTCTTGTAGCGAACCAGCACAGACACGATGGGCTGAATGGCCTCCTTCTGTGCTGTAACCATTCTATGATTCCAATTTACAGGTTCAGTAATATTGTACAATAAAAATTGGATCAGTAAATTGGTAGACTGTATTGAACAGCTGAAGGACTGTTTTACACAAAGAGACAGAAACAGAATTGAAATTTGCTATCTTAAAAATGCTTTCCTTATCAATACACGGTAGAATAGATCAACACTTTTTCTAATGTTTAAAACCTAGGCATTTTGCAAACAAGGAGCCTAGGGTTAGGCTCAATGCCTTGATATAGAAATCACTGAAATAAATATGGACAGTTGCTGTGTGGGAGTGAATTGTCCAAATACTTTCTCACGAGAAGTAAAGGCCGATGAGAAGCCTTGACTGCACACTGTCAAACTGCATTCAGGTGCAGAAAGACTGTTGTTGAATGTGTGAAACAGGAGGGGGTTTAACATGTGCATAAAATGTCCCATTCACACATGCTCTAGTGCAAAACAGGCACATTTCTGGGATAAAAACAAGAAATGCTGGAAATACTCAGCAGGTCTGGCAGCATGTGTGGAGAGAGAAGCAGAGTTAACGTTTCAGGTCAGTGACCCTTCATCAGAACTGGGACACATTCTGGGAATGTGCATAGTGATTTTCTGAATGGCCTTGCCCATCTCTTATTTTAACCTGGGTAAAAGTTGATTGCCATAGCTGCCGGGGGCTGGTATAAATAGAACTGTACCCCAGAAACATCAGCACTTTCAGCAGATTATGGGGAAAGTGGGGGCGGGGTGACTGAGAGAACGAAAGCAAGCTTTGGACTGTGCGTACAATTTAAATTACGATATAATAACTCAGTATTTTAATTCCTCATTTATAACAACTGCTTGAAGGACCTCCGTGTTCTTGCAGCTTTCCCACTGAACACAGCAACAAACTCTGGAAAATCTGCTGATGATTTAATAATACAATTATTGGGCAGAAGTTTGCCATGGGGAGGGGCATTCGGATGATGAGGTTTTGGGAAAATTCAGAGAATTGCATGTTGGGATGGCTCCCTGACACTGTCGCGCCTCCAAGCGTGTTTCCCGGGGAGGGGGGTCTGCCACAGGAAGGGGCAATCCACTGCACCGAGGTGGGCAGCCAGTTAAGGCCCCAGTGATGGGACATTTTCAGAACCCCCAGCCTTTTCCTGGCGTCGGACGGCCCCCCACCAGCTGCCAGCTGAGTCTGGAGGTCGACAGTAACTTGGAGGCAGCCTCCCAGCTCCCGGTGACAGGCCAAAGAACCATCAATGTCTCCTCTCGCTGGCTCAGCCGCAGGAATGAAAAAGCCGCAGCCGTGATCAAAACCATCGCTGTGGAGGAGTTCCTCCCTCAAAACCATCGCTGTGGAGGAGTTCCTCCCTCAAATCCATCGCTGTGGAGGAGTTCCTCCCTCAAATCCATCGCTGTGGAGGAGTTCCTCCCTCAAATCCATCGCTGTGGAGGGGTTCCTCCCTCAAAACCATCGCTGTGGAGGGGTTCCTCCCTCAAAACCATCGCTGTGGAGGAGTTCCTCCTTCAAAACCATCGCTGTGGAGGGGTTCCTCCCTCAAATCCATCGCTGTGGAGGGGTTCCTCCCTCAAATCCATCGCTGTGGAGGAGTTCCTCCCTCAAATCCATCGCTGTGGAGGAGTTCCTCCCTCAAATCCATCGCTGTGGAGGAGTTCCTCCCTCAAATCCATCGCTGTGGAGGAGTTCCTCCCTCAAATCCATCGCTGTGGAGGAATTCCTCCCTCAAATCCATCGCTGTGGAGTGGCTTCTCCCTCAAATCCATCGCTGTGGAGTGGCTTCTCCCTCACACCAATGGCCCTAAGAGTTATGCTTTAATTTTATATTTACAGCAGGCTTCTGGGAGCGCTTCCATTTTGAGCTCACCTTTCTCACCTTTCTGCCTCAGCAGCGCCCACCTCTCCTGCGGCTCTGCCAGCTGGATGATGCCGTGGGCTCAATCACTGGGCTTCCTACCTTCGGAACCTGCCGCCATCCTTAACTAGATGCAAACATGGAGGCAGCCGATTGGGAGCCCGCCTCACCTGAGGTTGTGCTGGCCAGCACCTTGATGACAAGCACAGGCTCAGGACCTGCATTTGGTCCCGACATCAAGTTCCCGACATGCACAGGAAAATTCAGCCAGATTGGGGATTCTGTTGGCAAAGTGTGGATAGAAAACTGGCATTTTCAGAAAATGAATTGATCTCAGGGACACCTGACTTCTTAAGATGGTTCGATCAGTTGGAAAAGACATTGGAGCCAGAAACTATGGCTGGTTGGGATTTATCTGTCAATGTAGGGCAAGTGAATACAGAAACACGGCAGGATCTTCTTCTCCTGCTGCTGGAAGCAGTAGCAGGTGAGGGAAATGGCGGCCTCCACACACGGGTCCCGCGCCGCTGCCATCTTGCGTCTGGTGTCTACTTACCATATGCATGACCTCTGAGAAAGAGATACACTTAGAGGATGCACCATCCCATGACACTCCTGCATCCTCCACCAGAAAAGATACTGTCATCTCAGTGGGTAACTGATTCGGAGTCACAAGCTGGTGAGAGCACCACACACACGCTCGAGCAGCTGGCTGAGGCTGAGATAGCCGAGGCCTCTGACAGTTGCAGGACTGTAGGTGGCCAGGCCCAGGCTGAGCCCCTCATTATGAGCCTCTGATGTCGCCAGCACAGGGCATGCTGGACTTGCAGGGAAGGTAAGGTAACATCTGACGGAGATGCCAGAGGCCATGCACAGCCTTGAGCAGACGATGGAGGAGTCCATCCATGCCATGACTGCTGCCATGTCTCAGGCATGTGGGTGCAAGGCTTCCTCTATGGAGAGGATGGTGACCCTCATGAAGAGCCACATTCCACAGATGCACCGTGACCTGCAAACCCTCACCTTGGGCATGACTTCACATCAGCAGTGACTGGACGAGAGAAGGACCAGGAGCATGGAGAGTGTTCCCAGCTCCCAGTCCTTCCCAGAGAGCATTGTGGTTCCAATGAGCCTTGAGAAGGAGGAGGAGAGGCTGCGCTCCACATCTGGAGTCTCTCCTCAAGGCGATTCGAGGGTGGACACGGACTCCTCAGCTCCTCCACCAGTGAGTCCAGCTCCAGCAGCCACGACACCTGAGGACAGTCCTGCACTGGTGCAGGAAGCCTTCAGGCAGCCAGGGCCCTCCAGACCTCAGGCACCCAGAGGACGACTGCCAAAGTCATCCCAGGCCAAGGGGGCATCCTGATCAGCAGCCTGCCTCCAGTCCAGCTGCAGAGGTCACACTGCGACGGAGCAGCCGCAAACATAGTAAAAAGAAACCATGACACACGGGTGAGCAGTCTGTGCCACTTGCAGTTTAATTAAATGTGCTTTTCTGACAACTTCAGCCTTTGCCGTTTGAATAGCACATTGCAACATGGATTGACTATATGTCTTGCCATTTCATTATAAGCCTGGCAGTACTGCCAGTGTGAGGAATAACATTACTGCCATGCCAGTATGCTTGATGCAGTCACATGCGCAATGGCTCAGTCAGCTGCAGCCAGTCATGTTGGAGAGGCAGCAGACTTCAGACGAGATGAAGGACAGTGGCATGTGGTGTGAGGAGCACTTGTTCCATTTCAGGGATTATGGAAGTGCTCAGTGATCAGACATTGTTGTACATCCCTTGCTCGTTGCTCACCGTGTCTGCGCTCCATCAATACTCTTCATCCTGCCAGGCGCAGCTGCTGCTGGATCCCATCTGTGTCCGCATCGTCCAAAGATGTCGCCTGCTCCCGCACCTCATCATCCTGCAAGGCTGCCCCCCTCTCTAATGCGATAATGTGCAGAATGCAGCAGACAGCAACGATGGGCAACCCTTTCTGGTGCGTACTGTAGGGTCCCACTCGATCTATCCAGGCAGCAGAAGCACATCTTCAGCATGTTGATGGCCTGCTCAATGGTAGCTTGTGTGGAGCCGTGGCAGGCGTGTAGCACTATTCTGCATCACTGGTGGGGTTTCTCACCAGTGTTAGAAGCCATGTCAGCAAGGGTTAGCCCTTGTCCCCAAGAATCCACCCTTGAATTTGAACGGGTGGAGTGAACAGCAGCAGCACCTGGGACTGATTCAGGAGGAAGGAGTCATGGAAGCTGCCTGGGAAGCGGGCACACACTTGCAGGAAGCACTTCCTGTGGTCACGTACTAGCTGCACTTTGAACGAGTGAAAGCCCTTTCTATTGAGGTATGCAGCTGGTTGTTCCATTGGAGCCTCAATGGCCACATGCCTGCAGTCGATGACCCCTTTCACCTGTGGGAATCTCACAATGGACCCAAATCCAATGACCCTCTCGGCCTGACTCTCAGGGTCCGTCCTGAAGCACAGATGGTCGCCGGTCCTCCTGTACAAGGCATCAGTGACCTCCCTGATGCAGCGGAGTACTGCTGATTGCGAAACCCCACACAAGTCGCCAGTGGATGCCTGGAATGATGCAGAGGTGTAGAAGTTTAGGGCCACCGCAACTTTGAGGGCCACAGGCATAGGGTGACCACCAAAGCCCAGTGACTGCAGGTCAGTATTCAGCAGTGTGCAGAGGTGTGTCACTGCCTCTCTGGACATCTGCAGTCGTCTCTGACACTGGCGCTCCAACATCTGTAGGTATGTCTTCTGAGTGCCATAGACTTGCTCGTGTCTCTGGACTAGTCTGTGCCACGGTGGCTGCTGCTACTCACATCTGGGGGTTTGCACATGGGCCACATCTGCTTCTTGGTCCCACCTCCAGTGGATATGCCTCACCATGGCCTGAGGATCCAGAGAGACAGGGTAGACCAGCCCCATCTCTATGATCGAGCTCAACTCGGTTCCTTCACAAGGTCAATGACACCTATCTGGGCAGAGAGTTGTGTAAATTTGTGCTTCAGCACTGTTCCAGCATGAGCTGTATGGTACAGCATGACATTGTCCACATTAACTTGAAGAGCGAGCCAGCCTGACCACCTGTAATATCATTCGAGTTGCCTGCAGTGGATCACTAGAAACAGGAACGTATAACGTTTCACATTTGTGACCCCCACAATAACCGTTCAACCACTTCCAGTGTTGCCCCCCTCCCCCCTCAACATCGGTACCCCCACACACCCCCTCATCCACCATGCTCCGCCCCCGTCCACCCTGCACCCCTCCCTCATCCACCCTACACCCCCCCACCCCCCCCCACATCCATGAACAGGTACAGAGTTGCCCTCTTGACAAAACAAGGGTGCGGGTTCCCCCTCCCACCCACCCCACAGCATGGATCCAGAGTTCTGACCCCCCTCAAGGTGATTTAACAGTTTCACAAAGAACGCGGAGGAGAGCAGAGCAGTGCTTACCGAGCTTCACCGACTCTGAGGACTCTCACCTCAGTGACGTAAGCTTTTCTAGGACGGGAATGTGAAGGCACGTGACAGCCACACGTCCAGCTGAAGATTGGAAACTGCTGGTAGGATCACACCGGGATAAATGATCATTTATGCAGAGAGGTTTTTTACGTATGCAAACTCGGGTCCCATTGTAGAGCGGCAGAGGGGTCACCAATGGAGCTACATACATAGCTGGTAAACATTTTTTAGCTTTGGACTGAGATCTCGGGAGATGTGGAAAGATTTTGCAGAAGATGGATTATTCTATTTGGAGACAACTCCAGTGTCAGAAATTCAGACAAAAAGGTTCTGTGAAATAGGACACAGAATGCTAGTTTTTATGCATTTTGTTTCACCTGTAATTCATAAATGTTGTACCCCAGTGAATTTGTAACTAACCAAGACATAATGCCCACATATTAATGGAATATCAGCAAATTGGATATGTAATCACTGTTAAAGGGAGCTAGTTCAGTTGGAAGCTGTTGAACTTGGTTGCTAATTGTAAGAGTGATTGTGCCACACAGGCACAGAGCAGTTAATGCATGTTGAGGAATACAATGGGAGATCTGAAAGGAACATTAAACTCCTGATTTAGCTGTGCAGTTTTGAATGTGATTTTTGAATGTATCTAAGAGTACGTTGCCATTCCCAAGGTAACCTGTGAAAGTGTGACGTAAAGCAGCAGTGCTAACACACTGTTTGTGAGTTTCAAAGAATAAGAGGTGAAAATCAAAGTTAATAATCACAGAAAGAAACTAAGTCCAGTCTGTTGGAGACAAGCCACAAAGAAAGCTCCGGGAATCAAGTGAACGTTTTTAGGCACCAACGTGAAAGTATTGGCACATTACTAATCAAAACAGTAACATGTTTAGACTTGAAAACACAGGAATCTATATATCAGCAATCACTTTTAATAGGATCCCTTTGTTTATGGTTGTGGCTGTTACGGATAAGTCAGCTCTTGTAATCAATGCCTTGAATGGTATTAATTTTCCACAAACCTCACACTGGAGCCCATGTATTTGGAAAGATGTTTAGCTGATCAGTTGGCAGGTGCAGAAAGCTGGACTGGAATCTGCTCTGTAATATATACAGATTTGTCATTAAAGGTTGAAAAGACTAAAGTCTCAAGGGATTGTTTGCTTGGGCAATGGGCTGGATTTTGTGCAAGGGGGTTGGGGAGGCACCCAACGCTGGGTGGAACAGGCAGGGAACATCCCGCCTCTGCTTTTTCCTGCACCCCCGGAGTGATCCTCCAGTCTTTCTAAATCAAAGTTTCAGGAGCCGGGATCCCTGTCCCTTTAAAGACGGGGATCCCGGCCAAAGTCAGCCAATCAGTATCGGCAGCGCCACAAGGAGCAGTGTCCACTGCTGGTACTGCAGAGGCCTCGGACCCAGGCCCAGTGGTGGAGGCCTGGACCAGAGGTAGGTGAGGCGGGGTCACCGGGGCCAGTCCGGAATGCCCAGTGAGGGAGTTGGGAGGGTGGTCATGCAGTCCAGGGGGAGGGGGGGTCATGAGGGATAAAGTGATTCTCAGCGGGGGTCCTCTGTGGGCTACGGAGGAGGGACCCCCCCTCAAGCCCACGGGAAGGGTGCTTCATGTACAAGGCGTCCTCCTCGCATGGCAGAGGCTTCCCCCTCCGCCCGCCCCCCCACCCCCGCCACTGGTAAGAAGCCAGCGGTGGCAGGAACAGGTCCTTAATTTGCCATTAGTAGGCCACTTACGGGCACTAATTGGCCTCTGGGGGGAAGGCCGTCGTTGGCCTATCCTGCCCCCAGGAAAGTGACTTGGTGATGGGCCCTCCGACAACTCCCCCCATCACCTGTCGCAATACTCCCTGCCCTCCCGCCACCTCGGAACCCACCTCCAGAGCCACACAGAATCCTGGCCAATTTTCTTTTATTCTTTCACGGGATGTGGGTGTCGCTGGCCAGGCCAGCATTTATTGACCATCCCTAATTGCCCTTGAGAAGGTGGTGGTGAGCTGCCTTCTTGCACCGCTGCAGTCCGTGTGGGTTAGATACGCCCATAGTGCTGTTAGGAAGGGAGTTCTAGGATTTTGACCCAGTGACAGTGAAGGAACAGCGATATAGTTCCAAGTCAGGATGGTGTGTGACTTGGAGGGGAACTTGCAGGTGGTGGTGTTCCCATGTATTTGCTGCCCTTGTCCTTCTAGGTGGTAGAGGTCGTGGGTTTGGAAGGTGCTGTCTAAGGAGCCTTGGTGCATTGCTTCTTGTAGATGGTACACACTGCTGTCACTGTGTGTCGGTGGTGGAGGGAGTAAATGTTTGAGGATGGGGTGCCAATCAAGTGAGCTGCTTTGTCCTGGATGGTGTCGAGCTTCTTGAGTGTTGTTGGAGCTGCACCCATCCAGGCAAGTGGAGAGTATTCCATCACACTCCTGACTTGTGCCTTGTAAATGGTGGACAGGCTTTGGGGAGTCAGGAGGTGAGTTACTCACTGCAGAATTCCCAGCCTCTGACCTGTTCTTGTAGCCACAGTATTTATATGGCTGCTCTGGTTCAGTTTCTGGTCAATGGTAGCCCCCAGGATGTCGATAGTGGGGGATTCAGCAATGATAATGCCATTGAATGTCAAGGGGAGATGGTTAGATTCTCTCTTGTTGGAGATGGTCATTGCCTGGCACTTGTGTGGCGCGAATGTTACTTGCCACTTATCAGCCCAAGCCTGAAAGTTGTCCAGGTCTTGCTGCATCTAGACATGGGCTGCTACAGTATCTGAGGAGTTACAGATGGTGAACATTGTGCAATCATCAGTGAACATCCCCACTTCTGACCTTATGATGGAGGGAAGGCAAGTGATGAAGCAGCTGAAGATGGTTGGGCCTCGGACACTACCCTGAGGAACCCCTGCAGTGATGTCCTGGGACTGAGATGACCTGCAACAGCCACAACCATCTTCCTCTGTGCAAGGTATGACTCCGACCAGTGGAGAATTTTCCCTTTGATTCCCATTGACTCCAGTTTTTCTAGGGCTCCTTGATGCCATACTTGCTCAAATGCTGCCTTGATGTCAAGGGCAGTCACTCTCACCTCACCTCTTGAGTTCAGCTCTTTTGTCCATGTTTTGACCAAGGCTGTAATGAGGTCAGGAGCTGAGTGGCCCTGTCTTACAAGGGTGTTCGACTTGTTTAGAAACTAAGGTAGGTTTACATAGAATGCACAGCACAAAACAGGCCATTTGGCCCAACTGGTCTATGCTGTTTAGGGTCAACATGAAACTTCTCCCACCCCTCTTCATCTCACTCTATCAGCATATCCTTCTATTCCTTTCTCCCTTATGTGTTTATCCAGTTTCCCCTTAAGTGCATCTATACTATTCATCTATGTCATCTTGTAAATGGTGCATACTATTCAGTTGGAGGTTGAGAAAGTTTAACTTAAACACAGCAGTGAAGGAACAAAAGTACGATGGAGCTGACATAAACCACTCTGCCAATTCTTGTCGAGGCTGCTTATTATCCAGCAGATTTACTAAATTTGGGGTTTACTCCCTCTGCAAAACTGCTAATTAGGTCTTCGACAGGCAATAAAAAAAAGATTGATGTGAGTGAGCTGAAATGTCTTGCTTCATGTCCGCAGTTCAGTGAGGGACACTTAATAACATTAGTAACAATCTCCAGTGTGGGACTGGAATGGTACTAAGTTCAAGGAGTTTGTCTACAAACTCTCAACTAATACTGCCTGTCATTATTGGGACTGGTTTAAAGGAGATTACATAGAAACTCCTAAATCTTCTCAGCACAAACTCCATCGCAAAGAACCAACATTACACAAATGTCAGAAAGAGTGCGAGCGAAACTGAGAGAAGCAAAGAATGCCCAATGGGGGGAAAAAAGATGTGGAGCAGAATGCAGTTGCGCCCTGACTAGCAAAAGACTGTGTATGGCCCAATCAACATGCTGCTTCTCTCAGGATCACACATTCTCATGCACTGAGCACAGACTACTGCAACATTGAGACAAACATTCCATTGAGAGTGAGCTTCTGAGTAACAGAGTACTACAGCAACAGATAATTCCGAGACTGTAAGGGACTGCCATAGTTTTGAGGGTTTTGCTTCAGATATTCTCTTTGTTCAGTATCTTTAATCATTCCTTTAATTGGATCTTATGTTCCAGACTTTGGAGCAGGAGTAGGCCATTCAGCCCTTCGAGCCTGCTCTGACATTCAATAATGATTGGTTGTGATCTCAACTCCACTTTCCTGTCTGCCCCCATAACCCTCGACTCCCTTGTCTATCAAAAATCTATCGAACTCAGCCTTGAATAAATTCAAGGACCCAGCATCCACTGCTTTCTGGGGAAGAGAATTCCACAGACTAGCAACCCTTCGAGAATAAAAATTTCTTCTCATCTCCATCTTAAAAGGGAGACCTCTTATTCTTAAACTGTGTCACCTAGTTCTAGTTGCCCCCACAAGAGGGAAATATCCTCCTGTATCCACTCTAACAGGTCTGTTCAGGATCTTATATGTTTCAATAAGATCACTTCTCAGTCTTCTAAACTCCAATGGGTATAGGCCCAACCTGTTCAACCTTTCGTCATAGGATAAGCCCTTCATCCCTGGAATTAGTTAAGTGAAGCTTCTCTGAACTGCTTCTAATGCAATTATATCCTTTTTCAAATAAGGAGACCAAAACTGTACACAGTACTCTAGATGTGGTCTCACCAAGGCCCTGTACAGCTGCACTAAAATTTCCTTACTGTTATACTTGACTCTAAGAAGATGGTGGTGAGCTGCCTTCTTGAACCGCTGCAGTCCATGTTGTGTAGGTACACCCACTGTGCTAGTTACAGCTTGCCAACCCAAAAAAGACCCATTTATCCTTACTGTCTGCTTCCTGTTAGCTAACCAGTCCTTTATTCATGCTAATATGTTACCCCCTACACCATGAGCTCTTATCTTGTGTAGTAACCTTTGATGTGGCACCTTATCAAATGCCTTTTGGAAATCCAAGCACACCACATCTACAGATTCCCCTTTATTCACCTTGCTTGTTACTTCCTCAAAGAACTCTAATAAATTAGTTAAACACGATTTCCCTTTCACAAAACCATGTTGACTCTGATCTCATTATGATTTTCTAGGTATCCTGCTATAACCTCCTTAATAATGGATTCTAGTAATTTCCTTATGTTAGTCTAACTGGCATATAGTTTCCTGCTTTCTGTCTCCTTCCTTTCTTGAATAAAGGTGTTGCATTTGCTATTTTCCAATCTGCTGGGACCCTTCCAGAATCTAAGTAATTTTGGAAGATTATAACCAAAGCCTCTACTGTCTCTGCAGCCACTTCTTTTAAGACCCTAGAATGCAGGCCATCTGGTCCAGGGGATTTGTCAGCCTTTAGGTCTAATAATTTTCCCAGCATCTTTTCCCTGGTGATGGTGATTGTTCTGAGTTCTTCCCTCCCTTTCACCTCTTGATTTTCAAGTATCCTTGGGAGGTTTTCTAAGTCTTCTACAGTGAAAACAGACACAAAATACCTGTTCAACGCCTCTGCCATTTCCTTGTTTACCATTATCAATTCCCCAAACTCACTCTCTACACGACCAGTGCTTGCTTTAGTTATTCTTTTCCTATTTAAATACTGTAGAAACTCTTACTATCTGTTTTTATATTACGAGCTAGTTTTCTCTCATACTCTCTCCCTCTATTATTTTTTTCGTCATTCTTTGCTAGTTCTTAAAATCTGTCCAATCTTCTGACCCACCACCAATCTTAGCAGATTTATATAGTGTTTCTTTTAATTTGATACTATCCTTAACTTCCTTATTTAGCCACAGATGGTGCATCCTTCCCAAAGAATCTTTCTCACTGGGATAAATCTTTGCTGGGTTATTAAATATCTCCTTAAAAGTCTGCCACTGCATCTCTACTGTCCTACATTTTAACCTAGTCTCCCAGTTCACTTTAGCTCACTCTGCCTTCATAACCTTGTAATTACCTTTATTTAGGTTTAAAACACTAGTCTTAGACCCACACTTCTCCCCTTCAAACTGGACATGAAATTCTAGCATGGTATGATCGCTGACGCCTAGAGGCTCCTTTACCATGAGGTGACTAATTAATCCTGCCTCTTTATACATTCTAGGTCTAGAATAGCCTGCTCCCAGGTTGGCTCTAGAACGTACTGCGCTAAGAAATTGTCCTGAATAAACACTATGAACTCATTTTCGAGGCTACCTGATTCGCCCAATCTACATGTAGATTAAAATCACCCATGACAATTGCGGTACCTTTCTTACAAGCCCCATTTATTTCTTCCTGTATACTCTGTCCTACAGTGTAGCAACTGTTAGGGGGCCTATAAACTACTCCCACAAGTGCCCTCTTACCTTTCCGATTTCTTAAATCTATCCAAACTCATTCTCCATCTTGCTCTTCCGTGCTAAGGTCATCTCTCGCTACTGTATGAACAACATCCTTAATTAGCAAAGCTACGCATCCACCTCTTCCTAGCTTTCTATCTTTATGAAATGTCAAATACCCTTCAATATTCAGGTCCCAGCCTTGGTCACCTTGCAAACATATCTCTGTACAAATTTATTTCTATCTGAGCTAACAATTCAAACATTTTGTGACAAATGCTGTGCGCATTCAGATACAGAGCCTTTAACTCTGTCCTTTTACCATTTCTGCAATCTTTGGCTTTATCTGCTGGTGCACTTAAGTTTATATGCTCTGTCCCTTCCTGCCACACTATCATTACCCAGATTGCTACCCAGCTCTATTATCTTATTGTTTCCTTTTGATTTACCACATCTCCTCTCACATGATCCCTCTCCCACTATTTAATTTAAAGCTTCTCTACCACCCTAGTTATACAACTCACCAGAACACCGGTCCTAGCACGGTTCAGGTGAAGACTGTCCCAATGGTACAGCTCCCATTTTCCCCACTACTGGTGCCAGTGCCCCATGAATCGAAACCCATTTCTACCACACCAGTCTTTGAGCCACACATTCACCTCTCTAAGCTTATTTACCCTACGCCAATTTGCTCATGGCTCAGGTAATAATCCAGAGATTATTGCCTTTGAGGTTCTGCTTTTTTATTTAGCCCCTAGCTGCTTATACTCCCTATGCAGAATCTCTTTCCTAGTCCTATCTGTGTCGTTGGTACCCATGTGAACCATGACAACTGAATCCTCCCCCTCCCACTGCAAGTTCCTCTCCAGCTCTGAGCAGATGTTCCGAGCCCCGGGTTCAGAGCCGTCTGGACTCGTGCTCTTGGCTGCAGGGAACGGTGTCTATCCCCCTGACTATACTGTCTCCTACTACCACTACATTCTTATTTACTCCCCCCACTTGAATGGCTTCTTGTTCCACCATCCCTATGATGAAGAGTGCACTCTTTTCGAGCCACATGTAGTTTAACAATAGTATTACCCAGGCATGTAACACAGGGTCCTTACTCCATCACCAGCTACTGAAATATCATAACATGAACTTTCCTCTTTATGGTTGGTGAACTGAATAGCACTTTATTGAGACAAAGTGCAAAGTTTGGTCAGTAGCTGCTTTATTTACATAAAGTACTTGAATGAACAGTATACATTTTCCATATAGTGAGAACTATATTTTCCTCATCTTCATAATTTGTTTTCTTTTTAAATAGTGGCCTCTTTTATCTTAACCTTCAATGCTATATGTGTCTGACCTTAAAACACAGACACACTTTTATTTCTAACTGTGGAATTGCAGACATGGTGACAGAGTGAGGGACTGCCTGTTCTTTTAATCACATGCAGACAATAAATCTCTCATGGTTTAATTGACTCAGAATGGCTAATTTGTTAATATTGAATCTTTCTCGGTGGCCTAAGAAGCTTATTGATAAATGTCACCATTTCAACTAACTAACTCACAGAGATGTCCCATTGTCTACAGTAACTTGTATAATATCAATGCTGTTTTGTCCAGGACAGGACTGCTGCAATTTCTCCCTCCCCATCTGAGAGACCTTGGATGAAACTGACTTAACCCCTTACCTGCTGCCCTTATGAACTACAGAAATACTGTGGAGCTTAACTCCATTAGTAGCTGTGCAGGACTTTTATGCTGTACTGCCTGTTGGGATTTTATATGATATTGTCATATGTCCTTTCCCCTTGTGTGGAGGTATTATAAAATAGTAGTTTTTCTTCTACCCCAATACAAGTTCAAAGACTAGGAACCACCAAAATGTCTGAGTAATTCTCTTGATTATCAAATCAAAGATGTGACACAGCCCCTTACATGCCGTGCCATTGAGACTGGTATCCATTGTAAATCATACGCGAATGACTTCTCAGGAACTTGTAAGTGTGTTATCTTGACTGCTTACAGCAGCTTCAGCGAGACTAGGTTGAAGACTGTAGGGTGTGTATTATCTTTTATAGGGTTTATGACGTTCTCCTAACACAGTAATGGAAGAGCAACCTCAACTTTGCAGGATTGACGAAAATATTTTTGAAATATTGCATTGTTACCGGCTACTTTTACTAGCAAATTGGAGCAGCAACTGGTGAAAATTGTATCAGATGACAAGAGTGAGACAAGGAAGGGTCATGTGATTGAACATTATCAATTGAAACACGTTTTGCAGTTAATGTCAGATTTGCAAAACTTTTGGTGTCGATCAGGGTGAAAATAGAATGGAGAAAAGTCAGCCAAACTAGAAGTAAATATTGCAGACTTTCTTCTTGCCAATGTTCCATGGTTCACTTCTTGTCTAAGGTGCAGTTATTGTTTATTTGTCTCTGTGTTAAGCTTACTGAATTATTATCAAAATGTTTTATGGGTCATTCAGAAATTCTTATGTTTATTTTGTTGCAGAAACCTGGTTCCTTCTAATCTTGTTGCTGCAGCTTTCCAGTCGGTAAGTTTAGTTCCCTCACAGCTTCAGCAAATGCAATCTGACAGAAAAATTACTAAGCAGTTGAAGTAGATGGCTGCAACTTCATTTTCCGCTCTGATTTCCTTGGCTCCACAGCTAATTTTTAAATTTAGTGACATTTCTCATAAGTGCACAGTTTTTAAGTTCCAAGTTAAACCCTTTGCTAAATGTCCATCAAAGGATGGGAAAGGACATGTCAACTTTTCAAAATAAAGATTTCCCCAGCTGTCTGGAATTAAATCGTAAAGGTAATCTTTAAACTCTCAAATAGTGAACAAATGAAAACTCCCAAATTTTTTGGTACTATTATGAAGCATACTGTTAAAAGTGACCTCACTATAGTGAGCACAAGAATCCATCTGACATTTCTGAGAGAAATTATACATATTTTATTTGCCTTTGGTGATGTCACCTGGTTGCACTGCTTGGTATTTTGATCTTCCTGGTGAATTTCACTTTGCTGAATGTGTTGGTATTTGTATTGACCTGCAAACTGGGACAGCTCTAACACAAGCTTCATTTTTCAGTATGCGACTGATTACAAATGGGTGTTAACAGCTGCTCCTGACGGAAATGCAACATCTGGGAACACTACCTATGAAAAGGTAAGAGATGTTTCAACTCAGATAGTCAGCAAGTGAAGAATAGAACTGGAGCCTGTTCTTTACACACTTGCAAGCTTTTATTTATGGAGACACACATTACATATCGTGCACCTACAATCCAGCAAGCACAGTTACAGTCTGCTCCTATATAGAGGAGCACCAGTGAATCCTTGCTTAAAGTCCAGAACCTATATCATGTTTGACAAATTTGCTAGAGTTCTTTGAAGATATAACAAGCAGAGTTGATAAAGGGGAACCGGTAGATGTAGTGTGTTTGGATTTCCAGAAGGCATTCGATAAGATGCCACATAAAAGGGCGGCACAGTGGCGCAGTGGTTAGCACCGCAACCTCACAGCTCCAGTGACCCGGGTTCAATTCTGGGTACTGCCTGTGTGGAGTTTGCAAGTTCTCCCTGTGTTTGCGTGGGTTTCCTCCGGGTGCTCCGGTTTCCTCCCACATGCCAAAGACTTGCAGGTTGATAGGTTAATTGGCCATTATAAATTGCCCCTAGTGTAGGTAGGTGGTAGGGAAATATATAGGGACAGGTGGGGATGTGGTAGGAATATAGGATTAGTGTAGCATTAGTATAAATGGGTGGTTGATGGTCGGCACAGACTCGGTGGGCCGAAGGGCCTGTTTCAGTGCTGTATCTCTAAACTAAACTAAACTATTATTGCACAAGATAGGAGTTCACGGTATTGGGGGTAAGGTATTAGAATGGATTGAGGATTGATTAACACACAGAAGACAGAGAGTTGGGGATTAATGGGTCTTTTTCAAGTTGGAAAGACGTAACTAGTGGAGTGCCACAAGATCAGTCCTAGGGCCTCAATTATTTACTATCTATATTAATGACTTGGAGGAAGGGGCAGAGTGTAATATATCCAAATTTGCTGATGATACAAAATAGGTGGGAGGGCATGTTGTGATGAGGACATATGGAATCTGCAAGGGGATATAGATTGGTTGAGTGAGTGGGCAAAAACTTGGCAGATGGAGTTTAGTGTAGGAAAGTGTGAGGTCATGCACTTTGGTAGGAAGAATAAAAAGAGAGACGATTATTTAAATGGAGAGAGACTCTCAGTGTGTTTTTTTTTAAATTAGTGTAATTTATTAAGGACTTTAGATTGTAGTGGGTAGTGTTTGGAGTAGAACAGGCCCCTATCGTAATTAATATTTTTTAATTAAAGGGAGTAACTGAGGAATCTAAGGGTAAGTCATGTCAGGAGAGCTCGCACACATGATATGTTCCTCCTGGGCTATGTGGGAACACAGGGACGCTTCCATGTGTGCAGGAAGTGTATCCAGCTGCAGCTACTGGCTACCCGCATTATGGAGCTGGAGCTGCGGGTGGATTCACTGTGGAGTATCCGCGATGCTGAGGAAGTCGTGGATAGCACGTTTAGTGAGGTGGTCACACCGCAGGTAATGGTTGCACAGGCAGGAAGGGAATGGGTGACCACCAGGCGGAGTAGTAGCCGCAGGCAGGTAGTGCAGGAGTCCCCTGTCGCCATCCCCCTCTCAAACAGATATACCGCTTTGGATACTGTTGGGGGGATGACCTCCCAGGGAAAAGCAGCAACAGCCAAGTTCGTGGCACCACGGATGGCTCTGCTGCACAGGAGTGGGGGGAAAAGACTGGGAGAGCCATAGTGATAGGAGATTCAATTGTAAGGGGAACAGACAGGCGTTTCTGTGGCTGCAAGTGAGACTCCAGGATGGTTTGTTGCCTCCCTGGTGCTAGGGTCAAGGATGCCTCGGAGTGGCTGCAGGACATTCTGAAGGGGGAGGGTGAACAGCCAGTGGTCGTGGTACATGTCGGTACCAATGACATAGATAGAAAAAGGGATGAGGTCCTGCAAGATGAATTTAAGTAGTTAGGAGCTAAATTAAAAAGCAGGACCTCAAAGGTAGTAATCTCAGGATTACTTCCTGTGCCATGTGTTAGTCAGTATAGGAACAGGAGAATAGACCAGACGAATGCGTGGCTGGAGAAATGGTGCAGGAGAGAGGGATTGAGATTCCTGGGACATCGGAACCAGTTCTGGGGAAGGTGGGACCTGTACAAGCGGGACGGGTTACACCCAGGCAGGACCGGAACCGATGTCCTCGCAGGGGCGTTTGCTAATGCTGTTGGGGAGGATTTAAACTAGAATGGCAGGGGGATGGGAACCTGAGCGGGGAGACTGAGGAGGAGGAAACAAGGATAGAAACAAAAGACAGGAAACAAAACGGCAAAAGTAGAAGGCATAGAAATCAAGGGCAAGAAACAAATAGGGTCATAATGCGAAAAAATGCTAAGATGACTAAGAATGTGAAAAAGACAAGCCTAAAGGCATTGTGTCTCAATGTGTGGAGTATTTGCAATATTGCGAATTAACAGCGCAAATAGGTATAAATGGATACGATATAGTTGTGATTACGGAGACATGGCTGCAGGGTGACCAAGGATGGGAACTGAACATCCAAAGGTATTCAATATTTAGGAAGGACAGGCAAAAGGGAAAGGAGGTGGAGTAGCGTTGTTAGTGAAAGAGGAAATCAATACAGTAATGAGGAAGGATATTAGCTCAGAGAATCCTGATGTGGAATCTGTATGGGTGGAGCTAAGAAACACCAAGGGGCCAAAAACGTTGGTGGGGGTTGTATTATAGACCCTCAAACAGCAGTGGTGATGTAGAGGATGGCATTAAACAGGAAATTAGAGACACATGCAATAAGGGTGCAACTGTAATCATGGGTGACATTAATCTACATATAGATTGGGCAAGCCAAATTAGCAATAATACTGTAGAGGACGAATTCCTGGAGTGCGTACGTGATGGTTTTTTGGACCAATATGCTAAGGAACCAACTAGAGAACAGGCCATCCTAGACAGGATATTGTGTAATGAGAAAGCATTAGTTAACAATCTTGTTTTGTGGGGTCCCTTGGGGAAGAGCGACCATAACATGATAGAATTCTTCATTAAGATGGAGAGTGAGAGAGTTGATTCTGAGACTAGGGTCCTGAATCTAAATAAAAGAAAATATGAAGGTATGAGGCGTGAGTTGGCTATGATAGATTGGGGAACATTACTTAAAGGGTTGACAGTGGATAGGCAATGGCTAGCATTTACAGAGTGCATGAATCAATTACAACAGTTGTTCATTCCTGTCTGGAGCAAAAATAAAACAGGAAGGGTGGTTCAACCGTGGCTTACAAAAGAAATTAGGGATAGTATTAGATCCAAGGAGGAGAAATATAAAATGGCCATAACAAGCTGCAAACCTGAGGATTGGATGCAGTTTAGAATTCAGTAAAGGAGGACAAAGGGATTGATTAAGAAGGGGAAAATAGAGTATGAGAGTAAGCTTGCAGAGTACATAAAAACTGACTGTAAAAACTTCTATAGGTAAGCGAAGAGAAAAAGATTAGTGAAGACAAATGTGGGTCCCTTACAATCAGAAATGGGGGAATTTATAATGGGGATCAAAGAAATGGCAGACCAATTAAATATGTACTTTGGTTCTGTCTTCACAAAGGAGGACACAAATTACCTCCCAGAAATTTTGGGGAACATAGGGTCTAGTGAGAAGGAGGAACTGTATGAAATCAGTATTAGTAGAGAAATGGTGTTGGGGAAACTGATGGGATTGAAGGCCGATAAATCCCCAGGGCCTGATAATCTACATCCCAGAGTACTTAAGGAAGTGGCCCTAGAAATAACAGATTGGAGGGTAGCAAATGTAACCCCACTATTTAAAAAAGGAGGTAGAGAGAAAACAGGGAATTATAGACCGGTTAGCCTGACATCAGTAGTGGGGAAAATGCTAGAGTCCGTTATAAAAGATGTAATAGCAGAGCACTTGGAAAACAGTGACAGGATCGGACAAAGCTACAACACTGGCATCTACCCTGCAATGTGGAAAATTGCCCAGGTATGTCCTGTACACAAAAAGCAAGACAAATCCAACCCGGCCAATTACCGCCCCATCAGTCTACTCTCAATCATCAGTAAAGTAATGGAAGGTGTCATCAACAGTGCCATCAAGCAGCACTTGCTTAGCAATAACCTGCTCAGTGACGTTCAGTTTGGGTTCCGCCAGGACCACTCAGCTCCTGACCTCATCACAGCCTTGGTTCAAACATGTACAAAAGAGCTGAACTCGAGGTGAGATGAGAGTGACTGCCCTTGACATCAAGGCAACACTTGACCGAGTATGGCATCAAGGAGCCCTAGCAAAACTGGAGTCAATGGGAATCAGGGGGAAAACTCTTCCCTGATTGGAGTCATACATAACGCAAAGGAAGATGGTTCTGGTTGTTGGAGGTCAATCATCTGAGCTCCAGGACATCACTGCAGGAGTTCCTCAGTGTTGTGTCCTAGGCCCAACCATCTTCAGCTGCTTCATCAATGACCTTCCTTCAATCATAAGGTCAGCAGTCGGGATGTTTGCTGATGATTGCACAATGTTCAGCACCATTCGCGACCCCTCAGATACTGAAGTAGTCCGTGTAGAAATGCAGCAAGACTCGGACAATATCCAGGCTTGGGCTGATTAGTGGAAAGTAACATTTTCACCAGACAAGTGCCTGGCAATGACCATCTCCAACAAGAGAGAATCTAACCATCTCCCCTTGACATTCAACAGCATTACCATCGTTGAATCCCCTACTATCAACATCCTAGGGGCTACCTTTGACCAGAAGCTGAACTGGAGTGGCCATATAAATACCGTGGCTACAAGAGCAGGTCAGAGGCTGGGAATCCTGGAGCAAATAACTCATCTCCTGACTCCCCAATGCCTGTCCACCATCTACAAAGCACAGGTCAGGAGTGTGATGGAATACTCTCCACTTGCCTGGATGGGTGCAGCTCCAACAACACTCAAGAAGCTTGACACCGTCCAGGACAAAGCAGCCCGCTTGATTGGCACCCCATCTACAAACATTCACTCCCTTCACCACCGACGCACAGTGGCAGCAGTGTGTACCATCTACAAGATGCACTGCAGCAATGCACCAAGGCTCCTTAGACAGCACCTTCCAAACCTGCAACGTCTACCAACTAGAAGGACAAGGGCAGCAAATGCATGGGAGCACCACCACCTGCAAGTTCCCCTCCAGGTCACACACCATCCTGACTTGGAACTATATCGCCGTTCCTTCACTGTCGCTGGGTCAAAATCCTGGAACTCCCTTCCTAACAGCACTGTTGGTGTACCTACCCCACATGGACTGCAGCAGTTCAAGAAGGCAGCTCACCACCACCTTCTCAAGGGCAATTAGGGATGGGCAATAAATGCTGGTCTGGACAGCGACACCCACATCCCATGCATGAATTAAAAAAAATGTCAACATGGATTTACGAGAGGGAAATCATGCTTGACAAATCTACTGGAATTTTTCGAGGGTGTAACTAGTAGAATAGATAAGGGAGAACCAGTGGATGTGGTGTATTTGGACATTCAGAAGGCTTTCGATAAGGTCCCACATAAGAGATTAGCGTGCAAAATTAAAGCACATGGGATTGGGGGTAAGGTACTGACAAGGATAGAGAACTGGTTGGCAGACAGGAAACAAAGAGTAGGAATAAATGGGTCTTTTTCCGAGTGGCAGGCAGTGATCAGTGCTAGGACCCCAGCTATTCACAATATATATTAATGATATAGATGAGGGAATTAAATGTAATTTATCCAAGTTTGCAGATGACACAAAGCTGGGTGGGAGTGTGAGCTGTGAGGAGGATGCAGAGAAGCTCCAGTGTGATTTGGACAGGTTGAGTGAGTGGGCAAATACATGGCAGATGCAGTATAATGTGGATAAATGTGAGGTTATCCACTTTGGTGGCAAAAATAGAAAGGCAAATTATTATCTGAACGGCGGTAGATTGGGAAAGGAGGAGGTGCAGCGAGACCTGGGTGTCCTTGTGCACCAGTCGTTGAAAGTAAGCATGCAGGTGCAGCAGGCAGTTAAGAAGGCAAATGGTATGTTGGCCTTCATAGCGAGAGGATTTGAGTACAGGAGCAATGATGTCTTGCTGCAATTATACAAGGCCATGGTGAGACCACACCTGGAGTATTGTGTGCAGTTTTGCTCCCCTTATCTGAGGAAGGATGTTGTTGATATGGAGGGAGTGCAGCGAAGGTTCACCAGACTGATTCCTGACAGGACTGGACAGACTAGATGCAGGAAGGATGTTCCCGATGGCGGGGGAGTCCAGGACTAGGGGTCACAGTCTAAGGATACGGGGCAAGCCATTTAGGAATGAGATGAGAGATTTCTTCACCCAGAGAGAGGTGAACCTGTGGAATTCTCTACCACAGAAAGCAGCCAAGGCCAAATCATTAAATATATTCAAGAAAGAGTTAGATATAGTTCTTGGGGCTAAAGGGATCAAGGGATATGGGGAGAAAGTGGGAACAGGGTACTGAGTTTGGATGATCAAAAAATTGGTCGCCACACTACCAGAAGGACGTGGAGGCTTTGGAGAGGGTACAGAGGAGGTTTACCAGGATGTTGCCTGGTCTGGAGGGCATTAGCTATGAGGAGAGGTTGGAAAAACTCGGATTGTTTTCACTGGAACGACGGAGGTGGAGGGGCGACATGATAGAGGTTTACAAAGTTATGAGTGGCATGGACAGAGTGGATAGTCAGAAGCTTTTTCCCAGGGTGGAAGAGTCAGTTACCAGGGGACATAGGTTTAAGGTGCAAGGGGCGAAGTTTAGAGGGGACGTGCGAGGCAAGTTTTTTACACAGAGGGCGGTGAGTGCCTGGAACTTGCTGCCAGGGGAGGTGGTGGAAGCAGATACGATAGCGACGTTTAAGAGACATCTTGACAAATATATGAATAGGAAGGGAATAGAGGGATATGGGCCCCGGAAGTGCAGAAGGTGTTAGTTCAGGCAGGCATCAAGATCGGTGCAGGCTTGGAGGGCCGAATGGCCTGTTCCTGTGCTGTACTGTTCTTTGTTCTTTGTTCTTTGATCAGCCATGATCGTATTGAATGGTGGAGCAGGCTCGAAGGGCCAAATGGCCTACTCCCGCTCTTGTGTTTCTAATAAGGAGATATTAGGGCAGGTGACGAATAGGCTGTTCAGAAAGGTAGGTTTTAAAGTATGTATCAAAGGAGGAGAGAGAGGTGGAGAGATTTAGGGAGAGAATTCCAAAAATCTTTGGACTTAGAGGCCAGAGTGCTAGCACTGAGTCAGGCTGACAGTTGTAGACAATCAAAACATCACAGATGCTTGAAATCTGAAATAAAAGCAGGAAATGCTGGAAATACTCAGCGGGTCTGCAGGTATCTGTGGTGAGAGAAACAGCGTTAATGTTTCAGGTCTGTGAACTTCATCAGAACTGGAAGAAGTTTGAAATTTAACTGTTTTTAAGGAAGCACAGAGCCAGAGAGAAACAGTGTGGGAATGGAGGAGAGAACAAAAGGGAAGGTATGTGATAGTGTGTATGGTTTTTGTCACGTAAGCTCTCCTGCCCACTACCTAATAAATAGGATTGGAAGTCATTCAAGCAGAGAATGATACAGCACAGGAGACTCTGCGGCCTATCATGCTTGTGCTGGCTCTTTGACAACGTGATCCAATTAGTCCCACTCCCCTTGCTCTGTCCCCATAGCCCTGCAAATGTTTTCTAGTTCAAGTATTTTTCCAATTCTCTTTTGAAAGCTCCTCTTGAATCTGCTTCCACTGCCCTTTCTGGGAGTGCATTCCAGATCACAACAACCCACTGTCTCATATCGCCTCTAGTTTCTTTGCCATTCATGTGAAACCATTTCACATTTGAGAAAAGTATCTAATTCCTGTCTAATGGAGCATGGCAGGTAGAATGATGGAGTGGGGGGCGGGGGAGCGGGGGGCAGGTGGATGGGGTGGTGTGGGGAAAATCTTTTAAAAATAGACAAAGCAATTTTCTTTCAACAGGAATAAGTCACCTACCTGGCAGGGGAGAGAACGTGATCAGTGGCCTTTGATCCTGTTCCAGGTAGGTTTTGAGTAAAATGGTTGTAACCAATTCTAGAGCTTCAGGCCAGGGAGTGCGTAACACCGTTCGGGTGGTGGTGAAGATAATGAAGGAGGTGCACCGGTTGACCGTACCTTCTTCATTAAGAAAATCCTTATTGATTGGTGTGGATTCCAAGTGACGTTTAAGAATGTGGCGGGAAACATCAAGTTCCTGAAGGTGTTCAAGGAGAAGGGAAACCAGGTGCCGTTGTCCATCCTCATAGTGGAACCACTCTTCACGCTGCCATCACAACGTGACCGGGTGGTGACGATTCACCTCTACAACCCCCATGTTCCGGTGGTGGATGTACTCACCTTTCTCGCCAGGTACGTCGAGGTGGCCGGCAGCAGCACTGATGTCAAGGACCCCTTTGGGATTTGGACCAGCAAGCAGCAGGTCAAGGTGACCTTGAAGGTCGATGCCAATGGAGCCATCATCCATCCTCCCTCCAGCTTCGCTATCGGGGGAAGTCGAGGCTTCTTGGTCTACACTGGGCAGCCCAGAGTTTGTCGCAGCTGTGGCAAATCTGGTCACGGGGCAGCTAACTGCAGCACAGTCGTCTGCAAGAAGGAAGGCCATCAGACCAAGGACTGTAAGCAGAGTAAGTGTTGCAACCTGTGCGGTGAGGCAGGCCACCTCTACAAAACCTGCCCCAAACACTGCCTCAGTTATGCTCAGGCAGCAAGGTCCAAGGAAAGGCCGGGAGAAGGAACGGTGAATGTGTCTGGTGCTGGGAGGGAGACAATCAATCCTCCCTGCAGCGAGGAAAGTCTACCTGAGAAGAAGAAGAAAGGGGAGGCAGCTGTAACCAGTGACCCAGCACCTACCCTGCACCCAGAAACCCCTCCTCCACAGACAGAATCAATGGAGGAGGAGGCAGCAGATGGACAAACAGGTCAGTGGCAAGTGGTACAAAGAAAAACCACAAAGAAAAAACCTCCAAAAAAGGAACAGGTCACCACCCAAACCAGTGGCAAGAGGAGGCTACCGTCTGAGACAGAGAACAGCAGCTCCTGCTCAATGGACGAGGAAGGGCTAGAACGACGGCACCTGCAAAAGAGGCGGCAGATCTCAAAGGAGCTGGAAGATAAAGCCCCCCAGCCCCCGGGCACTGGAAGCTGTGATGCGCCCAGCACCCCCCAAACCCAAAGCACTGAACCTAGTGACATGGCCAGCGCATCCCAGCTCCGGGACACCGAGAGAAACGAGGCGTCTGGCGCACTCCAGCTCCGGGAAGCCAGGAGCAGTGATGTCTTTGAGGACGAAAAGAGGGGAAAGACACCAACAGCAGAGGAGAGCCCAAACCTTGCTGCCTACAAGAACCCCCGATGTCACCCCAGCGGAACAAAACCCCCATGAGTAACCAGGAGGGGTTTCTGAGCCCAACGAATGTGAAACACCTTGTGTACACTATGGGTATGCAGGAACATACCCAAGGACTGGGACTAGCAAGGACAAATGGTGTGGGAAGCAACACCCAACTTTAAAATGGGTATAAAGATTGCTGCGATTAACGTGCGTAATAGTAAATCCACTACACGATGTGTTTCGACCTTGGGTCACCTCGCCAAGGTCAAAGCCGACCTACTGTTTCTGCAGGAGTGTGGAATACCACACCTCAGCACCTACAGGCAATGGTTGTGATGGTGGTCCCACGGGCCATCGATCTGGTCGGGGGGTAATGATTCCCGTTCCTCCGGCCTGGGTATTCTGCTGCGGTGAGGTAACTTCACCATCTCCGAAGTTAAGGAGGTGGTGGGCGGTCGCCTCCTCATAGCAGATGTAATGTACAATAATGCTCCGCTCCAGTTGATCAACGTGTACGCCCCGGTTCAATGCAGCGAGCGGCTGACCGTCTTCCAGCAGCTCCCACTGCTGCTGGTGACGTCCAGGCCGGTGATTCTAGGCAGTGATTTCAACTGCATCATCGATGCGGCTGGACGATCCGGCAGTGACGACAGCAAACTGGACGCTACGTCCAGATTCCTAATAGAAACAGTTAAAGATGCCAAACTGCATGATGGCTTCAGCAAACCTGCAGACGGAGCGCAACGTAGATACACATGGTCAAGATCGGACGGGTCTGCCCGTTCCTGGATTGACCTCCTGTTTGTGTCCCGTGCTGTCACGGCAGGGGGATATGGAAGCTGAATGTTACACTGCTAATCCCAGAGAACGCTGAGGAACTCAAAAGGGATTACAATGGTTGGAGGACCGTGAAATCCCTCTTTGAGTCTCCAGTTCACTGGTGGGAAGCGATCAAGGAGAACATCAAGAGGTTCTTTATCCTCAAAGGTGTTCAGAGGGCGAGAGAGAGACAGAGGGAAATGTCCCGACTCCAGAAAAGTATGCAAAATCTGCTCTGGCTGCAGTCGATGGGGGTCGAGGTCAAGGAGGATCTCCATGAGGTGAAGAGCCAGCAGGCCTCGCTCTTTGCCACGGAGGCCTCCAAGATCATCTTCCGGTCCAGAGTCCGCTCCATCGAGCAGGATGAGACGTGCTCGCGTTACTTCTTCCAAAAGGTACACAGAGAGAGCTCTGTTATCAGCAGCCTGAAGGAAGAGGATGGCTCGGTAACGTCTTCGCAGTCCGACATACTAAGGATCAGCAAATCCTTTTATGCTGGGCTGTACGACGTGAAGCCCACACAGCAGAGCCTCCCAGTCCTTCCTGTCATCTATCACAGAGGTCTTAGATAACAGCAGGAGGGAGAGACTGGACAAGCCGCTAACTCTGGACGAGCTGACAAAGGCCGTCGAGTCCTTCGAGACGAGTAAAACTCCCGGAAGCGACGGCTTACCGGTCGAGTTGTATTCGGCCCTGTGGGACTGGGGTCGGCCCGAACCTGCTGGAAGTATACGAGAGTATGCTCCTGGCCGGCAGCATGTCAGAATCCATGAGAAAAGGCATCATCACCGTCATCTACTAGCGGAAGGGGGAGAGGGCAGAAATCAGGAATTGGCGGCCCAACTCACTTCTTAATGTAGACTGTAAGATTCTGTCAAAGTCATCGCCATTCGAGTCAAGTCTGCTCTGGAGTTGGTGATCCACCCTGATCAGACCTGCACTGTACCCGGCAGGAAGATCTCTGATAATCTCGCGCTACTCAGGGATACGATCGCCTATGTACAGGACAGGAGGGTGGACACCTGCCTCATCAGCCTGGGCCAGGAGAAGGCTTTTGACAGGATATCACACACCTACATGATGGACGTGCTTTCCAAAATGGGGTTTGGGGAGGGAATCCGCAAATGGATCAAACTGCTCTACACAAACATCAGTCTCAATCAATGGGTGGGAATCAGAAAGTTTCCCAAACCTGTCTGGAGTCAGACAGGGCTGTCCTCTCTCCCCGGTCTTGTTTGTTTGCTGTATCGAACCTCTTGCAGAGTCCATTAGGAAGGATGCGAGCATAAGAGGGGTGACAATCCCAGGCAGTGGAGGCACTCCGGTTAAAACTTCCCTGTACATGGATGACGTCGCCGTCTTCTGCTCAGATCCGCTGTCCGTGCGCAGACTGATGAGCATCTGCGACCAGTTCGAACTGGCCTCAGGAGCCAAAGTTAACCACGGCAAGAGTGAGGCCATGTTCTTTGGGCTGACCGATCCTGACTACCTGAAGGTGCTGGGGATATGGTTCTGAAGGGCCGGGGCGTGCACCAAAACCTGGGAGGAGCGAGTAACCAGGGTACACCATAAGCTGAGCATGTGGGAGCAGCGATCTCTCTCCATTGTGGGTAAGAACCTGGTCATCAGGTGCGAGGCGCTCACGTTGTTGCTGTACGTGGTGCAGGTCTGGCCCATAACCCACTCCTGCGCTGTGACGGTCACCCGAGCCATTTTCCGCTTCATCTGGGGATCCAAAATGGACCGGGTCCGGAGGGACACAATGTTCAAACCTCTGGATAAGGGTGTGAAAAATGTACCCATCAGGCAGTGGTCTGCACGGAATGTCCTCAAGGCCCTACTGGAAAAGGAGATGGTGGATCCTTTCGGATGGTTCCCCGAGCAGACCGCCGAAGTCATTTGGCAGAACGCCTCATCATCAGAACTTTGAAACAAGCACCAAGACTTGACTGGTGGTGAGAAGGGCCCTCCCCGTCAGATCCTTCCTGCACGCCCGGAGTCTCACCCCCTCCACACGCTGCCCTCGAGGTGGCTGTGGTGGGGAAGAGACAGTTGCCCACCTCCTTCTAGAATGTGTCTTTGCAAAGCAGGTGTGGAAGAGATGCAGCGGTTTTTGTCGAGGTTCATCCCAAGCAGCTCTGTAACACAGGAGTCTGTGCTCTACGGGCTGTTCCCAGGGACGCACACCGAGACAAACATCAACTGCTGCTGGAGGACCATCAATTCGGTGAAAGATGTTCTTTGGTCTGCCCGAAACTTGCTGGTCTTCCAGTGCAAAGAGTTGTCCACGACCGAGTGTTGCAGACTGGCACATTCCAAGGTCCAGGACTATGTGCTGAGGGACGCACTAAAGCTTGGAGCAGCCACTGCAAAGGCTCAATGGGGAAAGACCACTGTGTAAGGGCCCCCCACCAAGCTGAACTGAGGGGCTGGACCCATGGGAAACCCCTTGGGCTGTATTCACCAAATATGGGTTTGCTGCAAAATGTACATGGCATGTAAAATGAAATGGAAGGGTTGTGAGGCAACTCACTCCTGTATTGAAGAAAACTGATTTCCTTTGCACTCTATGGAATGTTTTTAATGCATTTTTTTTTACAGATTTTTATGAATAAAGTATATTTTTGAGGGTAAAATGGAATGTCACTTCTAGCTTCTCCATGTTTGTGTGAAAAATACGACAGTGAGCATCATATTTCTGTGATATCCTCTGTTCATTCCTATGCCCTGTATTTCTGTTTGTGATTCTAGTTTCCCATTGGGACTGAAGTGGAAGGTATGAACATACTGGGATTGATCCTCTTTGCAATTATTTTTGGAATAGCCCTCAGGAAGCTTGGCCCTGATGGAGAGCAGTTGATTAAGTTTTTCAGCGCCTTCAATGATGCAACTATGATCTTAGTTTCTTGGATTATGTGGTAAGTTATTCAGTGTTGTGCCAGTTGGAATGTATTGGCTCAATCCCCGAATGACATTGGGCTAAATTTTATTAGCTGGACTGTCTCAGCAATTTTTCACAGGCAGCCTCCTAATTGGTCCAATTAAGGACAGTGGGCGGGCTCCTAATGCTGCTGCCCAATCAGGCAGGAGACCTCGGCCGTTAAGAAGGGAAGTAAAACATTTTTTACAAACATCATGGGACCCAGTATTGAAGGGAAAACCCCTCCCGGGAAATTCTTCTTGTTGTGGGGCTGCCTTCTTTGCCCACAGCCCCTGTTTGTTCCATTAAACCTTTGACCCCAGACTGCTGCAGGGAGACCACCTCCATTTAGCATGTGACCGCCCCATGCGGCTGGGTGTTGCCCTGCTGTTGGCAAAATGCTGACAACACTGTGAAATAGCTCCTAATTGGGCCTTTAATTATGGAAATAGACTACCCATCTCCTTGGTCCATCCCACGTCTGGTCCTGCCACTGAGAAAATGCCCCAACTGCAGGACAGTGTCAGGGAGCCAATCGCACGGGGCTTCTCACGATTTTACTGGCTCTGCCTGCCTCCCAAGGGCCAAAGGGCGGGGGGGGGGGGGGTGGGGATGGGGGCGGGGGAGGGTGGTGGGTGCAGTTAAAATCGAGCAGGGGTCTTTCCTGTTCTGATTTGACCAACTGCAAGTTTAAGTCCCAGATGACAAGAACACTTTACTAAACTGGTGAGATCTTCTTTAAGTATGCACATCAACTCCGATGACATCATCAAGGCCCAATGCGCTATTTTAACTCGAGGCCTGCGCTGGGAAGCTGTGGGGGATTTCTCGCGACAGCAGACCTACTGAGAACCACAGCGAGGGCCAAAGTCTTTAACATGTTTCCTTGCAGACCAGGAACGGTGCAGCATTTTGGTCTCTCTCCCTAAGGAAGGGTATATTTGCTTTGGAGGGTTTACAACAAAAGTTCACTAGTTTTACCTCTGGTATGAGGGGATTGTCCTGTTGTGGAGAGATTGTGTAAATTGGGCCGATACTCTCTGGAGTTTAGAAGAATGAGAGGTGAGCTCATATGTGAAACATATAAAATTCTTAGAGAGTTTGACAGGGTAGACACTGAGAGGCTGTTTTCCCCTGGCTGGAGAATCTGGAACTAGGAATCAGGTTGGCCAATTAGGACTGAGATGAGGAGAGGTTTCTTCACTCGGAGAGTTGTGAATCTTTGGAATTCTCCATCCCAGAGGGTTGTGGATGCTCAGTTGTTGAGTATATTTGTGATAGCGACTGATAAGAGTTTCAATCCCTCAGGGAATCGAGGATATGGGGAGCAGGTGGGAAAGTGAATTTGAGGTAGATCAGCCACGATGGTACTGAATGGTGGAGCAGGTTCGAGGGGCTGAATTGCCTACTGCTGATCCTATTTCTCATGTTCTTAGCGGGAGCAGAAGTGCCCTCCACTACAGCACCACCACTCCCACCCCACCCCACTCCCACCCCACCCCCCCCCACCCACCCCGCCCCAGATCTCCCTGATCACGAACACCTAATCTCCGTTTTGACATTTTTAATTGACCCCCAGCCTCAACTGTTTTTTTTGGAGGATAGAGTTCTAGATTTCCACTGGTTTATTCTGGGTCGAGGAATTGCTAGATGGGGAGCCAATGTAGATCAGCGAGTACAGGGGGTGATGGGTGAATGGGATTTGCTATGAGTTAAGACATAGGCAACAGGAATTTTGGAAGATTTCAAGGTTTCTGCCTTGAAGCCTCAACAGCGTTTTGGAGGAGAGAGTTCCAGATTACCACTGGTTTATTCTGGTTTAAAGTGGGTCAGAGAAAGCAGCCAGAATTGTGGTGTGAGCATTATAATCAGTCTCAGTATTGCTGGAATAGAGGGGCGGAAGAGAGAGATTTTAGCCTGTTTCCCTACTCCTGACTCTAAATTAGTGATCTCTGTTGTGAAGACTATATTTTTATTTATTCATTCATAGGATGTGGGTGTCATTGGCAAGTCCAGCATTTATTGCCCATCCATAATTGCCCTTGAGAGGAGGGAGAGGAAATTAGAGAGTAAATATTGTCTTTAATTGTGTTAATAATCCTTGTCTTTGTTACCTCCAGACTTGACTATTCCAATCCTTTCCTGCCCAGCCTCCCATCTTCCACCCTCCATAACCTTGAACTCTTCCAAAATTCCTGTTGCCTATGACTTAACTCGCACCAAATCCCATTCACCCATCGCCCTCTGTGCTCGCTGACCTACACTGGCTCTTCATCCAGCAATGCCTCGATTTAAGAATTCTCACCCAGTTTTCAAATCCATCCGTGGCCTCGCCCCTCCCTATCTCTCCCGGCCCCACAACCCTCCGAGATATCTGCGCTCCTCTAATTCTAGCCTTTTGATCCTCCACCATTGGTTGCCCTGCCTTCAGCTGCCTGGGCCCCAAGCTCTGTAATTCCCTCCCTAAACCTCTCCGCCTCTCTCTCCTCCTTTGAGATGCTCCTTAACATTGACCTCATTTGCCTGGTGTCTCCTTATGTGGCTCAGTGGCAAATCATGATTGATAATGCCTGAGAAGTGCCTGGGAATATTTTATGATGTTAAAGTTGCCATATAAATACACAATGCTGTTGCTGTTAATATTTCACTCTGTAATGTATCCTGCCTGTAACAGTTCACTGACGATTGTATTATGTCTTGTGTCAAACAGGTATGCACCAATTGGAATCCTGTTCCTGGTTGCCAGCAAAATAGTGGAGATGGATGATGTTGTCTCCCTGGTAACCGGCTTGGGAAAATACATTCTTGCTTCCATATTGGGACATGTTATACATGGAGGAATTATTCTGCCCTTGATCTATTTGCTGTTTACCCGCAGAAATCCATACAAGTTTCTGTTAGGCATCATCACCCCATTAACAACGGCATTCGGAACATGTTCCAGGTCTGACTTTAGTTTGATATTTTAAGTCTTCAATGGGTAGCAATTGGGAAAACAATTTTCTATTTACAGCTATTGAGATTATCAAATACTGCTGGTCCAAAACAAAATTCAACACAGAGCCACATAGGAGATATCAGGAGACCAAAATTGGCCAAAGAGGTCGGTTTCAAGGAGCTGAGATCACCTCTCAGTCTGGTACCCGCCAGAGAGCAGAGACCCATTCCACTCAATCTCTCCTCACTGGTCTGCCCTTTCATCCCAGGGATCAATCCAGGACAGATTCCTAGGAGGATTTTGAAAAATGCAATGAGGCAACAAAGCAAAGTGGTTTTGGGAAAGTTCCAGAGACTGGGTGTATTGAATGAACAATCGACCAATAGTGTGCTGGAACCCAGATAGAAATCGGAGTTGGAGCACGGAAAATACAGGCTTGGAAATCTGAAGAGAAGATTGCTTAGATATGGTGGGATGAGATCATGGAATCGTTTGATGACGAGGCAACATTGATGCATTGGTGAACTAGTGGGGGTAGATGAGGAAGGCTTAAGGGTACTTGACACTTTGCCTAAGACAGAGTACAGACTGTGGCGTTCTGGATGAACTGAAGGTTTTGTAGTGTGCAGATGGGAAGGTTGACCAGGAGACCATTTGAGAAATTGATTATTTTATAAATTTATTTTCAGGATGTGGGCATCGCTGGCTAGGCCAGCATTTATTGCCCATCCCTAATTGCCCTTGAGAAGGTGGTGGTGAGCTGCCTTCTTGAACCACTGCAGTCCATGTGGGGTAGGTACACCCACAGTGCTGTTAGGGAGGGAGTTCCAGGATTTTGACCCAGCGACAGTGAAGGAACGACGATACAGTTCCAAGTCAGGATGGTGTGTGGCTTGGAGGGGAACTTGCACGTGGTGGTGTTCCCATGTGTCAGCTGCCCTTGTCCTTCTAGTTGGTAGAGGTCGTGGGTTTGAAAGGTGCTGTCGAAGGAGCTTTGGTGCGTTGCTGCAGTGCATCTTGTCGATGGTACACACTGCTGCCACTGTGGTGGAGGGAGTGAATGTTTGTGGATGGGGTCCAATCAAGCGGGCTGCTTTGTCCTGGATGGTGTCAAGCTTCTTGAGTGTTGTTGGAGCTGCACCCATCCAGGCAAGTGGAAATTGTGGAGGTGATGAAGATGTGAATTATGATTGCAGCAAAGTGGGAGTGTCAGATTGGGACACACAATGTTTCAAAGGTGAAAATTTGATTTTTAGGAATGACTGGACTTTTTTGCATCTTTGGAATTTTACAGTAGTGATCTTGCACAGAACCTTCTCTGACAGAAAGTGTAACAACTAGACAGGAGAGAACCCACAGTGGCTCTTTAATAATGAGACTGAAAGCAGAATTCCTGACTCGGGTGTATACACTGTTTATTATTTAGGAATCTCTGACAACTGTTTGTGATGTCAGTACATTGCAAGGTAATGATGAAAGATTATGAGTGATAGGCTTTTCCCTGAGATGTCTTTAGCAGGTGTAATGGGAGAACTGTTAACATTTATCAGATAGTCACTCCCATTGAGGAGCTGGGTAATATAATTGATGTCGTAATGGACACTTTGCTGGTGGAGGATTTGCTCACCCACTACTTAAAGATTCAAAGTGTTTGCTTGGGATAAAAGCTTAATATTTAAAAGGATGTCATAAAATATCTTGCAACAGAAGCATCCCTATACATTGCTGTTGGTGTGATAGGGAAGAGAACTAGTCAATCATCCATGGGACTGCACATGGAGAGTCAGTACCGGGTCAAGGTATGGGGTTGGATCAAGGAGTGTGAGGGGGAAGTGGGGTAGATAGGAAAATAGAAGAGGGGGACAGGGGGAACATGGGTGAGGGTGAGAGGAGGACAGGGGACAGTGGTTGGGGTAATGGTGCAGGAATGTAGTGGTTCTGTTTTTGGGTTGATAATGCACAGGCCTGGTCTAGTAATCCAGTAGGGCAATCCAGTAGGGCGAGTTCAAATCCCATCAATGCAGTTTTGAGAATTTAGTTTCAGTTTTAAAAAATCTGGAATTATGAACACCTGAAATGATTAACAGCAACCACAAAGCTGTTGGACTGTTGGTAAAACTCACCCAATTCACTAATTTCCCTTTAGGGAAGGAAACCTGCTGTCCTTTCCCAGTCTGGTCTATATGTGACCCCACCAACATGGCTGATCCTTAATTGCCCCCTGAAGGGACCCAGGAAAGCACTCTGCCATATCAAAGGAAAATGAGATTAAACCGATGAACTACTTGACAGTGAATCAAGGCATAGCCAATGCAGTCGACCCCTGTGAGGTTCTCCTCACTAATACCTGGGACTGGCGCCATAGTTGGGAGACCTGAGGTCGCAGTTTAATGCTTTGGTTTTCCACAACTTCCTGAGTTATCCAGCTAATTGTGCAACTCCTGATCACCATCTTTTGGAAAATGAATGGGTAGAGATCTCAGACAAGAATAGAATCAGTCTCAGCTGTGATGCCTCCACAGTCAAACAGCCCACCAACATTTGCTATTTTTACATAGAATTTTGCAGCACAGAAACAGGCCATTTTGTTCTACTGGTCCGTGCTGGTGTTTATGCTCCACATAACCCTCCTCCTACTCCTACATTATAACCTTGACAACATATTCATCTATTCCTTTCTCCCTCATGTACTTACCAGCTTCCCATTAACTGTATCGATATTATTCACCTCAACGACTCCTTGTGGTACTGAGTTCCACATTCTCACCACTCTCTGGGTAAACAAGTTTCTCCTGAATTCTCTTTTGGATTTATTAGTGACTATCATATATTTGTGGCCCCTGGTTGCTTCACAAATGAACAGTAGCCTCTCTATCTCATTGATTTAGTCTGTATGTACACGGCCATAAAGTGCTGCTGGTCCAGGCTGAAATCCAGTTCTATGCTGATCATGGCGGTCGGGGTTTTACAATCAGGCTCAGAAGCCCATGTCTAGGGAGGGGAAAGGGAGGAGCGGAGCTCTCTCTCTCTCTCTCTCTCCTCCTTTTAAGTTGCTCCTTTAAAATCTACCTCTTCAACCATACCTTTCCCTAATATGTAGCTCAGAGTCACATTTTTGTTTGATAATTGGTCCTGTGAAGCATATTGTGACATTCTACTACATTAAAGGCACTATATAAATGCAGTTTGCTGTTGTTGTTGCAGGGAGGGAATTCCAGAGGTTAGGGCACAAATTGGAGTCCATACAACCATACCATATGAATTAGGAGCAGGAGTAGGCCATTCAGCCCCTCAAACCTGTTCCACCATTTAATAAGATCATAGTTGATCTGTTTGTGTTTCGAATTCCACACTCCCATCTATCCCCGATAATCTTTGATTCCCTCGCCTAACAAGAGTCTATCTGCCTCCATTGACCCTGCCTCCACCACCTTCTGAGGCAGAGAATTCCAAAGTCGCACAACCCTCGGAGAGAAAACAATTTCTCCTCATTTCTGTCCTAAAAGGGTCCAATCTTGTGGATGCCACGTTAGCGTTGAGTGAACAGATTTGGAAAGTGTATATTTGACTCTATCTCCCAATGACACATTGCAGCTCTGCCACCCTTCCATCAATGATCAAGTGTGTTGAAGAAAACAATGGAATCGATAAAAGGATTTCCAGGTTTGTCCTTCCCATCGGAGCTACAGTCAACATGGATGGAGCTGCTATATTTCAGAGTGTTGCTGCTATCTTCATTGCAAACCTGAATGATGTCACCTTAGATGCAGGACAGATCTTTACTATTATGTAAGTAGCATGTTCTAATTTTATCCATTTTTTTTATAATGAAGTGAATGGGAGGCCTGTTGCTGTCAGAAATCTCTTACTCTCTGCTGCTTTAACTCTGACTGCTCACCATTTCTGCAATCTTTGACCTTATCTGCTGGTGGGTTTGTACACTCTGTCCCTGCCGCACTCTGGTTAATTGCTAACCTGCTCTATTACCTTATTGTTTCCCTTTAATTTACCAGATCTTTTCCACAGTTAACAATGAAAGAAAAGGCATATAATTCTGCAAAGATGAGTGGCAGGTCAGAAGATTGGGCAGAATCTAAAGAACAGCAAAGACTGACTAAAAGGTTAATAAGAAGGGAGAAATTAACTAAAAATAAAAAAAATGATAGTAAGAGTTTCTACAGGTATTTAAAAAGGAAAAGAGTAAGTAAAGTGAGTGTTGGTCCTCTAGAGAGTGAGTCTGGGGAATTAATAGTGGAAAATAAGGAGATGGTGGATGAATTGAACAGATATTTTGCATCTGTCTTCACGGTCAAGGACACAAATAACAGATACTGTGATGCATCAGGGAAGGGCAAAAGTTACCTGGACACTTTGTTCCAGAAGGCAGTCACACCCTCTAGGATAGGGTTTTCTGATCTAGTCAGTGGTCAGGGACAGGAGGGTATGAATGCGAGTGAGGCAGGTAAGGGGATCGAGAAGGCAGAAGTGGAGGAGCCTCAACCCTTGCAATTTATTTATTTAGAGATACAGCACTGAGACAGGCCCTTCGGCCCACCGAGTCTGTGCCGACCCACAACCACCCATTTATACTAACCCTACAGTAATCCCATATTCCCTACCACCTACCTACACTAGGGGCAATTTATAATAGTCAATTTACCTATCACCTGCAAGTCTTTGGCGGTGGGAGGAAACCGGAGCACCCGGCGAAAACCCACGCGGTCACAGGGAGAACTTGCAAACTCCGCACAGGCAGTACCCAGAACCGAACCCGGGTCTCTGGAACTGTGAGGCTGCGGTGCTAACCACTGCGCCACTGTGCCACCCATTGTCCAACAGGTCTGAGCTTCTTTCAACTTGTATGGATGAGAGCAAGGGCTGCAAGGTGGATGAGCAAACTGACCATGGCACTATGGTACAGGAAGCCATTCAAGTGGGGGGAGTAAATAGGAATGTAGTGGTAGTAGGGGATAGTATAGTCAGGGGGATAGACACCGTTCCCTGCAGCCAAGAGTGAGACTCCAGCCGGTAGTGTTTCCTGCCTGGTGCCAGGGTTCGGGACACCTGCTCAGGGTTCGAGTGGAACTTGCTGCAGGAGGGGGAGGATCCAGTTGTTGTGGTCCACGTGGGTACCAACAACATAGATAGGACTAGGAAAGAGGTTCTCCATAGGGAATAAAAGGAGCTAGGGGCTAAATTTAAAAAGCAGAACTTCAAAGGAATAATCTCTGGATTATTACCTGAGCCACGAGCAAATTGAGGTAGGAAAAATAAGATTCAAGAGGTGAATGTGTGGCTTAAAGACTGGTGTGGTAAAAATGGCTTTCAATTCATGGGGCACTGGCATCAGTACAGGGGAAAGTGGGAGCTATACTGTTGGAACATTTTTTGTGTCTGCTGAAACCCTTCGCACTTCAAACTCCTACAAAGGGATAGAGAAGATATTCAGCTCATCGTTACAGCTTGGATTCAAACCAAGGAAACAGAGGTGAAAGAACAGTGTGTTAACTCACTGTACCACCCGGTCTCAGACATAACTAACTTCCAAATAGGAAAACGGGCCCTGGCTTCTAAAGGAGATTATTTGAGTAATGGCTATAACAAACCTGGTCTGAATTTATAGTAAACTCTTCTGTCCATCTCCTCACTCGCACCAAGTCCCGTTCACCCATCACCCCATGCTCCCTGACCTACATTGTCCAGATTTCCTGCCCCTGGTTTCCTCTAACAGAAAATGAATCAAAACAATTTGTAAATAAATCGAATTGAAATAGAGTTGAATGACATTTGAGTGATGATGCGGATGTAAAGAGGCTGTGAGTTGGAGAGCATTGGAATAGGAGGTAATGTAGACATGGATAAAGTTTCAGCAGTCGATAGACTGAGGCTTTGGAGGAGGCAGGTGATGTGACAAAGTTGGAAAGAGATGGTCATTGTGATGGAAGATGGATATAGGCTGTTTGTATCAGGCATGGGCAAGAATCTCTACTTGGAGCAGAAGCTACTCTGACGTGGACTCACGGAGAGCAATTTGAAATAATCTCACCTCATTTATTTAAAATCCATCCCTGTGTTTATTCAGTTTCTGCCTCTACAAGCAAGTTCTCAACACTTGTTTCCAGTCTGGTCATAAATCAAATCCAAGGGTGATGGCTTACCCAGCTAATCTCTCATCTGAAAAATAAGTTGAATCATACCAGCCTCAATTCAATAATTCACAGGCAACAGAATAGCATCAACCTCAGTGTTTTAGACAATTTACACTGCAGTGCAACTCCATTTTAAACAAAAACCTTTCCTATTTTGACAGAACTTGCTGAGTGGTGAGTTTGACCTACATATTGGTGTTTGCATTTAAGTCAAATAGTCAAGTTTAGTGAATTTCTGGGAGGGCTCAGTCCATCAGTCATTGCAACTTCCTAGGATTTGAGGAAATTTGGATCAATTCATTTTAATGCTACTGCTACTCATAAGCCCTGTTAGTTAAACTATCCCTCCCTTGTCCTTCTTGACCTGTCTGCAGCCTTTGTCACAGTTGACCACACCTTCGTCCTCAAATGCCTCTCCACTGTCGTCCAGTTGGTGGGACTGCTCTCACCTGGTTCCATTATCCAGTTGTAACCAGGAAGCACCTGAGATAGCTTCTCTTCCCACTCAAACACTTATCTCTGAGGTCCTCCAATGATCTGTCCTTGACCCCCTCCTATTTCTCGTCTACATACTGCCCCTCAAGACATCATCCAAAAACACAGCATCAGTTTCCACATGTAGCTGACAACATCCAGCTCTACATCTCCACCACTTCTATCATCCCCTTCATTGTTGCTAAATTGTCAGACTGCTTGTCCAACACTCAGTACTGGATGAGCAGAAAATTCCTCCAACTAGATATTGAGAAGATCAAAGTCTTAGTCTTTGTCTTTGGTACCTCCCAAAAATTCTGTTCCCACCCACGGGCTCCATCCCTCTCCCTGGCAACTGTCTGAGGCTGTCTGAGATTGTTCTTAAAACTTGGTGCCACATTTGACCCCAAGGTGAGTTTCTAACATCATTAAGACCATCTATTTCCACCTTCGAAATATCACCCAACTCTGCCCCTGTCTCAGCTTATCTGCTGCTGAAACCCTCATCCATGTCTTCGTTACCTCTAGACTTGACTATTCCAATGCACTCCTGGCTGGTCTCCCACATTCTACTCTCCGTAAACTTGAGGTCATCCAAAACTCTGCTGCCTGTGTCTTAACTCACACCAAGTCACATTCACCCATCCATCACTCCTGTGCTCACTGATCTACATTGGCTCCTGGTTAACCAACACCTTGATTTTAAAATTCTCATCCTTGTTTTCAAATCCCTCCATGGCCTCGCCTCTCCCTATCTGTAATCTCCTCCACCCCCACAACCCTCCGAGATATCCACACTCCTCTAATTCTGGCCTCTTGAGCATCCCCAATTTTAATAACTCCACCATTGGCTGTCGTGCCTTCAGTACCTGGGCCCTAAGCTCTGGAATATCCTCCCTAAACCTCTCTGTCTCTGCACCTCACTTTCCTCCCTTAAGACACTCCTTAAAACCTACCTCTTTTATTCTGCCATTAACACTTTCTCTGGACTAATGCTTTGTCTTTCAATATAACTATTACCACTCCCTTTCTCCCTTTGCCTTTGTTCCATGACATCTTTGTCATTTATTCTCTCCTGCCCTCTGCCCTATCACGCACCTTCCCTTTTGTTGTTCTTACCCCTCCCTCTTTTCACTTGCTCAAAACCTATTACATTTCTAATGACGAAGGGTCACTGACCCGAAACGTTAACTCTGCTTCTCTCTCCACAGATGCTGCCAGACCTGCTGAGTATTTCCAGCATTTCTTGTTTTTATTTCGGATTTCCAGCATCTGCAGTATTTTGTTTTTATTACATTTCTAATCTTTCCCAGTTCTGATGAAAGGTCCCAGAACTGAAACGTTAATTCTGTTTCTCTCCACAGATGCTGCCAGACCTGCTGAATATTTCCAAGCTTCTGAAAGGGTTTGATAGAGTAAATATAGAGAAGACATTTCCACTTATGGGGTGGTCCAGAACTGGATCACTAGTATAACTAGTATCACTAATAAATCCAATGGGGAGTTAAGCAGAAATTCCTTTACCCGGAGAGAGGTGAGAATGTGGAACTCGCTACCACAGGGAGTGGTTGAGGCAAATAGCGTAAATGTATTTAAGGGGAAACTGGATAAACACATGAGGGAGAAAGGAATAAAAGGATATGCTGATAGAGTGAGATGAAGTGGGTGAGGGGAGGCTCATGTGGAGCATAAACACCAGCACAGACCAGTTGGGCCGAATGGCCTGTTTCTGTGCTGTAGACTCGATGCGAGTGGATGGAAAATGAGTGAATGGTGTTATTGAAATATTATTTGTCCTGATTAGAGTGACTGCTACAGCATCCAGCATTGGAGCAGCAGGAATTCCAGCTGGAGGAGTGCTCACAATCGCAATTATTCTGGAAGCTATTGGACTTCCCACCAATGACCTCTCCCTCATATTAGCAGTTGACTGGATTGTGTAAGTGTTCCAAATCTCACTACTGTCCAAATTTCCATCTTTTTGAAGTAATTTATATTGAATCATTCATTTGCCTGTGTTTTGGATCTTTTATTTTGCTTTCCATTTATTAACCTGTGCCACTTACCTTCTGGTAAGTAGAGAGGAGAGGAGCAGACCTGAAGGGAGAATGCCAAGAGAGGAGCCGATAAATACAGCCCGAGGATCGTGGCCTAGTCGCTTAACTTCCGTTAAGTAGAGAGTAGCGTAGCGGACCCGAGGGGACAATGCCAAGAGAGGAGCCGATAAATACAGCCCAAGGATCGCAGCCTAGTCACCTACCTTCCGGGAGCAGAGCGGACCTGAGGGGAGAACGCCAAGAGAGGAGCCGATGAATACAGCCTGAGGTTCACGGCCTAGTCACTTACCTTCCGGTAAGTAGAGAGGAGTGGAGCGGACCCGAGGGGAGAATACCAAGAGAGGAGCCGGTAAATACAGCCCGAGGATCGCGGCCTAGTCACTTACTTTCCGGTAAGTAGAGAGGAGCGGAGCGGACCCGAGGAGAGAATGCCGAGAGAGGAGCCTATGAATACAGCCCGAGGATTGTGGCCTAGTCACCTACCTTCTGGGAGCAGAGCGGACCTGAGGGGAGAACGCCAAGAGAGGAGCCGACGAATACAACCCGAGGATCATGGCATTGACACTTACCTTCCAGGAGTGGAGTGGAGAGGAGAGGAGTTGGACCTGCGTGAGAGCAGTCCAGGTGCGCTGGAGTTTTGAAAAAAAAAAGTCCACAGTGACATCACAGGAAAGCTGCAAGGTGATTGGTTGGTGAGTAATTGCTGTTAGTGCCTGGAAATAGCTTTAAAAAATCAGGGGAAAGTTCTTTTCTCTTTTTAAAAAAAATCTTAAAACCTACCTTGTGAGTGAGAAGGTTAGTACTACTAAAGTGTTTTTTAAAATTAGTGTCATTTATTAAGGACTTTAGATTGTAGTGGGTAGTGTTTGAAGTAGAACAAGGCCCCTATCGTAATTAGTATTTTTTAACAAAAGAAAATAACTAAGGAATCTAAAGTTAAGTCATGGCAGGAGATCTCATACCTGTGATACGCTCCTCCTGCGCTATGTGGGAAATCAGGGACGCTTCAAGTATCCCTGACGACCATGTGTGCAGGAAGCGTATCCAGCTGCAGCTACTGGCTACCCACGTTACGGAGCTGGAGCTGCGGGTGGATTCACTGTGGAGCATCCACGATGCTGAGAACATCGTGGCTAGCACGTTTAGCGAGGTGGTCACACCGCAGGTAAATGCTGCAAAGGCAGGAAGGGAATGGGTGACCACCAGGCAGAGAAGAGGAAGGCAGGTAGTGCAGGAGTCCCCTGTGGCCATCCCCCTCTCTAACAGATATACTGCTTTGGATACTGTTGGGGGAGATGGCTCAGGGGAAAGCAGCAACAGCCAAGTTCATGGCACCATGAGTGGCTCTGCTGCATAGGAGGGGAGGAAGAAGAATGGCAGGGCTATAGTGATAGGGGATTCAATTGTAAGGGGAACAGACAGGCGTTTCTGTGGCCGCAAACATGACTCCAGGATGGTATGTTGTCTCCCTGGGTGCTAGGGTCAAGGAAATTCTGAAGGGGGAGGGTGAACAGTCAGAGGTCATAGTACACATTGGTACCAATGACATAGGTAGAAAGAGGGATGAGGTCCTGCAACAAGAATTTAGGGAGCTAGGTAGCAGATTAAAAAGCAGAACCTCAAAGGGTGTAATCTCTGGATTACTCCCGGTGCCACTTGCTAGTGAGTATAGGAATTGGAGGATAGAGCAGATGAATGCGTGGCTGAGGAGATGGTGCAGGAGGGAGGGCTTTAGTTTCTTGGATCATTGGGTCTGTTTCTGGTGAAGGTAGGACCTGTACAAGTTGGTCGGGTTGCACCTGAACTGGAACGGGACCAACATCCTTGCTGGGAGGTTTGCTAGTGCTGGTGGGGGGGGGGGGGGGGGGTTTAAACTAATCTGGCAGAGGGATGGGATACAGAGTGGAGGTACAGTAGGGGGTAACGCACAGTCAAATATAGAAGAGAAACTGAGTCAGTCTGGAAGGCAGAGCAAATATCGACCTGTTAAGGCACAAGTGAATAATACAAGGCTGGATTGCATCTATTTTAATGCAAGGAGTCTTACTAATAAGGCAGATGAATTGAGGGCATTGATTAACACATGGGATTATGATATTATTGCTATCATAGAGACATGGTTGAGGGAAGGGCAGGACTGGCATCTCAATATTCCGGGGTATAGTATCTTCAGGCGTGACAGAGGAGGATGTAAAAGAGGAGGTGGCATCGCACTGTTGATCAAGGAGTCAATTACTGCAGTAAGGAGGGATGATATCTGAGAAGGTTCCTCAAATGAGGCCATATGGGTAGAACTTAAAAACAAAAAGGGGGCAATCACTTGACTGGGAGTGTATGACAGGCTTCCAAACAGTCAGGGAGAGATAGAGGAGCAGATATATAGGCAAATCTTTTTTTACAATTAATTCATGGGAAGTGGGCATCGCTGGCTAGGCCAGCATTTATTGCCCATCCCTAATTGCCCTTGAGAAGGTGGTGGTGAGCTGCCTTCTTGAACCGCTGCAGTCCATTTGGGGTAGGTACACCCACAGTGCTGTTAGGAAGGGAGTTCCAGGATTTTGACCCAGCGACAGTGAAGGAACGACGATATAGTTCAAAGTCAGGATGGTGTGTGACTTGGACGGGAGCTTACAGGTGGTGGTGTTCCCATGCATCGGCTGCCGTTGTGCTTCTACGTGGTAGAGATCAAAGGTTTGGAAGGTACTGTCTAAGGAGCCTTGGTGCATTGCTGCAGTGCATCTTGTAGATGGTACACACTGCTGCCACTGTGCGTCGGTGGTGGAGGGAGTGAATGGCACCCTATCTACAAACAATCAAGTGGGCTGCTTTGTCCTGGATGGTGTCGAGCTTCTTGACTGTTGTTGGAGCTGCACTCATCCAGGCAAGTGGAGAGTATTCCATCACACTCCTGACTTGTGCCTTGTAGATGGTGGACAGGCTTTGGGGAGTCAGGAGGTGAGTTACTCGCCGCAGGATTCCTAGCCTCTGACCTGCGCTTGCAGCCACGGTATTTATATGGTTACTCCAGTTCAGTTTCTGGTCAATGGTAGACCCTAGGATGTTGATAGTGGGGGGATTCAGCGATGTTAATGCCCTTGCTGTTTGTGGTGTACATTAATGATTTAGAGAATATAGGAGCTATGATCAGTTAGTTCGCAGATGACATGAAAATTGGTGGTGTCGTAAATAGTGAGGAGGAAAGGCTTAGAATACAGGACGATATAGATGGGCTGGTAAGATGGGTGGAGCAGTGGCAAATGGAATTTAATCCTGAGAAGTGTGAGGTAATGCATTTTGGGAGGACTGACAAGGCAAGGGAATATACAATGGATGATATGACCCGAGGAAGTACAGAGGGTCAGAGTGACCTTGGTGTACTTGTCCATAGATCACTGAAGACAGCAGCACAGGTAGATAAGGTGGTTAGGAAGGCTTATGGGATACTTGCCTTTATTAGGTGAGGCATAGAATATAAGTTCAGGGAGGTTATGATGCAACTGTATAAAACGCTAGTTAGGCCACAGGTGGAGTACTGTGTACAGTTCTGGTTGCCACACTATAGGAAGGATGTGATTGCACTGGAGAGGGTGCAGAGGAGATTCACCAGGATGTTGCCTGGGCTGGAGCATTTCAGCTATGAAGAGAGACTGGATAGGCTAGGGTTGTTTTCCTTGGAGCAGAGAAGGCTGAGGGGGGACCTGATTGAGGTATACAAAATTATGAGTGTCATTGATAGGATAGATAGGAAGAAACTTTTTCCCATAGCGGAGGGATCAATAACCAGGGGGCATAGATTTAAGGTAAGGGGCAGGAGGTTTAGAGGAGATTTGAGGAAAAGATTTTTCACCCAGAGGGTGGTTGGAATCTGGAAACAAAAAAGAAAAAAAAAGAGTGTATTTATATAGCACCTTACACAACCATTGAGACATCTCAAAGTGCTTTACCGTCAACAAAGTACTTTGGAAGCGTAGTCACTGTTATAATGTAGGAAATGAGTCAACTAATTTGTGCACAGCAAAATCTCACAAACCATAATGTGATAATGACCAGAGAATCTGTTTTTATGATGTTGATTGAGAGGTAAATATTGGCCCAGGATACTGGGGATAACTCCCCTGCTCCTCTCTAAAATAGTGGGATGGGGTCTTTGACATCCACCTGAGAGAACAGCTGGCATCTCAGTTTAAGATCTCATCCTGAAAGATGGCATACTCTGACAGTGTAGCACTCCCTCAGTACTGCACTGGTGTGTCAGTTTTGTTTTTTGTACTCAGGTTTTCAAGTGGGACTTGAACCCAGACCCTTGTATTTCAGAGATGTGAGTGAGTGCTAATTACTGAGCCACGGCTGATACTGAGCTGTAAATGGAATGGCTGCGCCTCATTTTGTGGTGGGGTTGGCATTGGCAACACCGTTAACGGCATCTCCTGATGCTGGATTGCAGAGTTCCCCAGCCCCCCGCCACACAACAATGTCCACTTACAGAGATCCTCCCTTCCCCCAACGGTATCCAATCGCAGAGTACCCCCCCCCCCCCCCCACATCCCTCAGATTGAGCTCAGTGGCACTGTCCAATGTGATGCAAAAATTCCACAAGATAATAACAGATAACTTCCCTGCCCTTTCATACACCGATGACTCTTGCTTCGGTGGCACCAGCTGTTCAAAGACGGGAAAGTGAAGGCACGTGAGGTGCCAGACATCATGCGAATGATTGTGAATGCCTGGTAGGATTGCGGCAAATTAGATACAAATTCTTGCAACAGATTGTAACAGATTTAAACTACGATCCCGTCACATTGCGGGGGTTTTTTTTTTTTTTTTAGATTAGAGATACAGCACTGAAACAGGCCCTTCGGCCCACCGAGTCTGTGCCGACCAGCAACCACCCATTTATACTAATCCTACACTAATCCCACATTCCTACCAAACATCCCCATCTGTCCCTATATTTCCCTACCACCTACCTATACTAGTGACAATTTATAATGGCCAATTTACCTACCAACCTGCAAGTCTTTTGGCTTGTGGGAGGAAACCGGAGCACCCGGAGAAAACCCACGCAGACACAGGGAGAACTTGCAAACTCCACACAGGCAGTGCCCAGAATCGAACCCGGGTCCCTGGAGCTGTGAGGCTGCAGTGCTAACCACTGCGCCACTGTGCCGCCCATGCAACTTCGCCGCCTGCAAGAAAATCGGAAACCAGCATTACCCCATCAGGTTCTGTGGTGGACAAGTCCGTGCCCATTCTCTGGCGTGCCTCCCACCAAAAAAAACCCACCTAATGGAGCATAAAATCCAGCCCCCTATCTCTGTAACCTCTTCCAGTGCTACAACTCTCCAAGATATCTGCACTCTCTAGTTCTGGCCTCTTGCTTATGCCAGATTTTCATCGCTCCGCCTTTGGCGGACGTGCCTTCAGCTGCCCAGGCCCAAAGCTCTGCAATTCCCTCCCTAAACCCCTCCTCCTCTCTACCTCTCTCTCCTCCTTTAAGACGCTCCTCAAAACCGACTTCTTTGACTAAGCTTTTGGCCATCTGCCCTATGCAACTCGCGTTACATTTTATTGGATAATGCTCCTGTGAAGCACCTTGGGATGTTTTATTACATTTAAGGTGCGATATTAACATATGTTGTTGTTCCTTCTCCGGGAGGGAGTCCAGGACAGGGCAAAGTCGAATTTCACTGCAGTTCTCCTTTTAATGGTATATGTATTCTCTCCTGCTAATAGTACATTGTCCAGATGGTAGCAGATAAACTTTTAAAACGTATTAATGAGAATTCATCTGGTAAGAAGTTTCAAAAAAACAAAATCATGGAGATGGGAATATTGATGGAGAGGAAAGAATAGATTCATAGTTAGACCACACCTGGAGCGACTGTGAGCAGTTCTGGGCACCACATCTTAGAAAGGGTATATTGGCCTGGAGGAAGTGTAGCATAAGTTTACTAAAATGATATCTGAACTCCAAGGGTTAAATTACGAGGAGAGTTTACACAAACTGGGGTTGGATTCCCTAGAATTTAAAAGGTTAAGGGGTGATTTGATTGAAGTTTTCAAGCTATTAAAGGGAATAGGACTAGGGGCAGAGTCTCAAAATTAGAGCCAGACCTTCAGCAGTGAAATTCGGAAACACTTCTACACACAAAGGGTGGTACAAGTTGGAACTCTCTTCCACAAATGGCAATGGATGCGAGATCAATTGTTAATTATAATCTGAGATTTTTGTTATCCAAAGGGATTAAGGGATATGGGGCAAAGGTTTTCAGAAGTTGTGTGGAAGGTCATGTTGGCAGAGGTAAGGGAAGGAAGGTTTGACACCCAGGAATTGATGACTCAGGAAAAGGAGCTTCAAGCAGTTGAGTGGAAGGTGACTCTGACAGTCAGTGTTGGTGGCCATGTGGTATTGCCAATGCTTTAATACCTCAGCAAGGTGACCAAGGTAAATAAAAGCATGAGTAGTCATGAAGATGCTCAGATAATGTTGGAAGCTTGATTTGACAGTTTGGAAAATTTCTTTAATGCTCTTTTTAGACTTAAGGCAGAGAAATCCTTCTTGCTTTCTATTTTAAATAACAGTGCTTTCACTCCTGATTGGTTGACATTGCACTGATCAGCCATGATCTAATTGAATGGTGGAACAGGCTGGAGGGGCTGAATGGCCTCATCCTGTTCCTGTGTTCCTGAGCAATGTTCAGTTTTCCTGTTTCTGGTTGCTATGCACTGGCCCCAGCTGGAAGGTTTGTGTGTGTGGGCTTCAAGAGAACTCAGTCCTGATGCCTCCTACACAGAGAAAGCCATAGGTCGCTATTTACCATCCAACTTCCTGCAGAGCCACATGGCAAGAGGCTGTTGTAGCTGTAGGCCAGTCACCCTTATCTAGAGAGGGAGGACATTGGAGGGGTGAGCACAAATCTCTGACTGTATTCTGAATTATTCCTCTGCTTGTAAATCAGGGACCGAAGCTGCACTGTGGTTAATGTAGAAGGGGACGCTCTGGGAGCGGGAATTCTTCACTACACCAGCTTGAAAGAATTGGACGCAGAGAAAACGGAACTAACAGATGTGAAAGTTGAAGCTGTGGCTAACCCTAGTTCAGAGGAAGAAACATCTCCACTTGTCTCATACACCAATCAGCTCCCAACTCCTGCAAACTCCACGGACCCCGAACCAAAAGAATCTGTACTATGAAGGCATCAAATTCGCCAAGACAAACAGCATCTACCTGTGTCCGAAACCCATTTCACCCTGGAGCATGGGTGTGCAGAAAATAATCTCCCATGTTTTCTGTTAATTTCTGATTATTTAATGTGTAGATTTGTTCAGTGTACATTAATGTTGGTATCACTGCCTTAGTCGCCTTCACAGTGGTTCTTTCATAATAGCTCAAATAGAAATGACATGTTAATCATATGGAACAATGCCCAGTGAGCACTCCAATGAGCAGAACACCAGGTACAACATGGAATCAATAGGTAACAGACTGAGATCCCAATCAGTGACATTCCAAGTTTAATGTTTAATAACTTTCGCTAACTTTAATATTTGTGTTTATCCTGTTGCTTTTTGGTACAGTTCTTTTCTTTTTAAACATTAATGTCTATAGGATAAAACACCACTGCAATGTATGTCTTCCTGTTACAGTTGAGACAGGAGGCTTCATATGTTCTTGTGTCAATCATTGACCTTTTACACTAGTGAACTAATCCATTGCCATTTACAGTATCCTGTATAACATCACATGAAAGTATTACTGTGTCGAGGCCAAAATGTCTTTTTCAGATAAAAGTACATTCCAAATGTTCAGGATTATACTTTAACCTGTTAATCAGTCTTGTGCCTTAAAGTGTATTTTCACTGCTTTATATCGACTCCTCTTTAAACTAAAAATGCAAAATATTGCGGATGCTGGAAATCTGAAATAAAAACAAGAAATGCTGGAAATACTCAGCAGGTCTGGCAGCATCTGTGGAGAGAGAAGCAGAGTTAACGTTTCAGGTCAGTGACCCTTCTTCAGAACTGGCAAATATTAGAAATGTAATAGGTTTTAAGCAAGTAAAGCGGGGGTGGGGCAAGAGATAACAAAAGAGGTGTTGATAGGACAAGGTCACAGAGAATAATTGACCAGAAGGTCATGGAGCAAAGGCAAATGGTATGTTAATGGTGTGCTGAATGACAAAGCGTTAGTACAGAGAGGGTATTAATGGACAGAAAACTAAACAGCCCTGGCCCAAAGCACAAACATAAAAAAAACAGTGTGTAGGCACAGTAGAAACAAACTGAACTAAAATAAACAAATGAATAAAAAATAAAAAATAATGAAAAATAAAAAGGGGGGCCCGGCATGGTCTGAAATTATTGAACTCAATGTTCAGTCCGGCAGGCTGTAGTGTAAATACAGCCTAATTGGTAAATGAGCTTGTGTTGATGTTCGCTGGAACACTGCAGCAATCCCAGGACAGAGATGTGAACATGAGAGCAGGGGGGAGTGTTGAAATGGCAAGCAACCGGATGCTCAGGGTCCTGCTTGCGGACTGAGCGGAGGTGTTCCACAAAGTGATCACCCAATCTGCATTGTGAGCAGCGAATACAGTATACTACATTGAAGGAAGTACAAGTAAATCGCTGCTTCACCTGAAAGGAGTGTTTGGGGCCTTGGACAGTGAGGATAGAGGAGGTAAATGGGCAGGTATTACACCTCCGATGATTGCAGGGGAAGGTGCCGTGGGAAGGGGACGAGGTGGTGGGGGTAATGGAGGAGTGGACCAGGGTGTCGCAGAGAGAACTCTTTAATCTTGACTTCAGCTGTGATTCTGACTCAGCAGCTAACAAGAAGAGAAATGTAAATGAGAAATTCCCACAACCCAAAGATAACATAACAAAATGGAAAATGGTTAACAAAGCAATGAGCTTTGCTTCTCCCTGTACCACTTTAATATGCAGCAGTGTCGAGTTGCTGCTACATGCTTTTGGTATCCCTGGTAGCATATTGTTGAGAATAAGAATCCCCTACTGGGCCTGCCTTTGTGACTGAGGCTGGAGAAGCACAGAGAGTGGTGGGACTGCCTTTTTAGGGGTGTGCTAAACAATTAAATGCTACAAGATCTGCATGTAAAGAGGGTAAGGAGGTAAAGACTTCCAACAGTTTTATTTGTGATTTTTTTTATAAACTATTTTGGCCTGAATTAATGACCATCGCTCATTCAAATGTACTCTGCCTAATCTTTAAAAAACGTGGTTTCCTTTCATATAATTTCCTTTAAGATGAAAGCTTGGAAAAGTGATATTAAAATTATTAGGCAGTGAATATACCATGATAGTTTTCAGAACAGTTTTTGAAGTTTCAAAGAAGCAGCACAGACCGCATTTTGGAAGCTTTTCAATAGTTGAAAATCACAGCTTGTGCCCTGACTAGCTTTCACCATGTTACACTTATCTCCCGTGGAGACTGTTGGTTTGCAAGACCTTTTTGCAGCACAGTATAATGCTTTAAAGTTACATATCAATGACTCCAATCCAGGTATGTGTCCATCACAATGGAATTAACCTACGCTGTGAGCCTCACCAACTATCTATAGCCAAGCACACAAACTCAAGAAAAAGGAAGCCACTTCAAAGTTGAGGTCCAGGAACAATTGTTGACCGGTCTAGTTAGAACTCACTTTTGCTACACATACCTTTCATACTGACTTCATTTGAAGTCGCATTTTGTGACTAATCTCTTGAGGGATTTAAGCAGGAGAGAATTTTGACTGAGGAATCTTAACAATGTTTTATCGAATGAATTAATCTCATTCTGTACAAACCATTTCCTACATGGTGAGAATGGACAAGAATAAGAAAAATTACGATCCTTTCATAACTTCAATTACACGCCAAAACAAATAGAATACATAGAATGGAAATGTTTAGTTGAGATGAATCTACTGATATTCTTTTTTGTTTTAAAGGCAGTATTTTGGTTTATTATATACTGGTTGCTAAAGAACCTCAATCCACAGCTGGAACAATGGAAACAGGCTCATTCTTATCCTTCTTTTCAATTCCCTCCATGGCCTCGTCCCTCCCTATCTATGTAATCTCCTCCAGCCCTTCAACACTCTGAGATATCTCCCTCCACTCCTCAAATTTTAGCCTGTTGAGCATCCCAGATTTTAATCACTCCACCATTGACGGCCGTGCTTTCAGCTGCCTGGGCCCTAAGCTCTGGAATTCCCTCCCTAAACCTCTCCGCCTCTCTACCTCTTTCTCCTGCTGTAAGACGCTCATTAAAATCTACCACTTTGACCAAGCTTCTGGTCACCTGTTCTAATATCTCTTTATGTGGCTCGATGTGAAAATGTTGTTTGATGATGTTGTAAAGTGCCTTGGGACATTTTATTCTTTAAAGGCGCTATATAAATGTAAGTTGTCCTTGCTTTTGTAGTTCTGTTACTGCACGTGCTGTGGTTTTTCAGTTATTGCTAGGTTCTGTTCCATGTGTCTGAGAATGTGGTAATCCATTAATAGTTATATCCACACACAATAGTTAGATCTATAGTGTTGGCCTCATAATATTTAAAACACCAGAGATCAATGGGGTAATTTTCACTTCAGTTGCAGGCAGAAAGCTGCTGATTGTGGATCAGGTGGCATTGGAGTTGGAAAGACAAACAGGGCACGAGGTTGTTCGGGAGTGATGTAGATCGAGCAGCTCATCCACTTTTGTCAATTTTAGCCCACGCCCAAAGCAGAAATCTCCTTCTGTCCACCCCAGGTTCAAGAACTGAAGATGGAAGCGGCCATTATGATTGCCCTTGTGGCACAGCACAGCAGGGTACAGCACAGCACAGCAGGGTACAGCACAGCACAGCAGGGTACAGCACAGCAATGTATAACACAGCACAGCAGGGTACAGCACAGCACAGCAGGGTACAGCACAGCAATGTATAACACAGCACAGCAGGGTATAGCACACCACTTCAGGGTATGACACAGCAGGGTATGACACAGCAGGGTATAGTATGGCACAGCAGGGTATAGCACACCACTTCAGGGTACGGCACAGCAGGGTATAGCACAGCAGGGTATAGTATGGCACAGCAGGGTATAGTAAGGCACAGCAGGGTATAGCACACCACTTCAGGGTATAGCACAGCACACTAGTACTGGGAGGATGCCAATTTCTGCTTTCTGACTCTCTCCTGCCCCATCTTTCTCCCCCAGGCCTGGCTCCAGCACAGTCATTCCCAGTGTCTCACCCTGTGCATATTCACTGACTTGAGTGGACACAGGGTGTTTTCCCTCGGGTGGTAAATGGGAGATTGGCTGCTGCCACCTTGTGCTCCTGTCGGTCTGGCTGAATAAAGTGCAGATGGGCAGCAAGATCGTGAAGCAGGGCGATCTCCACAGATTCTCACTTGGTGAGGATTATTTGACACAGGGAATGGGACAAGAAGCAGGAAAAAAGACGGCACATGAAAAAATCATTTTAAAATTCGAGCAATTATCTCATAAAAACACCATGGTTGTCTCTGTTTTCAGTAAATATAAATGCAGATCCCAGTATTATTCAACCATCTCAAACTGTTCAAATGGAGAAAAGGACCATGATAGTTTACAATTATTACCATGACTACTGCTGATTGAAGTCTGTTCTCTTACTTGTTTGTTTAAATTATGTTATTTAAACTAATTTATCACAGTTATTATCGCTAATCTAACAATGTTATTCTTGCTCTGGACTTGTGAATTTAAATTACTGACTATTGTACTTTAACTGAATCATTGCATCTTTCTATCTGCAATTTTGTTTGAGCTGTCACTGTACCATCTTTGTATTTTTCAAACTAAAATCCTACTGTAGCCATTCAAGAGTTCATGTCTTTTCATGTTATTTCATTTATGGATTTTATGGCTTTAAAAAAAAGCAAAAAACTGGAACTAAATTATGGAATGCATTTTGTGTGTTTGTATCGCAAGTGCAGATGGAACATATCAGGAGCTGCCTGTAGAATTACGTTAATTTTCCCCTTTAGGAAGGTTGTTAAGGCCTTAGTGAGAGAGCAGAGGAGGTTCACTGGAATGGTAGCAAGTATGAGGGATTCCAGTTATATGGAGAGACTGGAGGAGCTGGGATTGTTCTCCTTACAGCACAGAAGGTTAAGAGGGGATTTGATAGAAGTGTTCAAAATCATGAAGGGTGTTGATAGAGATTAAATAAGGAGAAACTGTTTCCATTGGCAGATCTTGGTCTGATTGACCATTTATCCAGTAACAAGCCTCCAAGGTCACACAATCAGACAGGATAAACCAGCAAATAATTAATAAAAACGTAAGTGGGATTGAGGTGCCATTGTTAGAGGGTCAGATTGCCAAGGCTCATGTGCCATGGGAACTCCTGCCGTTTACCTTACAGGTTCCCTAGATGAAGGGTGAGTGCGGAACCTACTTCCAGGTCACTGCACCTGAATTTTAAATATCTGTCTACTTATCAAAATTAATCATTTTAGTTACTTCCTGAAGGGATGAATAAAGAAATAAGATTAGAACCTAATGAAGCTGAGCTCCAGTTTCAAGTCTCCTTTTATGCATATAAAGACTGTTTCCCCCTGGCTGGACAGTCTGGAACTAGGGGGTCATGCTCTCGGGATAAGGGGTCGATCATGTAAGATTGAGATGAGGGTATCCTCAATGTGAAGACGGGACTTCGTCTCCACCAGGACTGTGTGGTGGTCACTCCTACCAATACTGTCATGGACAGATGCATCTGCGGCCGGCAGATTGGTGAGGACGAGGTCAAGTTTGTTTTTCCCTCTTGTTGGTTCCCCCACCACCTGCCGCAGACCCAGTCTAGCAGCTATATCCTCTAGGACTCAACCAGCTCGGTCAGTAGTGGTGCCAGCAAGCCACTCTTGGTGATGGCCATTGAAGTTCCCCACCCAGAGTATATTCTGTGCCCTTGCCACCCTCAGTGCTTCCTCTAAGTGGTGGTCAACATGGAGGAGTACTCATTCATCAGCTGAGGGAGGGCTGTAGGTTTCATTGCCCATGTTTGACTCGATGCCATGAGACTTCATGGGGTCCGGAGCTGATGTTTTTTTATTAGAATTAGAACATTACAGCGCAGTACAGGCCCTTCGGCCCTCGATGTTGCGCCGACCTGTGAAACCATCTGGCCTACACTATTCCATTTTCATCCATATGTCTATCCAATGACCACTTAAATGCCCTTAAAGTTGGCGAGTCTACTACTGCTGCAGGCAGGGCGTTCCACGCCCCTACTACTCTCTGAGTAAAGAAACTACCTCTGATATCTGTCCTATATCTATCACCCCTCAACTTAATGCTATGTCCCCTCGTGTTTGCCATCACCATCCGAGGAAAAAGACTCTCACTATCCACCCTGTCTAACCCTCTGATTATCTTATATGTCTCTATTAAGTCACCTCTCCTCCTCCTTCTCTCCAACGAAAACAACCTCAAGTCCCTCAGCCTTTCCTCGGAAGACCTTCCCTCCATACCAGGCAACATCCTAGTAAATCTCCACTGCACCCTTTCCAAAGCTTCCACATCCTTCCTATAATGCGGTGACCAGAACTGCACGCAATACTCCAGGTGCGGTCTCACCAGAGTTTTGTACAGCTGCAGCATGACATCGTGGCTCCGAAACTCGATCCCCCTACTAATAAAAGCTAACACACCATATGCCTTCTTAACAGCCCTATTAACCTGGGTAGCAACCTTCAGGGATTTATGCACCTGGACACCAAGATCTCTCTGTTCAACTACACTACCAAGAATCTTCCCATTAGCCCAGTACACTCCATTCCTGTTACTCCTTCCAAAGTGAATCACCTCGCACTTTTCCGCATTAAACTCCATTTGCCATCTCTCAGCCCAGCTCTGCAGCCTATCTATGCCCCTCTGTACCCTACAACATCCTTCGGCACTATCCACAACTCCCCCGACCTTAGTGTCATCTGCAAATTTACTAACCCACCCTTCTACACCCTCTTCCAGGTCATTTATAAAAATGACAAACAGCAGTGGCCCCAAAACAGATCCTTGCGGTACACCACTAGTAACTAAACTCCAAGATGAACATTTGCCATCAACCACCACCCTCTATCTTCTTTCAGCTAGCCAATTTCTGATCCAAAGCTCTAAATCACCTTCAACCCCATACTTCCATATATTCTGCAATAGCCTACCTTGGGGAACCTTATCAAATGCCTTACTGAAATCCATATACACCACATCCACTGCTTTACCCTCATCCACCTGTTTGGTCACCTTCTTGAAAAACTCAATAAGGTTTGTGAGGCACGACCTACCCTTCACAAAACCGTGCTGACTATCGCTAATGAACTTATTCTTTTCAAGATGATTATAAATTCTATCTCTTATAACCTTTTCCAACATTTTACCCACAACCGAAGTAAGGCTCACAGGTCTATAATTACCAGGGCTGTCTCTACTCCCCTTCTTGAACAAGGGGACAACATTTGCTATCCTCCAGTCTTCCGGCACTATTCCTGTCGACAATGACGACATAAAGATCAAGGACAAAGGCTCTGCAATCTCCTCCCTAGCTTCCCAGAGAATCCTAGGATAAATCCCATCTGGCCCAGGGGACTTATCTATTTTCACACTTTCCAAAATTGATAACACCTCCTCCTTGTGAACCTCAATCCCATCTAGCCTAGTAGCCTGAATCTCAGTATTCTCCTCGACAACATTTTCTTTCTCTACTGTAAATACTGACGCAAAATATTCATTTAACACTTCCCCTATCTCCTCTGATTCCACACACAACTTTCCTTGATTGGCCCTAATCTAACTCTAGTCATTCTTTTATTCCTGATATACCTATAGAAAGCCTTAGGGTTTTCCCTGATCCTATCCGCCAATGACTTCTCGTGTCCTCTCCTTGCTCTTCTTAGCTCTCCCTTTAGATCCTTCCTGGCTAGCTTGTAACTCTCAAGCGCCCTAACTGAGCCTACACGTCTCATCCTAACATAAGCCTTCTTCTTCCTCTTGATAAGCGCTTCAACTTCTTTAGTAAACCAGGGCTCCCTCGCTCGACAACTTCCTCCCTGCCTCACAGGTACATACTTATCAAGAACACGCAGTAGCTGCTCCTTGAATAAGCTCCACATTTCGATTGTTCCCATCCCCTGCAGTTTCCTTCCCCATCCTACGCATCCTAAATCTTGCCTAATCGCATCATAATTTCCTTTCCCCCAGCTATAATTCTTGTCCTGCGGTATATACCTGTCCCTGCCCATCGCTAAGGTAAACCTAACCGAATTGTGATCACTATCACCAAAGTGCTCACCTACATCTAAATCTAACACCTGGCCGGGTTCATTACCCAGTCCAAATCCAATGTGGCATCGCCCCTGGTTGGCCTGTCTACATACTGTGTCAGAAAACCCTCCTGCACACACTGGACAAAAACTGACCCATCTAAAGTACTCCCAGGGCAATTCCCTCCCGACTGTATACCACTGTGCCACCACCTCTGCTGGGTCTGTCCTGCCGGTGGGACAGGAAGTACCCGGGGATGGTGATGGCAGTGTCTGGGACATTGTCTGTCAGGTATGATTCCATGAGTATGACTATGTCAGGCTGTTGCTTGACTAGTCTGTGGGACAGCTCTCTCAACAAACCCCCAGATGTTAGTAAGGAGGACTTTGCAGGGTCAACAGGGCTGGGTTTGATGTTGTCATTTCCGGTGCCTAAGTTGATGCTGGGTGGTCTGTCCGGTTTCATTCTTTATGGACTTTGTAGTGGTTTGATACAAATGAGTGGCTTGCTAGGCCATTTAAGAGTTAACCACATTGCTGTGGGTCTGGAGTCACCTGTAGGCCAGACCAGGTAAGGACAGCAGATTTCCTTCCCTAAAGGACATTAGTGAACCAGATGGGTTTTTACAACAATCGACAATGGTTTCATGGCCATCATTAGACTAGCTTTTAATTCCAGATTAATTAATTGTGGTGGGATTTGAACCCATTTCCCCAGAGCAATACCTCATATCAAACCGTTAAAGATAAAAGTACCGTGGGTGTACTTACTCCACATGGACTGCAGTGGTTCAAGAAGACAGCTCACCACCACCTTCTCAAGGGTAATTAAGGATGGGCAATAAATGCTGGCCTAGCCAGCGACGCCCACATCCCATGAATAAAAGTGGAGTTGAGGCAGAAGATCAGCCATGATGTTATTGAATGGTGGAGCAGGCCCGACTCCTGCTCCTATTTCTAATGTTCTTAAATTTGCTTACTTAAAAATATACAAAGGAGTTGGGATTAACATGAAAACTGATCATCCTGACATATGTCCTTGAGAATAACTAACTGCTGCAGATAAAAGGCATCGGGATTCAGACATGGTGACTTCAATGGCTAATTTGTTGATTATTATACTCATTGGAATTACATAGAATGTAAAAAGAAAGACTTGCATTTGTATAGCTCCTTTCATAACCACTGGATGTCTCAAAGGATTTTACAGCCAATTAAGTATTTTTTGTAATATAGCAAACACAGCAGCCAATCTGCACACAGGAAGCTCCTACAAACAGCAACGTGATAATGACCAGATAATCTGTTTTTTGTGATGTTGATTGAGAGATGAATATTGTCCAGGACACCGGGGAGAACTCCCCTGCTCTACTTCAAAACAGCGGACATGTGATCTTTAACATCCACCTGAGAGGGCAGACAGAGCCTTAGTTTAACGTCTCAACCTAAAGACGGAACCTCTGACAGTGTAGCATTCCCTCAGAACATCCTAAGGCTGTGAAAAGCACTATATAAATGCAAATCTTTCTTTTCTTTCTAATGAAATAGTGGTTGATGTTACATTGTGCAGTTATAACATCTGTCAAAGTCTATTGTGCTCCAGATATTTTCTATTGGCAAAATGCACGAGGTAAAGCTTTTGAACAATTTATTACTTTATTAAGAACAATAAACTGATAAATATGAAAGTTCAAACAGACTTATTACCAATTTGAAGTATTACAGTCAGGATCATCTTACAATCCCTGACAGTATTGATTTGAGTTAAGGAGAAGTGAAGTTGCTTGGAGATTTTAATCTAACTAGTCTGGATAACACATTTACAATGTTATAGAGGGGTTCTGCATATCCTCTGAGTGGAGTAGAACATTGTTACGCACAAGGTTGTTACTGAGCAGTGCAGAATCTCAGCCTGTTTAATATTCTCACTACAAATGCCTGTCATAATGTGCAGCAACATTGTACCACATTCTCAAATTTAAACAATTCAAAGATATTTACTCGAATTGTCTCAATGAGTAAATGCTCCCAAATGTTGACTTCACAGTTACCTAGGACTGCAAACTTAAGTTTCACATTGGTATAGAATTCTCCTGCTAACTACAGAATGTCACATATTTCTGTCAAGTGGTTTTGCATTGTCTAAAAATGTGAAACACCTTGGGAAGTTTTACTATGTTAACATCGCTATATAAATGCAAGTTGTTGTTATTGGTGTAACCTGATGTAATTTAATAAATGGAACCCGTTGCAGTCTTTTTCTTGTAAACAGTCGCACTTGGCTGGAAAACTTAGTGAAAACCCATGTCTATGTAAACACTCAGGTTCTGGAAGCAAAATCAAGCCCGACATTGAACTTTTTGCAAAGACTCTGAACTTTTTCTAAAACTTTCTTATCCAGAAGGCACATAATGTGCTGCCAGGCATACTTGGCAGCAGTTTCCTGATTCCACTCAAATGCAATGTTCTTTGTGGAGTTTTGTGTGGTCTAAGGGTTTGATTTGACGTGTATTCTTTAAGGACACTGGTTTAGCTGCTCCAGGCCCAAGAAAACTGTCCGCAGCACGCACAGGACATGCAGCGTCCTGCAGCGCGCACAGGACATGCAGCGTCCTGCAGCCCGCACAGGGCATGTGACGCTCTCATGCAGGGGTCAGGTGCCAACAAGTCTCAGGAAGGGTGTACCGAGTGCTCAACCCCCAATTTGCATAGTCAGTGGGCCTGATGCCTGTTTCAGGAGAGTTCCCTGGAAAATTGTCATGAATCCAAATCCTAATAAACAGAATCCCGGATTGTATCACACACAGAATAGAAAAAAGCAACAGGATGTGACACTGAACAGTACAAAGCATGGGTTCATCCTATCTGGAATACTGTGTGCAATTCTGATCAGACAACATGGCACTGCACAGAATGTGACAAAACAGCTGGTAGCTGAGCTAACAGGAGTCAGTACAACAACTGAGCTCATTTACAGTAGAGAAGACTGAATCAGGATCTCATTAATTCAAGATCCTTAAGAATATTGACAATGGAGTGAATTTTATGGGACTCCCAAAGATGGGCTAGGAGTGGGGGGGCGGAGGGTCAAGGGGCTCATTGCCTTTCAGTCGCACCACAATATAGTCAGGAGAGGGATAGGCCAACAACAGCCTTCCCTTGCAGATGCCAACTGAGGCCCTTAAGAGGCCTATTAACAGCCACTTAAGGGCCTCTTGCTGCCGTCATTTTAAGCATTAAACTGGGGTGGGGTGGGGTGGCAGAGGGAGGTTGTGCGGGGGCCTGCGCCATGCAGAGAGGTTGCCCAGTGAAACGAGGCTGGGATGGGGGGTGGGGTGACTCTCCTCTGTGGGCAATCTGTGGCCCATGGAGGGCCCTGCCAGCAAACAACACACCTCTCCGGACCCCTCCCTCTGTGCTCAATGCCCAACCTCCCCCCACCTCCCCTCACCAGGGCATGCTCGACTGGCCCTGGCAACCCTGCCTCACCTACCTCTTCTCCGGGGTTCCAGCGCTAGGCCTGGGTCTGAGGCTTCTGCTGTACCAGCAGTAACCACCGCTCTCAATGGTGCTGCCGAGCTGCCGGTCCTGTGATTGGCCGGCAGCTCCTGGAGGCGGGATCCCCGTCTTTAAAGGGACGAGATAGCAGCGGCAGGTTGTTAATTGGCTCACACCGTAGAATCAGCTGGGGGGGGCTCCACATATCCAAGGTGGGATTCCCCCGCCTTTTCGGCCCCATGCCACTAAATTCAGCTCAATACATGCAAGAGGACAAAATTGGAGGAGTGCAGAGATCTCAGAGGCTTGTAGAGCTGGATAGGGATTGGGATTGGGATTGGGATTGGAGCGGGGAAATGAGGTCACGGAGGGATTTGAAAACAAGGACAGTAATTTTAAAATGACCTTTACAAAGGAATAGATGTAGCAGATAAAGGATGAGGGTTTGGGGAGTGTTGCACACATGGCTGAATATATTCACTGCAGCCAGGCAGTCCGATACACACAAGCATACGAGAGAGCTGGAATGCTCATTGTTCATCATGCATTTCATTTCTAATCCTGCAGCTCTCTTCTCTTTGGCCTCCTTATCTCGAGAGACAATGGATACGCGCCTGGAGGTGGTCAGTGGTTTGTGAAGCAGCGCCTGGAGTGGCTATAAAGGCCAATTCTGGAGTGACAGGCTCTTCCACAGGTGCTGCAGAGAAATTTGATTGTTGGGGCTGTTACACAGTTGGCTCTCTCCTTGCGCCTCTGTCTTTTTTCCTGCCAACTACTAAGTCTCTTCGACTCGCCACATTTTAGCCCTGTCTTTATGGCTGCCTGCCAGCTCTGGCGAATGCTGGCAACTGACTCCCACGACTTGTGATCAATGTCACAGGATTTCATGTCGCATTTGCAGACGTCTTTAAAGTGGAGACATGGACGGCAGGTGGGTCTGATACCAGTGGCGAGCTCGCTGTACAATGTGTCTTTGGGGATCCTGCCATCTTCCATGCGGCTCACATGGCCAAGCCATCTCAAGCGCCGCTGACTCAGTAGTGTGTACAAGCTGGGGATGTTGGCCGCCTCGAGGACCTCTGTGTTGGAGATACGGTCCTGCCACCTGATGCCAAGGATTCTCCGGAGGCAGCAAAGATGGAATAAATTGAGACGCCGCTCTTGGCTGACATACGTTGTCCAGGCCTCACTGCCATAGAGCAAGGTACTGAAGACACAGGCCTGATACACTCGGACTTTTGTATTCCGTGTCAGAGCGCCATTTTCCCACACTCTCTTGGCCAGTCTGGACATAGCAGTGGAAGCCTTACCCATGCGCTTGTTGATTTCTGCATCTAGAGACAGGTTACTGGTGATAGTTGAGCCTAGGTAGGTGAACTCTTGAACCACTTCCAGAGCGTGGTCGCCGATATTGATGGATGTAGCATTTCTGACGTCCTGCCCCATGATGTTCGTTTTCTTGAGGCTGATGGTTAGGCCAAATTCATTACAGACAGCCGCAAACCTGTCGATGAGACTCTGCAGGCACTCTTCAGTGTGAGATGTTAAAGCAGCATCGTCAGCAAAGAGGAGTTCCCGGATGAGGACTTTCCGTATTTTGGACTTCGCTCTAAGACGGGCAAGGTTGAACAACCTGCCACCTGATCTTGTGTGGAGGAAAATTCCTTCTTCAGAGGATTTGAACGCATGTGAAAGCAGCAGGGAGAAGAAAATCCCAAAAAGTGTGGGTGCGAGAACACAGCCCTGTTTCACACCACTCAGGATAGGAAAGGGCTCTGATGAGGAGCCACCATGTTGAATTGTGCCTTTCATATTGTCATGGAATGAGGTGATGATACTTAGTAGCTTTGGTGGACATCCAATCTTTTCTAGTAGTCTGAAGAGACCACGTCTGCTGACGAGGTCAAAGGCTTTGGTGAGATCAATGAAAGCAATGTAGAGGGGCATCTGTTGTTCGCGGCATTTCTCCTGTATCTGACGAAGGGAGAACAGCATGTCAATGGTCAATCTCTCTGCACGAAAGCCACACTGTGCCTCAGGGTAGACGCGCTTGGCCAGCTTCTGGAGCCTGTTTAGAGCGACTCGAGCAAAGACTTTCCCCACTATGCTGAGCAGGGAGATCCCATGGTAGTTGTTGCAGTCACCGCGGTCACCTTTGTTTTTATAGAGGGTGATGATGTTGGCATCGCGCATGTCCTGGGGTACTGCTCCCTCGTCCCAGCACAGGCAAAGCAGTTCATGTAGTGCTGAGAGTATAGCAGGCCTGGCACTCTTGATTATTTCAGGGGTAATGCTGTCCTTCCCAGGGGCTTTTCCGCTGGCTAGGAAATCAATGGCATCACTGAGTTCCGATTTGGTTGGCTGTATGTCCAGCTCATCCATGACTGGTAGAGGCTGGGCTGCATTGAGGGCAGTCTCAGTGACAGCATTCTGCCTGGAGTACAGTTCTAGGTAGTGCTCAACCCAGCGGTCCATTTGTTTGCGTTGGTCAGTGATTATGTCCCCTGATTTAGATTTGAGGGGGGGATCTTCTTGATGGTTGGCCCAAGAGCTCTCTTAATGCCATCATACATTCCTCTGATGTTTCCGGTGTCTGAGGCCAGCTGAATATGACTGCATAGGTGTTGCCAGTAGTCGTTTGCACAGCGCCTGGCTGTTCTTTGTGCAGTGCTTCTGGTTGCTTTAAGTGCTGCGGATGTTAACTCGCTGCGGCTTTCTTGTAGTTCAACAGTGCAATGCGCTTAGCGGCTATGACAGGTTCCAGCTCTTCATTATGAGATTGAAACCAGTCTGCATTTCTCTTCGCACTTTTGCTGTAGGTGGTCAAAGCTGACTCATAGATGGCATCTCTGATGTGGGCCCACTTGGTCTCAGCATCCCCTGTGGGAGTGTTTTGAAGGGCTGTTACAAGTGAATTTAGAAATTTTTGTAACAGCTGTGGATAAGAAATTCTGCTCGTGTTGATGCGCGGGCGGCCCTTCTGCTTGGAATGATGCAACTTCTTTGTTCTGAGTCTAACCTTGCTGCACACCAGGGAGTGGTTGGTGTCGCAGTCTGCACTGTGGAAGCTGCATGTGATTTGAACACTGTTTAAGGCGGCTCGCCTTGTGACGATGAGGTCTAGCTGGTGCCAACGACGCGATCTTGGGTGCCTCCATGAAACCTGATGACAGGGTTTAGTGTGAAAGAACAAGTTGGTGATGCAGAGGTTATGATAGGTACACAACTCAAGCAGTCTCTGCCCGTTCTCATTCATAGCGCCAAAGGCAGGAGGGCCATGAGTCATGGTCGGCCCCAACCCTGGCATTAAAGTCCCCCAGCAGGAACAGGTGTTCGGTGTTGGGGAAGCTGCTAATGATGTTATGGAGTTCCTCGTAGAACTGGTCTTTAGCTTCAGGTGGGGAGCAGAGTGTTGGAGCATAGATGCTGAGTAGGTGTACTGGGCCAGAGGTGGTGAGCAGTCGGATGGACAAAATGCGTTCCGAGCCATTTGAAGGTGGCTCTATTATGCTGAGCAAGGAGTTTCTGGTGGCGAAGCCTACTCCATGCTGTCTTGGTTCTTCAGGATCCCTGCCCTGCCAGAAGAAGGTGTAGTCTTGCTCTGCTAGAGATCCACTCGCGGGGAGGCGAGTCTCCTGAAGTGCTGCAATGTCTACATTGAGTCTACTGAGCTCGTTGTTAATGATGGCGGTCTTCCGAGAATCGTTGATTTGTGTAAGGTCTTCTGATAGGCCAGGACACATAGTTCTGACGTTCCAGCTTGCAAAGCGAAGGGCTGGTACCTTCTTTCCATTTTTCGTGTTGTTTGGTGCGGTGTATCAGTCCACCTTTCGGGCAATGACCCTGAGCTCCAAGCACCCATTGAAGCAGGCAGACTGTAGCGGGACAGAACCTTATTGACCGGGGGCTGCCCGGTTTGAGGCGGGCAGTAGCTGTCCAGTGAGGTGCGATGACCTCTCCCACCGACAAAGGCAACCCGTGGTGTCCAGTTTCTACGCCAATTTATCTGGACTTATAATCCGTAACTGCTGCCTTCCGTGTTGTTTTAGTCGCTGTGAGGCGACTATGGAGTGACCTCTCCATGGCGCATGCCTGGGCGAATTTATGGAGGTTGAGAGTTGCCCAGTCGTCAAAACCCCCCTCTCGGCCTTTCTGGTGGGGTCCAAAGGAGTGCAGAGCATGACGTTTGGCACCGGTATGGCTGCAGGAACTGCCGGAAACATGCCAAAGGTGATACATGACCACCTACGGGGTTCCGCTCCGGATTTTCTATTAGGGTTTACTCCCTTAGTCTTGGTCTCTCCCGAGACGCCCACAAGGCAGTGGGGTTGTTAGGGCCCCTACACAGGTGTCGGATGATGCCGGTGGGAGGAGGGGATGCGAGGGGGAGGGGTGGAGGGAGGGGGGGTGCGAGGGGGAGCTGGGAAGTGGGCTGTAAGGGGGTGGGGGGGGTGCAGGGGAAGGGGGTGCAGGGGAAGGGGGTGCAGGGGGAAGATGGTGCGAGGGGAGGGGCTGAGACAGGGTTGTGAGGGTCTCTAACTCCCAGTGAAACACACGTTATGATATGGAGCTTTCATCTGAATTGTCTGAGCTGCGATGGTAATGGATATAGTAATAATACTCAGGGGTTAGGTATAAAAAACTACCTGCCCCAAGCCTCCAGCTGGAGTGTGTGTGGACATCACATCAGGCTATGTTGCCACCTCAGTTTGAACCTATAATATGGATTACTTTCACTGTTCTAAAAAATTGCAAATTCTGCAAAAAACAAAAAGAAAAATAAATAATTAGCAGTGTGGCGAGTCCCTAATACTCACTAGGGTCCAGTCGAGGCGTTAATGTCACAAAGTGTTTCCACCAGCACTGCTTTCTTTTCTTTCTTTTGGGCCTCCTTATCTCGAGAGACAATGGATACGCGCCTGGAGGTGGTCAGTGGTTTATGAAGCAGCGCCTGGAGTGGCTATAAAGGCCAATTCTGGAGTGACAGGCTCTTCCACAGGTGCTGCAGAGAAATTTGTTTGTTGGGGCTGTTGCACAGTTGGCTCTCCCCTTGCGCCTCTGTCTTTTTTCCTGCCAACTACTAAGTCTCTTCGACTCGCCACAATTTAGCCCTGTCTTTATGGCTGCCCGCCAGCTCTGGCGAATGCTGGCAACTGACTCCCACGACTTGTGATCAATGTCACACGATTTCATGTCGCGTTTGCAGACGTCTTTATAACGGAGACATGGACGGCCGGTGGGTCTGATACCAGTGGCGAGCTCGCTGTACAATGTGTCTTTGGGGATCCTGCCATCTTCCATGCGGCTCACATGGCCAAGCCATCTCAAGCGCCGCTGACTCAGTAGTGTGTATAAGCTGGGGGTGTTGGCCGCTTCAAGGACTTCTGTGTTGGAGATATAGTCCTGCCACCTGATGCCAAGTATTCTCCGAAGGCAGCGAAGATGGAATGAATTGAGACGTCGCTCTTGGCTGGCATACGTTGTCCAGGCCTCGCTGCCGTAGAGCAAGGTACTGAGGACACAGGCCTGATACACTCGGACTTTTGTGTTCCGTGTCAGTGCGCCATTTTCCCACACTCTCTTGGCCAGTCTGGACATAGCAGTGGAAGCCATAACCTATTAAAGCAAGGAAATGTATTTATAAATTGAATGTGATAACAAGCCCCGATTTTACCTAAAACCAAAGCAAAATACTGCGGATACTGGAAATCTGACATAAAAACAGCAAGTGCTGGAAATACTCAGCAGGTTTGGCAGCATCTGTGGAGAGAGAAACAGAGTTAATATTTCAGGTCAATAACTTTACATCATAACGATTTAAATACAGTGGCACAGTGGTTAGCACCGCAGCCTCACAGCTCCAGGGACCCGGGTTCAATTCTGGGTACTGCCTGTGCGGAGTTTGCAAGTTCTCCCTGCGACCGCGTGAGTTTCCGCCGGATGCTCCGTTTTCCTCCCACAGCCAAAGACTTGCAGGTGATAGGTAAATTGGCCATTGTAAATTGCCCTTAGTGTAGGTAGGTGTTAGGGAATATGGGATTACTGTCGGGTTAGTATAAATGGGTGGTTGTGGGTCGGCACAGACTCGGTGGGCCGAAGGGCCTGTTTCAGTGCTGTATCTCTAAAAAAAAATCTAATCTGCCTGGCAAGAACAAGGCATGTGTGGATCAGAAATAAACAAACACAATAATTATATGCAGGTCACCTCAAATACATGAGAAATACTGAAAATTTGCCAATTTATGAGTTGTGATTTTTTTTTAGAGAAAACGAGGCCCCCCCCCCCCTCCCCCAGAAAAATTAGGCAGTGTATGTTTTGTATGAGCCTAACTTACCTTCAGCTGAAGCCGTCTGCTTTTCTGAATACAGCCAAACTGCTACAGGCTTTAAAGGGCCGCAGCAGCTTACAGTCCCTGATCTCTCGTTTCTGATGCATTATGACCACTTGCACAGTAGTCTGGTTGCACTGTAGAACCTGCAAAATGGCCCTACCTAAGCAATGTGAAAGATGCTGGCTATCTGTTTAAAACCCTCTAATCTGACGGTGGACCCATGCAACTCCTAATATTCCAAGAGCTTTCCTCAGTGCTGGAGTTGGACCAGCACTATCTCAGAAAATCAGCTGGCAGACACTATGACATCACTTCTGTCCTGTTTAAATACATCTACCTCCTTCGTCCTTCAATCCCTAAAACCACAGGGACTGACACATGGGCTCTGAGGTCAGAAAATATTTGATGTCTTCACTGATATCAAATCCAAATCTGTTCATTTGGGAATTCCTTATCTGAAAGGCCTGTGGAAGCAGATTCAATAGTAACTTTCAAAAGGGAGTTGGATACAGACATGAAGGGGGAAAATTGTAGGGCTTTTGGGAAAGAGCAGGAGAGTGGGACTAATTGGATAGCTCTTTCAAAGAGCCAGCACAGGCACAATGGGCCGAATGGCCTCTTCCTTTGCTGTATCACTCTATTAGTCTATGATTTTAAAATCTTTTTAAAAAGCCTCTCTCATTCTTGTTCAGACTGTGACATGGTCACCCCGTCTAGTGTAAAATGGCATGACAACAACAACTTATATTTCTATAGCCCCTTTAATGCAATAAAATGTCCCAAAGCATTTCACAGGAGCATTATAAAAAATATTTGACACTGAGCCACATAAGGCGATATTATATCAGATGACCAAAGGCTTGGTCAGAGGGGTGTTGTAAAGGCGGAGAGAGAAGAGGTGGAGAGGTTTAGGGAGGGAACTCCAGAGCTCAGGGCCCAGGCAGCTGAAGGCACGGCCGCCAATGATGGAGCGATGGAAATCGGGAATGTGCAAGAGGCCAGAATTAAAGGAGTACAGAGATCTCGGAGGGTTGTGGGGTTGGAGGAGGTTACAGAGATAGGCTAAATCAATCACCTCTTGGATTGTCTCAGTCATTTATTGTACTTCTCAAAATTTGCCCAATTTAGCGTTGTGCGTTCCCAGTAGAATCCAGCTTAATGAGAAAAAATGTAAAATTAACATTGGGAATAGAACATGCTGCGATTTTGGACTTCACACGCCCCCTCTGTTTAGTTGATGTAACTGCAACCTCAGAAGGCTCTGCTGCTTCCTGCACATGCTCCTCATAGCTGACCCTAACATGTTTTCTGGGGTCAAGTTCTAATTTAAGATGCCAAGCACCCACTAGGAACGTGCAAAGGAAAAGGTGCAGGACCCCCAGCACGACTATCATTTTTAATTGACTGTAGCAAGCATTTAAGGAAATAAGGCCATTAAAATGGAAATGACTGCACAGTGTGGGCAAAGCATCTTTCCTGCCTGTCAAAGGTTTTAAAATTCTCATCCTTGTTTCCAAGCCCCTCCATGGCTTTGCCCCCTCCCCCATCTCTGTAATCTCCTCCAGCCCCACAACCCTCCGAGATCTCTGCGCTCCTCTAATTCTGGCCTCTTGAGCCTCCCCGATTTTAATCGTTCCACCATTGGCGGCCGTGCCTTCAGCTGCCTGGGCCTTAAGCTCTGGAATTCCCTCCCTGAACCTCTCCATCTCTCTACCTCACTTTCCTCCTTTAAGATACTCCTTAAAACCTACTTCTCTGACCAAACTTTCGGTCACCCATCTGAAATATCTTCTTATGCGGCTCAGTGTCAAATTCTGTTTGATAACGCTCTGTGAAGGCACCATATAAATGCAAGTTGTTGTTGTTGTGTTAAACAATGAGTTGGAGGCAGGGCAGGACTCACAGTAAACAGTCTATCTTACAACAAACAAAGTCTGTTTAATCTGCAAACCAGGCCAATATTCATCCTTCAAACAACATCACTAAAAGACAGATTATCTGGTCATTATCGCATTACTGTTTGTGGGAGCTTGCTGTGCGCAAATTGGCTGCCGCGTTTCCTACATTACAACAGTGATTACACTCCAGTGGCTGTAAAGCACTTTGGGGAGTCCTCTGGTCATGAAAGGTTCTATAGAAATGCAACTCTCTTTTTCTTATCAGCATGTATTTCCTTGCAATTCTCTGCTCTTTACTGAGAGGGAGTGGGTTTAGACAGGTGGGAACACAAGGCTGAGAGAAGGACTGAGCTCCTGACTGGTAGATGGTACAATCAAAGGACAAACCTATCACTTGAAATCAATCGCATTGTGCTCAGGAACTCTTGCAAACATCCAGTTTTCAGGGACAACTCACTTCGAACTGAAACAAAAACAAAAAGTGCTGGAAATACTCAGCAGGTCTGACAGCATCTGTGGAGAGAGAAGCAGAGTTAACGTTTCAGGTCTGTGACCCTTCATCAGAACTGGCAAAGGTTAGAAAAGAATTAGGTTTTAAGCAAGTGAAGGGGAGGGGAGTGGGGGAGAGAACAAAGGAGAACATAGGGCAGGAGAGATTAAATAACAAAGCTGTCCTGGGAGAAAGGCAAAGAGTGTGTTAATGCTTGTGGTGAAAGACAAAGCATTAGTCCAGAGAGAGTGTTAATAGTGGAATAATGAGCAACTCTGACTACATGAAAAGCAGGCACATGGTTAAAAATTAAAATATTAAAAAAGGCCAGTCATACTCTGAAGTTATTGAACTCAGTGTTCAGTCCACAAGGCTGTAGAGTGCCTAATCGACAGATCAGGTGCTGCTCCTCGAGCTTGTGTTAATTTTCACTGGAACACTGGAGCAGGCCAAAGATAGAAATGTTGGCATGAGAGCAGGGGGGAGTGTTGAAATGGCAAACAGTCGGAAGCTTGGGGTCAAGCTTTTACACTGAGTGCAGGTGTTCAGCAAAGTGGTCCCCAATGTAGAGGAGACCACATTATGAGCAGTGAATACAGTATACTACACTGAATGAAGTACAAGTAAATCACTGCTTCACCTGAAAGGATTGTTTGGGGCCCAGGATAGTGAGGAGAGAGGAGGTAAATGGGCAGGTATTACACCTCCTGCGTTTGCAGGGGAAGGTGCCGTGGGAAGGGAACAAGGTGTCAGGGGTAATGGAGGAGTGGACCAGGGTGTCGCGGAGGGAACAATCGCTTTGGAATGCTGATGGGGGAGGGGAAGATGCGTTTGGTAGTGGCATCACACTGGAGGTGGCGGAAATGGCACAGGATGATCCTTTGGATATGGAGGCTGGTGGGGTAGAAAGTGAGGACAAGGGGAACCCTGTCGCAGTTCTGGGACAGAGGGGAAGGGATGAGGGCAGAAGTGTGAAAAATGGGTCAGACACGGTTGAAGGCCCTGTCAACCACAGTGGGGGGGAATCCTCGGTTGAGGAAAAAGGAAGACATATCAGAGGCACTGTTGTGGAAGGTTGCATCATCAGAGCAGATGTGTCAGAGACGGAGAAACTGGGAGAATGGAATTGAGTCCTTACAGGAGGTAGGGTGTGAAGAAGTGTAGTCGAGGTAGCTGTGGGAGTCGGTGGGCTTATAATGAATGTTAGAAGACAACCTATCCCCAGAGATGGAGACAGAGAAGTCAAGGAAGGGAAGGGAAGTGTCGGAGATGGACCATGTAAAGGTGAGAGAAGGGTGGAAATTGGAAGCAAAATTGATAAAGTTTTCCAGTTCGGGGCGGGAGCAGAAAACGGCACCGATACAATCATCAATGTACCGGAAAAAGAGTTGGGGGAGGGGGCCTGAGTAGGACTGGAACAAAGAATGTTCTGCATATCCCACAAAAAGACAAGCATAACTAGGACCCATGCGGGTACCCATAGCGACATCTTTTACTTGAAGGAAGTGAGTGGAGTTGAAGGAGAAGTTATTCAATGTGAGAACAAGTTCAGCCAGGCGGAGGAGGGTGGTGGTGGATGGGGACTGGTTTGGCCTCTGTTCCAGGAAGAAGCAGAGAGCCCTCAAACCATCCTGGTGGGGGATGGAGGTGTAGAGAGATTGGACGTCCATAGTGAAGAGGAAGTGGTTAGGGCCAGGAAACAGGAAATTGTCAAAATGACGTAGGGTGTCAGAAGAGTCACGGATGTAGGTGGGAAGAGACTGGACTGGGGAGAAAAGATAGAGTCAAGATAGGAAGGAATAAGTTCAGTGGGGCAGGAGCAGGCTGAAACAATGGGTCTGCCGGGACAGTCCTGTTTGTGGATTTTAGGAAGGAGGTAGAAGCGGGCTGTCCGGGGTTGCGGGACTATGAGATTAGAAGCTGTGGACGGAAGATCTCCAGAGTAGACGAGGTCAGTAACAGTCGTGTGGACAGTAACTTGATGTTCGGTGGTGGGTTCATGGTCCAGGGGAAGTAGGAACAAGTGTCTGAGAGTTGGCGCTGAGCCTCTGCAAGGTAGAGGTCAGTGTGCCAGATAACAACAGCACCACCCTTGTCTGCAGGTTTGATGACAATGTCGGGGTTAGACCTGAGAGAACAGAGTGCAGCAAGTTCAGAGGGGGACAGGTTAGAGTGACTGAGGGGGGCAGAGAAATTGAGACGGCCGATGTCTCGCTGACAGTTTTCAATGAAAAGATCAAGAGAGGGTAAGAGGCCAGAGGGTGAGGTCCAGCTGGAGGGAGAATGCTGGAGGCGGATGAATGGGTCTGCTGGTCGGGGGGAGGACTCCTGGTCAAAGAATTGAGCACGGAGGCGAAGGCAACGGAAGAAGAGCTCAACGTCATGCCGAGCGCGAAATTCATTGAGGTGAGGGCGTAAGGTAAAGGTCTGCTACCCGACCCGATGACGGGTCGGGTTCGGGTTGGGTCGGGTCGGACCCCTCTTCCGGGTCCGGCTTTTGGGCCTGGGTCGGGCCGAGTCCAGGTCAGGCCGGGGCCAGGTCCGGGTCGGGCCAGACACACACTGCAAGTGCTCTGCAGGTAAATATTGAAATTAAAAAACTTATCTGAGCTGGGAGTCTGGGACGAAACTGAGTCTGCGCAGTGAGCGAGTGACGTCACTGTGACGTCATCATGCATGCGCTGCAGCTTCCTGGAGGATCGGTGTCAGGAAGGTAAGTAAACGAATGGTCGGGTCGGGTTGAGTCGGGGTTGGGCTCTGGTTGGGTTGGGCTAGGGGCAAAATCGGAGGGACTTGGGTCGGGTCGGGCTCGGGTCTGCTGTGGTTTGGTCCGTTTCGGGTCGGGTTCCTTTTCCTGACCTGAGCAGGCTATTTGCTAAACTGAGTTCCTTTGCTGAGTACAGAACGTTCAGCGTCAGAGAGGGGAAGGTCAGAGGGTATAGTGAATACACGGCAAGGGGTCAGATCAGAAGGGATGGGGTCAGAGGGAAGTGAAGGGGAAGAAGGATCTGGAGGGGCATTAGACCCATCAATTGCTGGAGCTTGCGTTCCTTAACACCTGAAAGGGAAAAAAAAGTTTTTTGTTAATGCGTCGGATAAGATGAAGGATGAAATGAAACTGCGGAGTAAAACAGCTTTGAGATAAGGTGAGGTGGTGCTTCTGCAGAGAGAGGTCCAGTGTGTACATGTGGCGGCGCATGACACTGAGTGTGGAACTCAGGATGCGGCAAGAACAGCAGTCCGGGGAACGTTGTATTTCTCTCAGATACCTGTAATCCTGGGTGGATTCAAAACATGAGGGATGAAACTTCAGTTGGAATCCACGTGGAATAAGTCGGAGCCGGAGACAGTCACTGAGGAAGGAGATGTGGCTGTGAAAACGAGTTTTGGTAGACACTTTATCAAACACCACGAGGGAAATAGAAAACAATGAAGGTGAACAAGATAAAAGAGACAAACGAAAATCCCGTCGGAGAGAAGAGCAGAACTTCTTCAAGGTCGGCATTCCTGGAAGAGAAGTGGCAGTGAATTAAACACTAAAATAAAAGCAAAATACTGCGGATGCTGGAAATCTGAAATAAAAACAAAAACTGCTGGAAATACTCGGCAGGTTTGGCAGCATCTGTGGAGAGAGAAGCAAAGTTAACGTTTCAGGTCTGTGACCTTGCATCAGAACTGGCAAAGGTTAGAAAAGAATTAGGTTTTAAGCAAGTGAAGGGGAGGGGAGTGGGGGAGAGAACAAAGGGGAAGGTGTTTGATAGGGCAGGAGAGATTAAATAACAAAGCTGTCCTGGGAAAAGGCAAAGAGTGTGTTAATGCTTGTGGTGAAGGACAAAGCATTAGTCCAGAGAGTGTTAATAGTGAATAATGAGCAGCTCTGACTACATGAAAAGCAGGCACATGGTTAAAAAATTAAATATTAAAAAAGGCCAGTCATGCTCTGAAGTTATTGAACTCAGTGTTCAGTCCACAAGGCTGTAGAGTGCCTAATCGACAGATCGGGTGCTGCTCCTCGAGCCTGCGTTGATGTTCACTGGAACACTAGAGCAGGCCAAAGATAGAAATGTGGGCATGAGAGCAGGGGGGAATGTTGAAATGGAAAACGACTGGAAGTTCGGGGTCAAGCTTTCGAACTGAGTGGAGGTGTTCCGCAAAGCGGTCACCCAGTCTGCGTTTGGTGTCCCCAATATAGAGGAGACCACACTGTGAGCAGCGAATACAGTATACTACATTGAAAGAAGTACAAGTAAATCACTGCTTCACCTGAAAGGAGTGTTTGGGGCCCTGGATAGTGAGGAGAGAGGAGGTAAATGGGCAGGTATTACACCTCCTGCGATTGCAGGGGATGGTGCCATGGGAAGGGAAGAGGTGTTGGGGGTAATGGAGGAGTGGACCAGGGTGTCGTGGAGGGAATGATCCCTATGGAATTCTGACAGGGGAGGGGAGAGGAAGATCACTTGGGGATAAGGAATGGGGAGCGAAGCAGTGTGTTTTTGAGGTAGGGGGATGGGGAGTAAACAGATCACTTCAAACTGTATTACCCATAATCAACTCTGATACATTTCACTGAATAATACAAATGAAACTAACAAAAGCAACCAGCATTTAAAGATAAATGTCTTTTTGGTTGTCTGGCACTGAATTTTATCAATTTTCCGATAAAAAGTTCCCTTTTTTTTCATCAACCTGATCTGGGAAACAGACAGAAAGCCCATTTACCATCTTTAAACTTCTCCAAATCAAGCTGCTAAGCAATCTATACTTAGCTTCAGCATTCCTGTTCTGTATGAGTGTGTTCCCTCTCCCCAAGGGTCGTATCTCACGTAACTCTGGAGAGCAAAGCTTGGGAATCCCCAGAAGTCTATGCAGGGACATGACTGGAATTTAACCCAGCAAAACCGAGCAGCTGGACCGAGCTGCTTCCCTAGTTAGAACACCCTACCTGACAGGCCATTGAGTTATATAGAGTGGGGCAAGGGGGGAATTTTGGCGTCCTTTGTCTGGGCCTTTGGGTTCCATTAATGAGCCAGGATGCTGGCCAGTCATCAGCACTGCTCTCAGATACTGCAGACCAGAATGGTCACTGAGTTCACTATAGAGGTTTCATTTAGTTCAGAGGTTTCATCAAAGCTTAACCCCAAAGACACACTGCTTTACTCCCCATTCCTTAACCCCAAAGACACACTGCTTTACTCCCCATTCCTTAACCCCAAAGACACACTGCTTTACTCCCCATTCCTTAACCCCAAAGACACACTGCTTTACTCCCCATTCCTGAACCCCAAAGACACACTGCTTTACTCCCCATTCCTGAACCCCAAAGACACACTGCTTTACTGCCCATTCCTTAACCCCAAAGACACACTGCTTTACTCCCCATTCCTTAACCCCAAAGACACACTGCTTTACTCCCCATTCCTTAACCCCAAAGACACACTGCTTTACTCCCCATTCCTGAACCCCAAAGACACACTGCTTTACTCCCCATTCCTGAACCCCAAAGACACACTGCTTTACTCCCCAAACCCCAACCCCAAAGACACACTGCTTTACTCCCCATTCCTGAACCCCAAAGACACACTGCTTTACTCCCCATTCCTGAACCCCAAAGACACACTGCTTTACTCCCCATTCCTTAACCCCAAAGACACACTGCTTTACTCCCCATTCCTTAACCCCAAAGACACACTGCTTTACTCCCCATTCCTTAACCCCAAAGACACACTGCTTTACTCCCCATTCCTGAACCCCAAAGACACACTGCTTTACTCCCCATTCCTGAACCCCAAAGACACACTGCTTTACTCCCCATTCCTGAACCCCAAAGACACACTGCTTTACTGCCCATTCCTTAACCCCAAAGACACACTGCTTTACTCCCCATTCCTTAACCCCAAAGACACACTGCTTTACTCCCCATTCCTTAACCCCAAAGACACACTGCTTTACTCCCCATTCCTGAACCCCAAAGACACACTGCTTTACTCCCCATTCCTGAACCCCAAAGACACACTGCTTTACTCCCCAAACCCCAACCCCAAAGACACACTGCTTTACTCCCCATTCCTGAACCCCAAAGACACACTGCTTTACTCCCCATTCCTGAACCCCAAAGACACACTGCTTTACTCCCCATTCCTTAACCCCAAAGACACACTGCTTTACTCCCCAAACCCCAACCCCAAAAACACACTGCTCTACTCCCCAATCCTGAACCCCAAAGACACACTGCTTTACTGCCCATTCCTGAACCCCAAAGACACACTGCTTTACTCCCCAAACCCCAACCCAGCAAGGAGCAGTTTAGTTACGAGTTAGTGGTCAGACAACTAAATGGGGTTTTGGATCCCCGCCATATGGACAGAAAGTACCAGGCGGTCCTCAGGAATGGCATGCTGAGCAGCACAGTTTAGCACTAGACGTGCGACTGTACAGCCAATATCCTCCTGACAACAGTGTGGACACATGGTCACACCCTAGTGAACGCTGATTCCATCAGTTACACGTATGAATATTCAGCAACAGCAGCTTCCCTCTCTGCAATTCAATCATTGTAGACACCAAACCCATGGTATATTACGCAGTGAGTTGTTGTGATCTGGAACGCGCTGCCTGAAAGGACAGTGGAAGCAGATTCAATAGTAACTTTCAAAAGGGAATCGGATAAATATCTGAAGGGGGAGATTTTATGGGGCTATGAGGAAAGAGCAGGGGAGTGGGATTGTTTGGATAGCTCTACCAAACAGCTGGCACAGAAATGGTGGGCCGAATGGCCTCCTTCTGTGCTGTATCATCCTATGATTCTATGTTGTCATACCAGGCCTCGAGGGAATGTAGGGGTTGCCAACCCTCCAGGAATGCCCGGAAGTCTCCAGGAATTAAAGACCGATCTCCTGGACATTGTTTCCAGCAACCCTGGAGAAAAATCTGGTGATAAAATAAAATGGTGTTTTATTCCCATTTACATTTAACACTGTGGAGGTGGTGGGAGATCACATGATGGTACAGCAAGAATGTTTACTAAGCTGTCATTGAAATGGTGTTGGTGAACACATTTATTCTCTCCCCTTAGCTCCCCTCAGCTCCATATTCCAGTGCTACAATTGGCATGACATCATCTGAGGTGAACAAGATGAAGGGAAATTGTGACTAGACACCACAAGGCTGACGATTCACAGACATACAACAGGTCTTGATACAGTAATTCTGTGGAATATTTTTTTCACTCATTCACAGGATGTGATGGTCACAGGCCAGCATTTGCTAGACATTTCAGAGAGTCTGGAGAGACATATAGGTCAGACCAGGTAAGGATGGCAGATTTCCTTCCCTGAAGGGTATTAGTGAACCAGATGGGGTTTTACAACAATCAGGTAGTTTTACGGTCACCATTACTGAGATTGGCTTTTTAATTTCAGATTATTTTATTGCATTTAAATTACTCAACTGTTGTGGTGGGATTTGAACTCATATCATTGGATCTTTAGTCCAGACCTCTGGATTACCAATCTAGTAATATAAGCACAATGCTAATTTTCCCTACAAATTCTGTACATTGCATTCCCTTTCTTAGCAAGTGTATTTGGGAAAGGAGTCATGCAGTGACTGGGTGTTACCAGGGCTGAAAGGACATAACTATCAGGAAAGGCTGAACAGGCTGAGGGCATTTGTTTCTTGGAAAGACTGAATGCTGACCCGATAGAGGTCTTTAAGATAATGAAAGGATTTCCTAGGGCAGCCATAGAGAAAATGTTTTCACTTGTGGGGAAGAGACCAAAACTAGAGGCCACAGATATAAGATATGCACTAATAAATCCAAAAGGGAATTCAGGAGAAATCTGGGTGGAGCATAAACACTGGTGTAGACTAGTTGTGCTAAATGGCCTGTACTCTGAAGAATGGAGAATTACCTCATTATCCTGTTACATCCCCCAGCACCGAAGATGTGAGGAGAACTCAGAGGAAAAAAATAATTTAGGAATTTAGGTGGGGAGATTTATATATATGCATTACTTGCTTACACTGCACAGTTCAAAAATTCAAAGATCTTGCACATGGAGGTAACAATTTGCTCCCAAATTTTTGTTGATTTTACATATATATGTGTGTGCTTGTATTATTATGTGTTATCATGCGTGTATCATGAGTATGTTTGCGTGTGTATGTTATCATGTGTAGGTGTGTGTGAGAAGGGAGGGTGGATGACATGAATTGATTGAGGTTTTTTTTCCCGTGTAAAAGCAAGGCACACGTCTAGGTTCATGAATAATCTTTTACTAGACTTCATTAATTCTTGCACGGTGACTATTTGTCCTTGAGGATCAGCAGTGATACTGTGGCTCTTGGGGAAAGAATTAGTCAAAGATATGAAGGATTGCTACAGCTGTATAACTTCATGTGTTAAATTGTAACAGCATTGAACTTAATGTTTTAATTTTGCCAGAACATGTTACATGATACACAAAATATAACAAATTGCAAGAAAGAAAGAATTTGGTGGACAGTAAAAGATTTTTGTGTGAACCTCTTTCTGAATGTATTGTAGGACAGATTAAATGACAAAAGGTTTCATGGTACAAAGCCAAAGGGAGTGGTAATGGGATAAGTAAAGAAACAAAAGCTGTGTCCAGAGGGGGTGTGAATGACAGGATAGCAGTCGTCCAAACACAAAGTAGAGATTAAAAGAGAAACGAGGGGAAAAAAACCAGCCAAAAAAACCACAAAACAAAATGGGGGCAGAGGTTATGATCTAAAATTGTTGAACTCAATGTTGAGTCAAGAAAGCTGTAAAGTGTCCATTCAAAAGATGAGGTGCTGTTCCTCAAGCTTGCATTGAGCTTCATTAGAACATTGTAGCAGGCCAAGGACAGAAAGATCAGAGTGAGAGCAAGGTAGAGAATTGAAATGACAAAGAACAAAGAACAGTACAGCACAGGAACAGGCCATTCGGCCCTCCAAGCCTGCCTAATCTTGATGCCTGTCTAAACTAAAACCTTCTGCACTTCCGGGGTCTGTATCCCTCTATTCCCATCCTATTCATGTATTTGTCAAGATGCCTCTTAAACGTCTCTATGGTACCTGCTTCCACCACCTCCCCCGGCAACAAGTTCCAGGCACTCACCACCCTCTGTGTAAAGAACTTGCCTCGCACATCCCCTCTAAACTTTTCCCCTCTCACCTTAAACCTATGTCCCCTAGTAACTGACTCTTCCACCCTGGGAAAAAGCTTCTGACTATCCATTCTGTCCATGCCGCTTATAACTTTGTAAACCTCTATCATGTCGCCCCTTCACCTCCGTCGTTCCAGTGAAAACAATCCGAGTTTATCCAACCTCTCCACATAGCTAATGCCCTCCAGACCAGGCAACATCCTGGTAAACCTCTTCTGTACCCTCGCCAAAGCCTCCACGTCCTTCTGGTAGTGTGGCGACCAGAATTGCACGCAATATTCTAAGTGTGGCCTAACTAAAGTTCTGTACAGCTGCAACATGACTTGCCAATTTTTATACTCTATGCCCTGACCGATAAAGGCAAGCATGCCGAATGCCTTCTTGACTACCTTATCCACCTGCGTTGCCACTTTCAGTGACCTGTGGACCTGTACGCCCAGATCTCTCTGCCTGTCAATACTCCTAAGGGTTCTGCCATTTACTGTATACCTCCCACCTGCATTAGACCTTCCAAAATGCATTACCTCACATTTGTCCGGATTAAACTCCATCTGCTATTTCTCCGCCCAAGTCTCCAACCGATCTATATCCTGCTGTATCCTCTGACAATCCTCATCATTATCCGCAACTCCATCAACCTTTGTGTCGTCTGCAAACTTACTAATCAGACCAGCTACATTTTCCTCCAAATCATTTATATATACTACAAAGAGCAAAGGTCCCAGCACTGATCCCTGCGGAACACCACTAGTCACATCTCTCCATTCAGAAAAACACCCATCCACTGATACCCTCTGTCTTCTATGACCGAGCCAGTTCTGTATCCATTTTGCCAGCTCACCTCTGATCCCATGTGACTTCACCTTTTGTACCAGTCTGCCATGCGGGACCTTGTCAAAGACCTTACTAAAGTCCATATAGATAACATCCACTGCGCTTCCTTCATCAATCATCTTCGTCACTTCCTCAAAAAACTCAATCAAATTAGTAAGACACGACCTCCCCTTCACAAAACCATGCTGTCTCTCGCTAATAAGTTTGTTTGTTTCCAAATGGGAGTAAATCCTGTCCCGAATAATCCTCTCTAATAATTTCCCTACCACTGACGTAAGGCTCACCGGCCTATAATTTCCTGGATTATCCTTGCCACCCTTCTTAAACAAAGGCACAACATTGGCTATTCTCCAGTCCTCTGGGACCTCACCTGTAGCCAATGAGGATACAAAGATTTCTGTCAAGGCCCCAGCAATTTCTTCCCTTGCCTCCCTCAGTATTCTGGGGTAGATCCCATCAGGCCCTGGGGACTTATCTACCTTAATGCTTTGCATGTTTGACAAGCGACAGAAGCTCAGCGTTGTGCTTGCAGACTGTATGGCGGTGTTTCGCAAAGCGGTCAGGCAACTGCATTGTGAGCAACGAATACAGAAACTAAATTGAAAGGAGTACAAGTAAATCGCTGTTTCACCTGGAAGGAGTGTTTGGAGCCCTGGACAGTGAGGAGAGAGAGGAGGTAAAAAGGCAGGTGTTGTATCTCCTGTGATTGCATGGGAAGGTAAGAAAGGGAGGGGATGACTGAGGAGTGGACCAGGGTGTTGGGGAGGGAACGGTCCCTTTGGAATTCTGAAAGAGGAGGGGAGGGGATGATGTGTTTGGTGGTGGCATCACGCTGGAGGTGGCGGAAATGGCAGAGGATGATCCGTTGAATACGTAGGCTGGTGGGGTGGAGCAACAGCGTCTGATTTTTCAGTTAGACACCTTACAGCCTTCCAGACTCAATACTGAGTTCAACAATTTTAGATCCTAACCTCTGCCCCCCATTTTGTTTTGTGTCTTTTTGCTGGTTCCGTTTTTTCTCTTACTTTGCTTTTAATCTCTTTACTTTGCCTTTGGACAGCTACTATCCTGTCATTCATACCCCCTCTGGACACATTGTTTGTTTCTTTACTTGTCCCATTACCATCGCCTTTTGCCTTGCACCATCATTCTCTTTATCATTAAATCTCTCCTGTCTTTCACCCAATCACAGACCTTTCCTTTTGTTCTTTTCCCACCCTTTCACTTGCTTAAAACATCTTACATTTTTAATTTTTCCCAGTTCTGATGAAAGGTTATCAAATTGAAACGTTAACTCTGTTTCTCTCTCCACAGAAGCTGCTGAGTCTTTCCAGCATTTTCTGTTTTGATTCCACATTTCCAGCCTCTCCAGTCTCTGGATTTTGTGTTTGTGTGACGCGCGGAGCCGGATTGTAGCGAGCTCTCTGATTGGCCACTGCGGCAGTGTAGCGATCGCGTTGCCGGGCTCTGATTGGCTGCAGCAGCGCTCGCCCCGCCCCTTCTGTTTGTTACACTTTCCTCGAACGTGTGAAGTTGTTCCGGAAGCGACAGATTCCACCGGACACCGAGCCCCGGGAGTGACCATCGGACTGGACACCGAGCCCCGGGAGTGACCGTGGGAGTGAGTAGGCGGCTCCGGGCTCCAGGCTCCAGGATGCGGGATGGGTGAGTCCGGTGCTGCTCTGTTATGAAGCAGTTTGAGGTCTGGTGATCCTGGAGTTGCAGCTCCTGCTCTGATCCTGACTCCGCTGTGGATCCTGTTGGGGACTGAGTGAACAGTGAAGGCGCCGCTCCTTCCACTGTCTCCCGACACAGAAACATAAAGTGATCTTAGTTATTACTTTGCAATGATTACCCTCATAAATAGCAACACAGCGACCAGATTGCGGATTAAAGACTCTCCTGGTTTCAAACAGAAATCATGTTTTTAGGTTTGAGATTAAAGGGAAACTGATGGGGAAATACCAGAAAGACACTTCCCTTTCCCAGGGCACCTTCCCATGGAATCGCAAGTGGTTTAATATCTGCCCTTTTACCTCCTCTCTCCTCACTAAGGCCTCAAACACTCCTTCCAGGTGAAGCAGTGATTTACTTGTACTTCCTTCCATTTACTATACTGTATTCACTGTTCACAGTGCGGTCGCCTCTACATTGAGGAGACGAAATGTAGGTTGCGTGACTGCTTTGCAGAACACCTCTGTGCAGTCTGAAAGCATAACTCTGAGCTTCTGGTTGCTTGCCCTTTCAATTCACCACCCTGCTCCCAAACATACATTTCTGTCTTTGGCCTGCTGCAGTGTTCTAGTGAACATCAAAGCAAGCTCGAGGAACAGCATCTCATCCATGGATTAGGCACTCAACCGTCTTGCAGACTCAACATTGAGTTCAACAATTTCAGAGCATAACTTTCCTTTTTTAACTTTTTATTTACATTTTTTAAAAAACCATCTGCCTGTTTTTCATGTGCTTTTGAACAGAGCTGCTCATTATTCTGCCATTAACACTCTCTGGTTTAATGCTTTGTCTTTCACCACAAGCATTAACACACTCTTTGCCTTTGTCCCAGGACAGTTTTTAGAGATAGCGATACAGCACTGAAACAGGCCCTTCGGCCCACCGAGTCTGTGCCGACCAACAACCACCCATTTATACTAATCCTACATTAATCCCATATTCCCTACCACATCCCCACCATTCTCCTACCACCTACCTACACTAGGGGCAACTTACCTATCAACCTGCAAGTCTTTGGCTGTGGGAGGAAACCGGAGCACCCGGCGGAAACTCACACGGTCACAGGGAGAACTTGCAAACTCTGCACGGGCAGTACCCAGAATCGAACCCGGGTCACTGGAGCTGTGAGGCTGTTTTGTTATTTAATTTCTCCTGCCCTCTGCCCTATCACACACCTTCCCCACCAACCCCCCCCCCCCACCCCCGAAACTTGCTTAAAATCCTAATTCTTTTCTAACCTTTGCCAGTTCTGATGGAAGGTCACTGACCTGAAAAGTTATCTCTGTTTCTCTCTCTATAGATGCTGCCTGACCTGAGTATTTCCAGCGCTTTCTGTTTTTATTTCAGATTTCCAGAATCTGCAGTATTTTGCTTTTATTATATCAGAAAGACGGTTTGCTTTAATTCCAAATTTGCTCTTTTTTTTTTACTGTTCCATCTGGAATGATGAATTGTGCAAATTGTGTTGTTTGTAGAGAGAGAGAGAAAGTCAGTTTCAATCAGTTTCACAGAACTTTGCTCAATTTCATGTTTATAATTTATGGTGGTGGCGGATTTAAAAAATCAGTGAAATGGGCTCTGTGAATTGTCTTAACCCATTCCCTCTGATTTTAATCCATCATCCCTTCACTGTGGTCTGATTTTTATAATTAATTTATTTGGAAAACTGAAAATGTAGTGTTAAATAATCATTGCCAATGCATATTAATTCATTTAAATTATTCATGTAGTGTTAGAGTGGGTATCCAGATTGTTGGATATCTGATGAATGGTCACTGACCTGAAACATTAACTCTGTTTCTCTCTCCACAGATGCTTCCAGACCTGCTGAGTATTTCCAGCATTTTTTAAAATTTCATATTTCTAGCATCTGTAGTAGTTTGCTTTTATTGTTGGATGTCTAGATTGGTTCATTATAGAGGAAGTTAATTGATTCAGAGATACTTGTTTGGCAAGTCTCTGCTGCTGTAAATTATTCTTTCCCTGGCCTGCTGCAAGTCAGCATAGGTAACAAGTTCTGAACTGTGATTGTGTTCCGACTGTAACTCTGAAATATTCTAAGGAATTAAAAGCAAAATACTGCAGATGCTGCAAATCTGAAATAAAAACAAAATGCTGGGAATACTCAGCATGTCTGGTAGCATCTGTGGAGAGAGAAACAGAGTTAACGTTTCAGGTCAATGACCTTTCATCAGTTGAGCATTTCCAGCACTTTCTGTTATTTTAAGGAATTAACTGGTTTCAGAGGTTTGTTGCTCCTGCGGTTAGGTTGCAGAGAGGGTCAAACTCCCTCTGGGGCTACAGTTTGGAAATGGTGTGTATTACCGCTGTGGTCAGCAATGCACTCACAGGTTACAGAGAGCTGGACTGTTACTGAAGGGCCCTTTTTGGATGCCGTTTGCCTGTTGGGATCTGAAACCTGCTTGTCAGTTGTGTAATGAGCTACTCGCGACTATCCTCCTTGGGGAAGTGTAGCATCTTGCTGAGGTGGCTCCAAAATGACACGGCCTGCAATGGAAGTTTAAAACCATGTCCACCCTCAATGGTAGATTTGGGAATGTGATATCTGAGCTGTGTAGATCCCCAGCACTCTGGTATGGTTCATTAAGCAGCCAGTTTAGCTTGTTTATAGAACCTGAAGGAGTAGCCCTGGCACTGGGGATTGGAATACTTCCTGCTCACCTTCAGATAGAATAGATACCAAAATACTTTCAGCTGGTGAGAGTCTAGGGCAAGGGCATATAACCTTAAGATCAGAGCCAGGCCATTCAGGAGAGAGTTAGGAAATACTTCTTCACGCAAAGGGTGTTAGCGCTGTGGAACACTGTCCCACAAAAAGCAGTAGATGCTGGGGTCAATTAGTAACTTTAAATCTGAGATGGATAATGCTTAGCTAGGCAAGGGTATTAAGGGATAAGGAACCAAGGTGGGTGTAAGGAATGAGGATACAAATAAGCTGTGATTTCATTGATTGATGCGGGACAGGCTCGAGGCATTCTCCTGTATGCATGTTCCTGCAACCCTCCAAGCCCATTCCCTAACATGTGGCGTCTCAACTGGACAAATAGCGGGAAGCTTCTGATTGTTTTATGTCAGTTGGCCATGCGGTTTGCTTGATTGAAATTCTAGCAGAAACCCTATGCACAATAAAGGTTTAGTTCTGCCAGCCTTGTACCCAAGCTTTCTGAAGCTGGTGGGCTATCCTTGTGGTGAGAGTGTCTCTCTGTCTCCGTGTCTGTCCAGAGAGCTGTGGATGCTCCAAAAATGCTGCTGGCCTTTCTTTATAACTTATTTAAAGCTGTACTGGGGGAACTGTTTATCTCGATTTTCAGGCTCACCTTGTTCACACACGTCATTCACTGTCTTTCCATTCAGTGTACACTTTCATTCTTGCTTTTCCCCTGAAATGTATGAGCTAACACTTGCCCAAATTAAATTGCAGCTGCCATTTTCCTGTCTCTTCCACTAACCTGTCTGCATCTTCCTGACTGTTTGCCAAACCCTTAATCTTGATGTTGGTAAGTTTCAAGATTTGTGCTCCCGATGTTCAATTCCAGATCATCTCTGTGTACTAGGGACGAAAACAGAGCCAGCACTGATCACTGAGATACACCCACTTCCAATACCAGCAATCTCCATTTCACTTCACCCCTTGCTTTCTATCTGCCAGCTAACCTTTTGTCCACCAAAAATAAAATAGGCAACATTTGTCAAGAGAACACATCGTTTCGATGTAGAACCCAGCTCTGAAACTTTTCACAGGTGAGCAGCATTTAGAAAGGAATTGTTTGTTTTTATTTATTCATGGGATGTGAGTGTCACTGGCTAGGCCAGCATTTATTGTCCATCCCTAATTGCCCTTGAGAAGGTGGTGGTGAGCTACCTTCTTGAACCACTACTGTCCATGTGGTGTAGGTGCACCCACAGTGCTGTTAGGAAGGGAGTTCCAGGATTTTGACCCAGCGACAGTGAAGGAACGGCGATATAGTTCCAAGTCAGGATGGTGTGTGACTTGGAGGGGAACTTGCAGGTGGTGATGTCCCCATGTATTTGCTGCCCTTGTCCTTCTAGGTGGTAGAGGTTGCAGGTTTGGAAGGTGCTGTCTAAGGAGCCTTGGTGCATTGCTGCAGTGCATCTTGTAGATGGTACACACTGCTGCCACTGAGGTAGATCGATTCTTGATGAGCAAGGGGATGGAAGGTTATTGGAGGTAGGTGGAAATATGGAGTAATCAGTTCAGCCATGAACTTATTGAATGGCGGAGCAGGCTCGAAGGGCCGAGTGGCCTACTCCTGCTTCTAATTTGTTTGCTCGTAGGAGGCACCTTGGGACTGTGTTAATGGTGCTTGTTTCCACACTTATCTGGGAATTTAGCATTGCGTCCAGTGAAATTACAATGACAGAGTGGGATCAACTCCTTGGAATTTCTGAGCTTTATACAAGGCACAGAGTGAGGTTGATAGCTCTGTAGAATGGGAAGAGTGAAGGACTGTCGGAGTTGAGCAGACTCCAGTGCTTACTCTGAGCATCAGTGGAATAGTGTAGAAGGTGAAAGATGGTGTGGTCAGGCTGGGTGGAGAATTGCAGTAGCAAGTGATCGGAAACTCGGTGTCACACTTGCAAAATGAGCAGAGGATTTCAGCTGGCGGGCAGCCATAAAGACAGGGCTAAATTGTGGCGAGTCGAAGAGACTTAGTAGTTGGCAGGAAAAAAGACAGAGGCGCAAGGGGAGAGCCAACTGTGCAACAGCCCCAACAAACAAATTTCTCTGCAGCACCTGTGGAAGAGCCTGTCACTCCAGAATTGGCCTTTATAGCCACTCCAGGCGCTGCTTCACAAACCACTGACCACCTCCAGGCGCTTACCCATTGTCTCTCGAGATAAGGAGGCCCAAAAAAAAAAGAATTTCAGCAAAGCAATCACCTGACCTGCGTTTGGCCACCTCGATGTTGAGACTGCACTGGGAGCGGTGAGACAGTATCCAGTTGACAGGACCTGGCAATTGCTGTCTGACGTGGAAGGTGTGGGAGGAGGTGAGTGTGAGCACAGACCCTTAACAAAGTGAACACACAATGAGTCTGAGGGAAGCAGCCAACCAAAATGTCCTGCATTTGTGCCATAGGCATTTGCTGAGCTATGATGGAAATTAGGTCATAATAAAGTGGGGCTTTCAGAGTAAAGTCCATCTGACAGGCTGCCTGTATGTCTTTGTAGTTTCCCTATTGGGTGTGACCCCCTCAGGTCGATAACCACTACACTAACTAACCAGGAGCCCTGCCCAAAACCTGAGTTCAAGTTCCCAGGGATGGATTCATCATGTTGCATATAATATAATATACATGTTGGTACATTATTCCAGTGCAGCACATTGTGCTTCAACATGTAAAGGGACAATGGGTTTTCACCCGTGTTCCTCTGTGACCAGGTACCATGTGAAGGGTGGATGCAGCTCATCAGCCCATTCCTAGTCAGTGACAGCAGAGGGACTGGAAAAGAGCAACAGAAGAAAATATCCAGCATATTATTTTGAAAGAGTAATTGATTAAGTTGTGAGTATTTGAGACGGTGAGGGACTTCCCATCATCCTGCAGCTCTAGTCTTTATCCACTGAAAAAGTTTACATCCAAAGTTTAAGGTAATGTTTGATATTGGTAATTTTTCTGGAACTTCAATATTATTGGGATTGGATTAGCTTCATAATTATAAATTGCTGCTGTGCTCCTGACCAATCAGTGATACTGTATCAGACGTAGATCTAAAGTCAATGAGACTAACTTTGCAACAATGTTCTCTGAAATCAACATGCAGTCTCATTATCATTTGAGCATTCTGTTACTGGACCCCATTCCTTATCTTACCCTAAACCTATACCCTCTGCTTATGGATCCCTCAGCCAAGGGGAATAGGGCTTCCTATCCACCCTATCAAGACCCCTCATAATTTTATACATTTAAATCTTCCCTCAGCCTCCTTTGTTCTAAAGAACTCTAGCTTGTCCAATCTTTTCTCATAACTAAAATTCTCCAGTTCTAGCAATCTCCTAAATCTCCTCTGCAGTGCAATCACCTCTTTCTTAGTGTGGATACTCCAGCTGTGGCCTTCAGGGGTGAGAGTCCTAACGTCTGAGCAATGTCTGAGACACCAAACAACTTGGTTAACAACTAATTGTGAGGAAAGGAGATCATTAATCTTCCGCTTAAACATGGATTGATGGCAGAGACTGTAAAACAATATTGTACACCGGATTTTAAATAACTCTTTGTTATGGGACAAGTCACTACATGTTTGTGTAAAAGTCAGTGGGTGGTGAGAATGTGACCTTTTTAATAGTTCAGGCCACACTATTCTTTTCAAACTCTCCTTCACACTGTGCGGATTCACAAGCCAAAGCTCTCCCAGAGGGCAACAACACCAGAGATAAACATCCCTGATTCACTAACGCTGGTGGAGGGGGATACAGTTGCCAACTGTGGCTGGATGTATTTCTGGAGGTGCCATCACCCTGACCTCCCTCACAGTCCCCCTGTCATTGGTCGGTTGGCATGTCCATACTTGTGTCCCAGTGTTTCCCACGGCCAATGGGAAAGCAAACACACTCTTGGTTGCTCACTTGTCAGTCAAGCAGCCTTTACTTTCCCATCACCAACATTTTGATGATTGATAAAGTAATTGAACTAAAATTATATTAATGTGACTTTGATTTTTCTCCTGTTACTCCCAGGAGTGTCCTCAGGATTAATTTTCAATTCCTGGAGGATTGACCACTCTACCAGGATGAGGAGGCAGGAGACAACCTTCCTGACCGTTATTAAATTTAGCAAACCTGGAGCCCTGCAACCCTCCGAGATCTCTGCACTTTCCCAATTCTCACCTCTCCTGCATCCCTGATTTTAATCACTCCACCATTGGTGGCCTTGTCTTCAGTTGCTGAGGCCCTAAGCTCTGGAATTCCCTCCCTAAACCTCTCCACCTCTTTCTCCCTCTTTCAGACACTCCTGAAGAACTACCTGTGACCAAGCTTTTGCTCACCTGTCCTAAAATTTCCTTATGTGGCTCGGTGTCAAATTTTGTTTGACGTCCCTGTGAAGCATTTTGGGATGTTTTACTACTTTAAAGGTGCTATACATATGCAAATTGTTATTTGGCACCCCTGTTGTCCCCAGTCCAGTTGGAAACTACACGTTCAAGGCATTGTGATGAGCAGTGTTGTTAAACATGTGTATTGTTTCATCTGAAACTTTGGCAGTACGCAGTTAAAGTTTTCCAAAATTAGTTTGTTCAACTCAACAGTTTAATGTACGAGTGAAACTGAGGTACTTTATTAGTGTTCATTCAGCCAGTTTGACTTGCTGTGTGTGTATTTATTTCTTGTAGCAGTTCATTGCTTAGTCTGGAATGTCTGGGTATTTTGTACTCTATGCAGTGTAACACTGCAGTGAAAGGTAGATTGTTGTCCTTGGAGCTTCCTCTAATTGTGTTCGCTACCCACATCATGTTTTGACTCTTGGGAGTTGTCTTTTGTAGTTCATGGAGTGCTGGGAGCAAGTCCAAATTGTAACAGGAATTGGACACAAGCATATGAGTGTGTTTGTGTATTCCAAAATATTTATAGCACAGAAACAGGCCATTCAGCCCAACTGATCTGTGCTGGTCTTTATGCTCCATACTAGCTTCCTATCACCCCTTTACATGGGAACATCAGAAATAGGTGCATGAGTAGGCCATTCAGCCCCTTGAGTCTGTTCCGCCATTCAACTAGATCATGGCTGATCTTCTACCTCCACCATTCTCCCGCACTATCCCCCTATCCCTTAATATCCTTTAATCTAGAAATCTATTGATCTCTGTCTTGAACATACTCAATGACTCAACCTCCACAGCCCTTTGGGGTAGAGAATTCCAAATTCATTGATCAGATTAAGACTCTTTTCCTTCTATTCCTAAGAAACCGCTGTAAGCCAAAAATCCTTTTGTCCCCAGATAACTTTTTTTGTGTGTGTGCATGAGGGTTAAGGAATGAAGGAGTTTTTTCATATATATAGATTTATCTCGATAAGTAGTTAAGACTTATTATTTTCTAATAGTTAATCTTTAAAGAAACCTGATTTGGTGTGCTATATTCTGGGAGGAAAAGTACAGTGTTTAAATTTGGCTAATTCCTTGGTAGGTGGGGAACTTTATTTGATATACTATGACCTGTAGAGTAGTGGGACTGAATTAACAGTGCATCACTCTCTCCTTGGTTGTAACAACAGTTATAATTTTTCTTGAAGCAATAAAATGTTTGTGATTAAATGCTTTATGTAGCATAGTACGGAGCCAGCCTATCAGGAAAGCCCCAAGTTCAATCAGTTCTGGCCCTTGTACTTTGAGTTTGCTGGTCTGGAAGTAGTGTCTCCATAAATAGCCTGACCATCCTCCGGCTAGGGAGGGGGAGATCAGCTAGGAATCCTGTTCCTGATCACTAACCAGTGATTCTTCTGGAAATGGACTTGGGATGATGAAAGGATTAGGGCCAACTTTTGATAGCTTTATAGACAAATGGCCTGTTGACATTCACTGTCCAATTCACAATGAAGAATAGCCACTTGAGTAAAGTACCCAGGCTGTATGTCCTAGTGCGTTTATACCCATATTTCCTGTCACTCTATCAGCATATCCTTCTGTTCCTTTCTCATGTGTTTATCCAGCTTCCCCTTTAATGCATCGATACTATTCACCTCAACCACTCCCTGTGGTAGTGAGTTCCACATTCTGCCCACTCTCTGGATAAAGAAGTTTCTCCTGAATTCCCAATTGGATTTATTAGTGACTGTCTGTCTTATGTTGCTGGCCCCTAGTTTAGTTTAGTTTAGAGATACAGCACTGAAACAGGCCCTTCGGCCCACCGAGTCTGTGCCGACCATCAGCCACCCATTTATACTAATCCTACACTAATCCCATATTCCTACCACATCCCCATCTGTCCCTATATTTACCTACCACCTACCTATACTAGGGGCAATTTATAATGGCCAATTTACCTACCAACCTGCAAGTCTTTTGGCTTGTGGGAGGAAACCGGAGCACCCGGAGAAAACCCCCGCAGACACAGGGAGAACTTGCAAACTCCACACAGGCAGTACCCAGAATTGAACCCGGGTCGCTGGAGCTGTGAGGCTGCGGTGCTAACCACTGCGCCACTGTCCCGCCACCACTGTTCTGGTCTATGCCACAAGTGGAAACATTTTCTCAACATCTATCCTATCAAAACCCCTTCATAATCTTAAAAGACCTCCATCAGGTCACCCCTCAGCCTTCTCTTATCTGGGGCAACAAGCCCGAGCCCATTCAGTGTGTCTGCATAGGGCTGGGGGTTTGGATGTGTGTGCATCTGTACAGCCATTAGCAATTCGGCCTACTTCCTGTACCCATCATCACAAGTTTTTCATGAAGGCAGTAATGAAGAGAAGTATGTGCTTGCTGTGTTCACATATTTTAAAAGGACATTTACTGGTGAATCTAGAAATATTCAGATAGAGGAAAATTTAGGTCTTCCATGAATAGTCGCGAAAGTTGGATTTCAGAACAGTTTGTGTTTAAGATTTGTTCCCCACTCAGTATTAGAAATAATTATTTTTTTGCTGTTATGATGTTACAATCCATGACCATTTTAACTTGAAGACAGATATCACTGTTAGTGGATAAAATTCAGACAAAGAAAAGTGATTGAGAAACTCTCTGGTTTAACTAGCTTGAGACCGGGATTGTCCTGCTTAATAATAGGATTTGTTTTGTATTTGAAGAACTAGAGTTGTATTCTCTGGAATTTAGAAGGTTAAGAGGTGAACACAAGAAATAGGAGTAGGAGTAGACCATTCGGCCCATCGAGCCTGCTCCGCCATTCAACACGGTCATGGCTGATCTTGGGATTCAATTCCACTTTCCCACCCGCTCCCCATATCCCTTGATTCCGAGAGACCAAAAATCTATCTATCCCAGCCTTAAATATATTCAATGATGGAGCATCCACAACCCTCTGGGGCAGAGAATTCCAAAGACTCAACTCTTTGATGTAATTGCTCCTCATCTCAGTCCTGAATGATCGGCCCCTTTATCCTGAGACTGCCCCCGCGTTTTAGATTTGATCGAAGCTTCAAGATACTGAGGGGAATTGATCAGGCAAATAGACAGAAACACCTACCACTGCTGGGGACTAGAAGCATAGTCTAAAAATTCAGAGCCAGACCTTTCAGGAGTGGAATTAGGAAACACTTCTACACACAAAGGCTGGTAGAAGTTTGGGACTCTCTTCCACAAATGGCATTTGGTATTCAATCAATTGTTAAAATTCTTCAATCTCCAATCTTAAATTTTTTTCATCCAAAGAGATTAAGGGATATTGGGTAAAGGTGGGTATATGGAGTTAGGTCATAGATCAGTCAAGATTTCACTGAATGGAAGAATAGGCTCGAGGGGCTGAATGGCCTCCTCCTGTTCCTAAGACTGATTTACTACGTTTGACTGGGACAGGCACAAGTTTGAATGATCAGGTGAAAAAGGAAACTTGTTAGAAAGGACTGACTGCTTTGGATCTGATGGTTGAATATTTGAATTTTACGTTGAATAAGTTGGAAATCCCTCCAGTTTTGCTGCTCTTTGTGCTCTGCCCAGTTTTACCCCCCCCCCCCCCCCCCCCCCCAACTCGCTTTGCCTCTTACAGGTATTTTACTGGCATTCCGGAATGATGCTGCTCACAATATGAAAGAGAGTTACTCAGAAGGGGTACATCCATTCTCTGTACAAAGACTGCAGTCCAGGGACAGGCAAGTTTTAACTTGTTCTGTTGTAACTGCAGGATCCCGGTGAAGGGAATGTTATTGTGCTGCTGTTTAGCAAAGAAACTCTTTTGTGGTCTACTATTCAAGTGTTAATTAAAACATTCAATAAGAGCAAGATAACTTCCTGTGCTAGAGCAGAGGGTTACAGCAGCTGAAACTGGAAAGGCCAGTAGCTGATTGATGTTCTGGTGGCCAGTCAGTATGATCAATACTTTCTCAGTGGGGTAGGTTCTGGAAATGAAGACTTCCCGATAACTGAGGATTTCTTGGAGGTCATGTTGTAGGGTGGAGAGTAAAGCAGCGATCCTCATTAGAGTGGAAGGCCTGTCGAAGTAACGGCAGCAATTTTTAACACGCTCTCACTTGCATCCATAGACAGTGCAGATGTGCTACAGTCAGCTGCAGCTTTGAAGCAGTGTGTATATTCCAGGGTGCTGCTATCCAGAAAGTGTTAATAACCTCAGCACACTCTTACACTCTCATTCAGTAACTGGAGGAACACACTGTATTTAATACAGAATAGCAGCAACTTATTTAGAATCATAGAAAGTTTAAGGCACAGAAAGAGGTCACTCGGCCCATCGTGCCTGTGCTGGCCAAAAAACAATCCACCCAGTGTAATCCCACCTTCCAGCATTTGGTCCGTAGCCCTGCAGTTTACGGCACTTGAGGTGCATATCCAGACTCTGTTTTGAATGAGTTGAGGGTCTCTGCCTCAACTACCCTTTCAGTCAGTGAGTTCCAGACCCCCACCACACTCTGGGTGAAAAGATTTTCCCTCTCTCCCTTCCTTCTAAACTTTCTACCAATCGCTTTAAATCTGTGCCCCCTTGTCACTGACTTTTCTGCTAAGGTCAATAGACGCTTCACCTCCACTCTATCCAGGCCCCTCAAAATGATGTACATTTCAATCCGATCTCCCCTCAGCCTTCTCTGTTCCAAGGAGAACAACCCCAGCCTATCCAATCATTGCTCATAGCTGCATTTTTCCAGTTCTGGCAACATCCTCGTAAATCTCCTCTGTACCCTCTCTGGTGCAATTACATCCTTTCTGTAATGAGGTGACCAGAACTGCACACAGTACTCAAGTTATGGTCTACCCAATGAGTTATACAGTTCCAGCATAACCTCCCTGCTCTTATATTCTATACCTCGGCTACTAAAGGAAAGGATTTCATATGCCGCCTTAACCACCTTTATTGACCTGTCCTACCTTCAGGGATCTGTGGACATTCAGTCCAAGGTCCCTCACTTCCTCTACATTTCTCAGTATTTTCCCATTAATCGTGTATTCCTTTTCCTTGTTTGACCTCCCCAAATGCATCACCTCACACTTCTCTGGGTTGAATTCCATTTGCCACTTTTCTGCCCATCTGACCTGACCATCAATATCTTCCTGCAGCCTACAGCTATCCTCCTCGCTGTCTACCACTATCCTCCTCGCTGTCTACCACACGGCCAATCTTTCTCTTTTTTTCTCTCCCCTCTCTCCCCTCTCTCCCCTCTCTCCCCTCTCTCCCCTCTCTCCCCTCTCTCCCCTCTCTCCCCTCTCTCCCCTCTCTCCCCTCTCTCCCCTCTCTCCCCGTAGATTACCCACGTGGCCACTTGAGCACAGTCTGTGTGATAGGGGATGTAGTGAGAAATGTGCAATGCAGAATGGTTTTTGATGTGAAGGAATTCTCTATTCAGGTGGGATTTGTCCTGGCCAGCAATGCTTTGCTTGCTAATATTGTTTGCCATGAAATATATCCAATTTCCCAATTTAAGCACTTGCTCCCAACAAATCTCTGCAAAATTGGGTGATAAAGTACAAAAGATGGGGAAATGTCAACATTGTATACCATATAAGGAAATCTTTGTATAATTAAACTTCTCCAGCTGGCTTAGAAAGCAGCTCTCCTATGCAGTGCCACTGTCTGGTACAATGTGAGTTTACAGCTGTGTCAAAGATTGCATTGTCATGGTGAGTTCAGACCAGCTCCTTCCTCACAGGAAGGGTGGGGTTATCTTCACTCTGTGACTCACAGCAACTGGCTCAAGAGTTGACAAAGGCTATGACTGGAGAAGCCAGTCTGTTCTGGCTGGGAAGATGTGAACTTTATCCAAGATCAGAGTGTCTACCTTTCCCAACACTAATAGTCTGACCTCCCATTTCTCTGATACGTGACCCCCAAACTGGGCTAAAGAACTATAATGGGGAAGGAAATCTGCAGATTGTAAAAGGAGGGAAAGATCGCTGATCGACTGCAATCTGGTTAAGGTGTTTTACACTCCGTTTAGTCTCCTGGCAACCATATGAATAAAGAGCTACTGCAGTTTAGCAGCTTTGAGCCCGGTTTGTGTGTGGTTGTGTTAGCTGTCTGGCAGAACGCTTACTTGCTACATGAGCTTGAATTCTTGCACCTGTTACCTACTGTTCTGTCAAATTGTGCGGCATGAAAGATTTTTCTCATGAGTGATAGGACAGCTGGGACTTGGTGTAATTCTGAAACTAAAATAGATCAAGTATATAATTGGCCGTATTGGTAACTGGGTAAAACATTTAAATATATGTTGTGACCTGTGAAGAAGTGGAACTAGAGAAGGACAGTGCAACCCTCCAGCCTCAGTCTTAACAAAACTGTACAGTGTTTCCTGACATCTTGTGACTTGGACCGAAATCACCCATAAATATCATCTAGCAATCTGTTTGCTTTAAGGTACGCTGCGCAGTAGTTACCATGTTGCATAACTAATCTACTAGCACACCCAACCTCCTTCACTGACCATCTCTCCCCTGCCAGTTTTTCTCTCTCTCTCGCTTCCCCAACCCCCCCTCAACTCAGTATAGACAGAGGTGTGCCTAGTACTGCCCCCTGGTGTTTTTTTAATTCATTCATGGGATGTGGGCGTTGCTGGCTAGGCTAGCATTTATTGCCCATCCCTAATTGCCCTTGAGAAGGTGGTGGTGAGCTGCCTTCTTGAACTGCCGCAGTCCATGTGAGGTAGGTACACCCAGAGTGCTGTTAGGAAGGGAGTTCCAGAATTTTGACCCAGCGACAGTGAAGGAATGGAGATATAGTTCCAAGTCAGGATGGTGTGCATCACTTGTAACTCTTACTGAACGACACCCGTTTACTGTGAGCTCTCGCTTCCACTCATCAACCACATTTCTATGTTGCTACGTTTCCTTGCTTAACCCATACATCTCTAAATGCTCCTTCATTTTATTTCAACTTGTGCCCATGCTATGCCAAGGGATCCTGCTTTGGGCGCAAGTGTAAATTTGGACGCAATTCGTGCTCCATGTTGGGAGGAGGCATAAACACAGCATGGACTGGTTAGGTCTGGTGATCTAGTTCTGTGCTGTAGACTCCGTGTAACTCAGTACTTTACATGGACTGGTTAGGTCTGGTGATCTAGTTCTGTGCTGTAGACTCAGTGTAACTCAGTACTTTACATGAACTGGTTAGGTCTGGTGATCTAGTTCTGTGCTGTAGACTCAGTGTAACTCAGTACTTTACAGTTTTTTTTTAAATTTTCAGATAATGCCAGCAGTTGTAAATGAATCCGTTATAGACCTTCATGGCCTTGAAGATTGAGACCTTTTCTTACATTTCAGCCAAAAACAACCAAGAGGCTTGGTAAGTGGAATTATACTGAGTTGGTGGCAAATTGCTCTGAACTCCTTCAGTATCCAACAGTTACTGTTCTTTAATGACTTTGATTCATCTCCATTACTTCCATTAACTGCGAAAAGTTTCAAAACCCACCAACGGTTGTATGAGGGATCATTGGAGCAAATCCAGAAGAAAAATATCCCAATTGTTCTTTACCCTAGCAACTCCAAAATCACTTTAGGAAAATTTGTAACTGATAGCTCTATTAACTACAAGTAGATGCCCAGCCCATTCAGGAGTCTTGCTTTAATGCCTAGGTCCAAGCAGGTGAGCAATATGAATGTTTTATCTGCATGTAGGTGCACATTTGTCCTTTTTTTAAAATAAAAATCTAGAAACTTGAACAGTATATATAAAACAACAATGTAGTTTAAAACTATTATTAAATTCACTCCTACACAAAAGCAGGGTCACTTACTGACTTTTTGCTGAGGGCCAGAATATCAATATTTTTTTTTCTGTTTTGCTTTTTAACTCGCTCTCTCCAAAATTACTGTCTCCCTTTCCTCTTCCTCTGCTTTTTCTCCTTTCCATCTCTCCTCTTTTTAATTCTCTCGTGCACTCTCTTGCTCTCTCTGTCTTTGTGTCTTTCTTTCTGTTTTCTGGAGAGAGAAAATTATCACAACACTCCCAGATTGTTGTAAAAACTTCTTGAATGCCCTTTTACCCCCGATCCAGTCTGGCCTGCATGTCATTGCTGAATTTACCATGGACTTGATGTTCCAAATGGCCACTTCCTGTGTCATCATAACTCTACAAATATGTCCAAAGAAGTCTTGCAAATGTAAAAACAATAGAAAATATCATGAATTTTTTTTCAATATAGATAAAAGCATATTTAATCACTTTACCTTTTTTTTTAAGGGAGTTGATATGCAGGAGAAAAATAAAAGATATTCCTGCCCCCGTTCTGGATATTCATCGAGAGTGATACCATCAGAAAGTGGGAGTGACAATCGGACTAACTCGCTGCCTTGCCAATCCTTACAGTCTTTATATTCTGCAAACCACCCAAAATCTTCACCACCTTCACTTTCTCGAACAGGTGAAGCAGTTGGTAAATTTGACCTGAAGATGACCAGATCCAGCATTTCATCACCAGCATCACCAAAGAACTTTGAGTTTGAAAGATTGGACAGACGGAGGTGCCTGTCCACTCCAAGGTACAGTACTTGGCTGGATACATCCACCTCCTCTCAATGTTTGCCAAAAAGAAAGGCCATGTTCAGCACACAAGATGTAAAGTTACACGGATATACATCATTGGGCCAAATGTCTAATGGGGGTCTTTCCTCTACTGTCTCCAGCATTAAGCCTCTGTATGGAAAACAGATACCGCCCCAAATATCAGAATACTGGGAACTGAGACGTCCTGATTCTTTCAGACCATTTAGAGATCGGACTTCACCTGATTGGGATCCTGATGAGGAATATCAGGCTTTGCTCGATTTTACATATCCCTTAAGACCAGGGCATTTTGCCTCCAAGAACTCTTTAGATGGCGATGATTTGTCCTCTGACTCATGTTTAAAGGATTCGGGCATTGTGGCTGACAGTCCTTTGCCCTCTTTGTCAAATACATTAACAACAAACAGCACGTTCCCATTCCCTGCTTCCCAGTCTAGCACCAGCAACACTGCTAACCTAGCCTGGGGCTATAGCAGCCGCAGAGAAGATATGGACCCTCCTCGTTATTCCTCCAGTCCTTTGCACATGTGTAGACAACCTTCCAATTTGACTTCCCATCCAACCTATAAAGCTAGTATAATTCCAAGAGCCTTTGTGGAATGTTCTCCAATCAATAAGATGCAACTTCCAGAGAGTTTAACTAACCGTGCAATCCCATCTGACTCTACCTTGACCACTTCAGTTGCCAATTCCAGATTTCTATTGAGGAGCTTAAATGAAGAATCTTCCAACCACTTGAGATCAGGAAGTGATCCTGTAGGCTTCATACCAACAACACAGATACTTCCCTTAAATAAAGAATGGGAGAATGACGAGGAGTATCTGGCCCTCCCATACAAGCTGAATGAGTTGGAAGTTTTGGCTCAGCAATTGGAAAACTTTTCAGTTCATTTGGATAACAAGTCAACCTACATGATCAACGCAAAAGGAGGGATCATAAAGACGACAGAGGGCACAGACATTCAAGGTGGCAGCACTGAGGATAGTCTTATTGACCAGAGCAGCAGTGCTGAAGTCGCCCAGTCCAGCTGCCAACTGGGAATTAGCCCCATAAATGCACCCAAGGGTCCATGGCGTGAAGATACAATCATGGATTTAAAGAAGACCTCTGACTTTATTAAAAAGCTAGGCAGGTGGCCTGGTTCCCGACTGATATTGAGCCAACAGCTGGAACAAGTAACGGAGGAGCAGAAGAATGATAGTCTTCTTGTTCACATGCAGGTAAAGCTGTACATTTCTTTAAAGGTTTGATCTTTCAGTCGAATACCTCATACGAGTAGAATAAAATTGCTTTTATTTTGCTTGCACAATCATATTGAATTAAGCAACCTAGAACTGAAAACAAGTTAATGAATGTTTTTAGTTTTGAATTTTTTTGTTTCTTTAAACCTGAGGAAATTCTAACAAGGATCTAACTGAATTGTGCTGGGCTGCTGTGCTCCCATCACTCTACAGCTATCAGGAAAGATTGAAGAGGGTGAGGCTCTTTTTTTTTAGAAGAGAGAAGACTTGGAGGATGAGTTGGACAGGGCAGATGTGGAAGGAATGTTTCTGCTTGTGGGAGAATCCAAAACTAGGGGCCATCAATACAGGATAGTTACTAATAAATCCATTAGGAAAGTATGGAGAAATTTCTTTACTCCAATGGTTAGAATGTGGAACTCAATACCACAGGAATGTTGATGCAAATAGCTTAGATGCTTTCAAAAGTGAATAGAAGAAAGGAGATGGAATGGGAGGAGACTAGTGTGGAGTATAAACACCAGCACAGACTAGTTGGGCCGAATGGCCTGTTTCTGTGTTATATATTCTACATAATTCTGTGTAACTGAGCAGCTGTTTTGTTCAAATAGACCTTCAGTACTAAACTAGAAGAAATGGTCGAGTGGTTGTATGAAGTTGTTGAGACCACAGACAACTGGATCCCACCTCAGTTCAGGATGGAGAGTATAAAAGCCTCGCTGGATAAGTGCATGGTAAGCAGCTCCCATCGTGCTTTTACTGTTGAAAGTTAGTTCCTTTTTTCTAAATTTTACCAATCAAGATTTTTGTTTCTCCTAAATTAAAACTTTATAGATTTCAGAAAAAATTTGGATTGAGCCATCACGAGTATTGCACTGCTTTTTGGTTAGTTTTGTCTGTCTGATGTCTTGTACAAACCTATTTACTCTCGCCAGATAGTATCAGTTGCTTAGCGATCAGTCATAAATGTTTAAAAAAAAACTTTTTTTGATTGTAAAAAGACTTGCATTTCTGTAGCACCTTTCGCCACCTCACGATGTCCCAAAGCATCTTACAGCCAGTATAGTACTTTTGAAGTGTAGTCAGTGTCGCAGTGTAGGAAATGCAGCTAATTTGCACATAGCAAGCTCCCACAAACAGCAATAGTTGTGATTTGATTTATTTATAGATTGTTCCAAAGTAATCAAGTATGTATATAATGCGCTGATCAGAGACATGGTTGCAAGGTGACCAAGGCTGGGAACTAAATATTCAAGGGTATTTGACATTTCAGAAGGATAGGAAGAAAGGAAAAGGAGATGGGGTAGCTCTGTTAATAAAGGATGAATTCAGTACAGTAATGAGAAATGATCTTGGCTCGGAAGATCATGATGCAGAATCAGTTTGGGTGGAGATAAGAAATAGCAAAGGAAAGAAATCACTGGTGGGAGTAGTTTATAGGCCCCCTAACAGTAGCTACACTACAGGACAGAATATAAATCAAGAAATAATGGGGGCTTGTAGGAAAGGTACTGCAATAATCGTGGGCAATTTTAATCTTATGGATTGAATTAATCAAATTGGCAAAAGTAGCCGGGAGGATGTGTTCATAATTCGGGACAGTTTCTTCGAACAATACATTCTGGATCCAACCTGGGAGCAGGATATTTTAGACCTGGTAATGTGTAATAAGACAGGATTAATAAATGACCTTGTAGGCAAGAGTGATCATAACATGATAGAATTTCACTTTCAGTTTGAGGGTGAGAAGTTTGGGTCTGAAACTAGTGTCTTAAACTTAAATAAAGGCAATTACAAGGTATGAAGATAGAGTTGGCTGAAGTGGACTGGGAAAATAGGTTAAAAGGTAAGATAGAGAAGCAGTGGGAGATATTTCATAACACTCAAAGATGTATTCCATTGAGAAAGAAAGATTTTATGAGAAGGGTGCACCATCCGTCACAAATAAAGGAAGTTAAGGATGGTTATCAATTTGAAAGAAAAGGTGTACAATGCTGCAAAGATTAGTGATAGGCCAGAAGATTGGAAAAAATTTAGAAACCAGCAGAGGATGACTCTTTTTTTTTAAAAAGAGGGAGAACTTGAGAGTATGGGAATAAACTAGCAAGAAATATAAAAACACAGTAAAAACTTCTACAGATATCTAAAGAGGAAAAATGTAGCTAAAGTAAGTGTTGATCCCTTAGAGGACGAGACTGGGGAATTAATAATGGGAAATAAAGAATTTCATAGCAGACGACCGATGGGAGAGAGGTTTCCTCTGGAGAGTACAGTGAGAGCCATGACCAGAGCACCGAGGGTGGCTCAGCTGTGCAGGGAGGGAGGAGAAAAGACAGGAGAGCAATAGTGAGAGGGGATTCTATAGTTAGGGGAACACGGGTGTTTTTGTGCTTGCAGACATGATTCCAGGATGGTGTGTTGCCTCCCTAGTGCAGGGGTCATCTATATCACCAAGCGGCTACAGGGCATTCTGGAGGGTGAGGGTGCACAGCCAGAGGTCGTGGTCCACATTGGTACCGATGAAAGAGGGATGAGGTCCTGCAGGCTGAGTTTAGGGAGTTGGGAATGAGATTAGCAAGCACAACCTCAGGTAGTAATCTCCGGATTACTCCCAAGGCCACGTGCTAGTGAGTATAGAAATAGGAAAATACACCAGATGAATGTGTGGCTGGAGAGGTGGTGCAGGAGGGAGGGCTTCAGATTTCTGGGGCATTGGGGCTGGTTCTGGGGAAGGTGAGACCAGTACAAGCCAGACGGTCTATACCTGAATAGGACTGGGACAAATATCCTTGCAGGAAGGTTTGCTAGTGCTGTTGGGGATGGTTTAAACTAGATTGGCAGGAGGATGGGAACCTTAGCGCAGTCTTAGATAGGACAATTTCAGGGCAGAATCACAGAATTGTTACAGTGCAGAAGGAGGCCATTCGGCCCATCGTGACTGCACTGGCTCTCCAAGTGAGCAGTTCACTTAGTGCCACTCCCCCACCTTCTCCCCATAACCCTGCACATTCTTCCTTTTCAGATAACCATCTAATTCCCTTTTTGAATGCTTCAATTGAACCTGTGTCCACCACGTTCTCAGGGAAACGGGAGGTAGAAAATTAGTGAGTGGCTCAGAAAGACAGAAAAAGGCAAAGGTTAAAAAGTGTGCAGCACAGGAATTTGGCAGTGTTAAAGGGTATTTATTTAAATGCAAGGAGTATAGTAAATGAAGCTGAGGGCACAGATAGACACGTGGCAACACAATGTCATTGCTATAATGGAAACTTGGCTTAAAGAAGGGCAAGAATGGCAGCTCAACATCCCTGGATATAGAGTTTTCAGGTGGGATAGAGAGGAGGATAAAAAAGGAGGGAGAGTGGCATTATTAGTTAAAGAATCAATAACCGATTTGAGGAGGAATGATATGCTAAATGAATTATCAAACGAGGCCACATGGGTAGCACTCAAATAAAAAAGGGGCAGCCACACCACTCGGAGTGTACGAGAGACCCCCAAATAGTGAGACCGAGATAGAAGAACAAATATGTAGGAAAGTTTCTGAGTGCAAAACTATAGGGCAATTAATATTTGGGGATTTCAACTATCCCAATATCAACTGGGATACAAACAGTGTGAAGGGCACAGAGGGGACAGAATTCTTGAACTGCATTCAAGAGAACCTTTTAGCCAGCACGTAAGAAGCCCAACGAGAGGGGGCGCAATTCTAGATTTAATCTTCGGTAATGAAGCTGGGCAAGTGGATGAAACATAGAAAATAGGAGCAGGAGTAGGCCATTCAACCCTTCCAGCCTGCAATGCCATTCATTATGATCATGGCTGATCATTGAACTCAGTAACCTGTTCCCGCTTTCTCCCCCCATATCCTTTGATCCCTTTAGACCCAAGACCTATATCTAACTCCTTCTTGAAAACATACAATGTCTTGGCCTCAACTGCTTTCTGTGGTAGCGAATTCCACAGGCTCACCACTCTCTGGGTGAAGAAATTTCTCCTCATCTCGGTCCTGAAAGGTTTACCCCGTATCCTTAGACTATGACCCCTGGTTCTGGACTCCCCCACCATCGGGAACATCCTTCCTGTATCTACCCTGTCAAGTCCTGTTCGAATTTTATAGGTTTCTAGGAGATCCCCCCTCACTCTTCTGAACTCCAGCAAATATAATCCTAACTAACTCAATCTCTCCTAATACCTCAGTCCCGCCATCCCAGGAATCAGTCTGGTAAACCTTCGCTGCACTTCCTCTATAGCAAGAACATCCTTCCTCCGATAAGGAGACCAAAACTGCAGACAATATTCCAGGTGTGGCCTCACCAAGGCCCTGTATAATAGCAGCAAAACATCCCTGCTCCTGTACTCGAATCCTCTCGCTATGAAGGCCAACATACTATTTGCCTTTTTTTACCGCCTGTTGCACCTGCATGTTTACCTTCAGCGACTGGTGTACGAGAACACCCAGGTCTCGCTGTATATCCTCCTCTCTCAGTTTATAGCCGTTCAGATAATCTGCCTTCCTGTTTTGCTACTAAAGTGGATAACCTCACATTTATCCACATTATACTGCATCTGCCATGCATTTGCCCACTCACTCAACTTGTCCAAATCACCCTGAAGCCTCTCTGCATCCTCCTCACAACTCACCCTCCCACATAGTTTTGTGTCATCTGCAAATTTGGAGATATTACATTTAGTTCCCTCATCTAAATCATTAATATATATTGTGAATAGCTGGGGTCCTAGCACTGATCCCTGCAGTACCCCACTAGTCACTGCCTGCCATTTGGAAAAAGACCTATTTATTCCTACTCTTTGTTTCCTGTCTGCCAACCAATATTCTATCCATCGCAATACACTACCCCCAATCCCATGCACTTTAATTTTACATGCTAATCTCTTATGTGGGACTTTGTCGAAAGCCTTCTGAAAGTCCAAATAAACCACATCCACTGGCTCCCCCTCATCAACTCTACTAGTTACATCCTCGAAGAATTCTAGTAGATTTGTCAAGCATGATTTCCCTTTCGTAAATCCATGCTGACTCTGCCTGATTCTACCACTGTTCTCCAAGTGCTCTGCTATAAAATCTTTGATAATGGACTCTAGAATTTTCCCTACTACTGCCGTCAGGCTGACTAGTCTGTAGTTCCCTGTTTTTTTTCTCTACCTCCCTTTTTTAATAGTGGGGTTACATTAGCTACCCTCCAATCTGTAGGAACTGTTCCAGAGTCTATAGAATCTTGAAAGATGACCACCAATGCATCCACTATTTCTAGGGCCATTTCCTTTCGTACTCTGAGATGAAGTAACAGTGGGTGACTATAATACATAGTTTTAGCATAATCATGGAAAAGGGCAAAAATAAAACTGGAGCAAAAGTTCTAAATTGGGGGAAGGCAAATTTTATGAAACTGAGAGGTGACCTGGCGAAAGTGGACTGGATACAGCTACTTGAAGGAAAATCAGTGGCAAACCAGTGGGAGACATTCAAAAGTGAGATTCTACAGGCACAGTGTAGTCATGTCCCCACAAAGATAAAGGGTGGTACTGCTAAATCCAGAGCCCCCTGGTTATCTAGAAGTTTACAGGGTAAGTTAAAGCAGAAAGAAAGCTTATGACGGTAACAAAAAAACTTAATACTTTAGAAAGTGCCGGGGTGAAATAAAAAAGGAAATTAGAAAAGCCAAGAGAGGATGTGAAAAGTTATTAGCAGGGGAAAACTCGAAAATGTTTTATCAGTACATTAAGAGGATAGCTAAGGAAAGGGGAGGGCCTGTCGGAAATGTACAAGGGAACTTATGCGTGGATGCAGAAGATGTGGGCAGGGTTCTTAATGATTTTTTAGTCTCTGTCTTCACAAAGGAGAGGGATGATGCAGACATTGTAGTTAAAGAGGAAGAGTGTGAAATATTAGATATGATAAGCATAATGAGAGAGGCAGTACTAGAGGGTCTGACATCGTTGAAAGTGGATAAATCACCAGGGCCGGATGGATTGCATCCCAGGTTGTTAAAG